>NC_057800.1:234973860-235277546 GCF_018294505.1 Triticum aestivum
TTCCTCTGTTTTGCGGTACACCACACCCCTCCCGATGAGCAGGACCCCCGTTTCGACCGTAGCACTCCAACACAAGTCCATTTCGTCCGTTTTGCGGTATGCCACACCCCTCCCGATCAACAGGACCCCCGTTTCGACCGTAGGAGGTACGTTTCCTCTGTTTTGCGGTACGCTAGACCCCTCCCGATGAACAGGATCCCGTTTCGAACATGGCCGGTCGAACACAAGGCCGTTTCCTCCGTTCTGCGGTACGCCAGGACTCGTTTCCATCGCATGTTCCGTCCAAGCCCTCCCGATGAACACGATGCATTCCGTTGCCTCCCCATGAACACGACGCATTCCGTTGCCTCCCCTTGAACACGACGATGACGTTGTTTCTCCGTTCTGACCCAGCAATGTACACGAGCCCTGCCCGTACGTATGCGCGAGTAGGCGTTCGAGACCCCGCTCGTATGTACACATACGTGGCCGTATTTTCTTTCTTGCACCCTGTCCACTGTATGTACGTGTACATGCTACGTGCGCGCCTCTACTACGACACGTGCGCGCCTCTACATCGACTAGTATGTACGTACACGTTCACGACCAGAATGACAACACTACGTACGCTTCGACCAGGTGGGTCCCGATTGTCAGGCACTTCCTTGCCTGCGAAGATGTAGTTGGTGGGTCCCAGCAGTTAGGGGGGCGAAATACGGTGGCCCGTTCGGTGGGTCCCGCTGTCAGGTGTAGGAATAATTATTTTGCATGTAATAAGGAGGCACTTCCTTGCTGTGGCCGTGGACCCAGTTGTCAGCCTCTCCACGTACAGTCCATGTCCGATGGAAGCCGTTCCTTGACCACGTTGACCACGCTGCACCGAGAGCACCAGGGCGGTGGACGACGGCGAGGCCTAGGAAGGGGACGACGCAGAGCCGGGGAAGACGTGGCAGTGGATGCCCACGCGTAGAGGAGTACGAGGGTTCACTGGTTCGCTGCGGTGTGAGGCTGTCGTCGCCGCAAAATAACAGGGGGTGTGGGTGAGTCGAGGGATGGCCTGGCCAACGGTGGGAGTAGTAGGGAGCGGTGAGGCCTCCGCCGCATCGTAGCCGGCCTTGGGAGGCAGGAGCATGAGGCACGACCGGCGCTGGTTCGGGTGGCTGGAGCAAGAAGACCAAAGGTTGAAGAAGCACTACGGTCGTTGGATGGACATCGTATGGTCACTGGAGCTAGAATCGTGCATATTGACTAAGTTGACAAAGCCCTCCGTCCCCGTCAACTTTGTAGGCCCACAAGTGAGCCTGCCACTATACTGGGTCCCAGCTAATAGGGGGAGTATTGATTTTTTTTGCGTAATAAGGAGGCACTTCCTTGCGTGCGAAGATATAGCTGGTGGGTCTGAGCTGTCAGCGAAGGTAACATTTTTTCGCAAAATACAGAGGCCCTTTCGGTGGGTCCCCGATGTCAGGTGGAGGAATCATTATTTTGCGCGTAATAATGAGGCATTTCCTTGCGTGCGGTCGTGGATCCAGCTGTCGGCCTCTCCACATAAATTCCACTTCAGATGCATGTCAGTCGTTGACCATGTTGACCAGGCCACGCCGAGAGCACCAGGGCGGTGGACGACGGCGAGGCCTAGTAAGGGGACGACACGGAGGCAGGGAAGACTCGGCAGTTGTTTCCCATGCGGAGGGGAGTACGACTGTACGAGGGTTTACTGGTTCGTCTGCCATCGCCGGAGAATAACAGCAGGTGTGGGTGAGTAGAGGGATGGCTAGGCCAGTGATGGGAGTACGGTCGGGCGGTGAGGCGTGCGCAGCAGCACAGCCGGCCGCGAGGAGGAGGGAGCAGGCAGTCCCGCTGGCGCTTGTTTGAGCGGCTGGAGCAGGAAGAGCAGAGATTGAAGAAGCATGACAGCCGTTGGATGGACATCCAACAGTTAGTGCTTGTGCGTCAACCTTTTTTTTAGGAAAGCCTCAAATCTGTGGAAAACAATATACAACCCATCTGGCATTATTTTCTAATAATTTAATGCCCATTTGCTAATTCTTAAGGTTTTTCTGGAGCCCGTATTCTTTTTGTTAGCATTACAGCCCATATTGTGGCAACTGTTAAAAAATTATACGAAATTTTGCATATTTCGGTGCGGTCTGAACTGTTTTTAATCCCGAAATTTCGACTCACATTCAAACTGATTTTAAAAATAAATGTATATCATTATAAAATCCAACAAATTCTCCACGCATAAAAATTAATGTAATTTAAAATCTTGAAATGAAAAAAAATTGAAACTAATTGCCGGTTTGATGTGTTTTAAAAATGTACAACCCATTTCTCATTACTGATGGGCCATTTTCTCGGCCAGCCGAATGAAAGCTCTCCCCGTCTTGAAAGAATTGCAGCCCAACAGGCCTGACAAAGCGACTTGGCAAATCACAAAAAAACTGGGTTGTGGCCGTGGACCCAGCTGTCAGCCTCTCCACGTACAGTACTCTTCTGATGGAAGTCGTTCCTTGACCACATTGACCACGCTGTGTGGAGAGCACCATGGCGGTGGACGACGACGAGGCCTAGGAAGGGGACGACGCGGCAGTGGAAGCCCGCACAGAGAGGACTACGAGGGTTCACTGGTTCGGTTGTGCTGTGAGGCTGCCATCGCCGCAGGGCCTGGCCAGCGATGGGAATAGTAGGGGGCGGCGAGGCCTCTGCGGCAGCACAGCCGGCCACGGGAGGTAGGAGCATGCGGCACGACCGGCGCTGCTTTGGGCAGCTGGAGCAAGAAGACCAGAGGTTGAATAAGCACTACGGTCGTTGGATGGACATCGTACGGTCACTGGAGCTAGAATCATTCATATTGACTAAGTTGACAAAGCCCTTCGTCCCCGTCAACTTAGTAGGCCCACAAGTTAGCCTCCCGGCAAGGTGGGTCCCAGCTAGCCGGGGGAGTATTCATTTTTTTGTGCGTAATAAGGAGGCACTTTCGGTGGGTCCGAGCTGACAGCGGGAGGAACGTTTTTTTCGCGAAATACGGTGGCTTGTCCGGTGGGTCCCAGCAGTCAGGGGGAAACGACTTTTTTCACGAAATATTGGTGGCCCGTCTGGTGGGTCCCTGCTGTCAGGTGGAGGAATAATTATTTTCCGCGTAATAAGGAGGCACTTCCTTGCGGCTGTCGTGGACCCAGCTGTCAGCCTCCCCACGTACAGTACTCTTCTGATGGAAGTTGGTCGTTGACCACATTGACCATGCCACGCCGAGAGCACCATAGCAGTGGACGACGGCGAGGCCGAGGAAGGGGACGACGCGGAGCCGTGCAAGACGCGGCAGTGGATGCCCACGCGGAGAGGAGTACGAGCGTTCACTGGTTCGGCTGCGGTGTGAGGCTGCCATCGCCGCAGAATAATAGGGGGTGTGGGTGAGTGGAGGGATGGCCTGGCCAGTGGTGGGAGTAGTATGGGGGCGGTGAGGCCTCCGCGGTAGCACAACCGGCCATGGGAGGAAGGAGTAGGCGGCACGACCGGCACTGCTTTGGGCGGCTGGAGCAAGAAGACCAGAGGTTGAAGAAGCACTATGGCCGTTGGATGGACATCATACGGTCACTGGAGTATTGACTAAGTTGACAAAGCTCTCCGGCCCTGTCAACTTAGTAGGCCCACAAGTCAGCCCAACAATATGGTGGGTCCCAGCTAGCAGGGGGGTATTCATTTTTTTGGGTGTAATAAGGAGGCACTTCCTTGCGTGCGAAGATATAGCTGGTGGGTCTGACCTGTCAGCGGGGGGAACGTTTTTTCGCGAAATACAGAGGCCCTTCCTGTGGGTCCTAGCTGCCAGGTGGAGGAATCATTATTTTGCGCATAATAAGGAGGCATTTCCTTGCGTGCGGCCGTGGACCCAGCTGTCAGCCTCTCCACGTATAGTCCAGTTCCGATGGATGTCGTTCATTGACCACATTGACCAGGTCGCGCCGAGAGCACCAGGGTGGTGGACGACGGCAAGGCCTAGGAAGGGAATGATAGGGAGCTAGGGAATACTCGGCAGTTGTTTCCCACGCGGAGGAGTATGAGGGTTTACCGTTTCGTCTGCCGTCGCCGGAGAATAACAGCAGGTGTGGGTGAGTAGAGGGTTGGCTAGGCCAGCGATGGGAGTACGGTGGGGCCGTGAGGCCTGAGCGGCAGCATAGCCGGCCGCGGGAGGAGGGAGCAGGCAGTCCCGCCGGTGCTTGTTTGAGCGGCTTAAGCATGAAGAGCAGAGATTGAAGAAGCACGACAGCCGTTGGATGGACATCCAACAGTCACTGCTCTTGTGTGTTGACTAAGTTGACAGGGCGTTGCCTGTGCGTCAACCTTTTTTTATGAAAGCATATACGTCAATCTGTAGTAGGTGCACAAGTCAGCCTCAAATCTGTGGAAAATAGCATACAAACCATCTGCCATTATTTCTAATAATGTACAGTCCATTTGCTAATTCGTAAGAATTTTTTTGGAGCCCATCTTCTTTTTGTTAGCATCACACCCCATATTGTGGCCACGGTTAAAAAGTATACGAAATTTTGCATATTTCCATGTGGTCAACTGTTTTTAATCCAGAAATATTGATTCACATTCAAACTATTTTGAAAAATAATTTATATAAATATAAAATCCAAATAATTGTCCACGCATAAAAATCAATGGAATTTAAGATCTTGTAATGAAAAAAATTGAAACTAATTCCCGGTTTGATGTGTTTTAAAAATGTACAGCCCATTTCTGGGAAAACCGAATGAAACTCTTCTCGTCTTGAAAGATTTGCAGCCCAGCAGGGCCGATAAAGCAAGTAGGCCTTGTTTGGGTATTTCTTTAAAAGAAATAGAACTGGGCTAGCCATTTTCAGCAAGAAAAAAACACAACTGGGCTCATGATGTGGTAAGCATAAATAAAACCCTGGCTAGACAGGCCACAGCCCCCGCACAGCCCTGTTGTTACCCTGATCCGTCGCTAAAACTAGTATAAATAACAACTGCTTGTTCCTCAAAAAAAACTGCGTGACTTGCTGGGTCCCTGGTGTCAGCCGCTCGTAGTGTAATTCTCTCGTTTATTGACTACGTTAACAATGGCGTGAGCCCCAGATGTGCAACCAATTAGGAGGAACCATATTTTTCGGCTTGTACTATAGAGGCACTTGCTTGCGTACTGCCATGACGCTGGTGGGTCCCTACTGTCATCCTCTCCATGTACAGTCATCTCCTTGTTCCTCTCGGTTGTTGACAACGTTGACAACGCAAGAGGGCGGCGTACCACGCACGGCGAGCGCACCAAGGCCGCAAGGCGGAGGACGACGGCGAGGCCTCGGACGGAACGAACAGGAGCCATTGAAGATGCGCCGGTCCAGTCGCAGGCGGAGGGGAGTACGAGGGTTGACTGGTTCGGGCGCGGGTGTGTGTTGGGGCTGACGTCGCCGGAGAATAACATGATGTTTGGGGGAATAGAGGGAGGGACTGGCCAATGTTGGAGGGTATGTACAGTAGGGCGGTGGAGGCGCAGCCAGCCATGGGAGGCGGGAGCAGGCGGAGCCAGCGGGGTGGTTTGGTTTGGGCGATTGGAGGAAGAAGAAGACAAGAGATAGAAGATACACAACAGATGTTGGATGTCAATCCAACGTCCGGTAGGCAGAATCGTTTGTTGACTAGCTAGTAAGTCGACACCACCTTGGATAGCCTATTTCCTCGCAGGTCCCAAATGTCAGAATCCAAATCTGTCACGGTCATGCAGCCTTCCTATGAAAATTTATAGCCCATTTGATGTACTAGTTCGAAATAAGTCTGTGGGTGCTGGTGGGGGCTAATCACTCGGCTTCTGTAATGCACAGTAAGCTCAAGCAGCCGGCGAGAGTGATGTTATTTCCCTTGGTTTGGATTTGTTACAACATTTCACTCTAAATTAAAGGAATGGCAAGCCATTTGCCTTGTTTCAAAGAAAATATGACAGTCATAGCTGAGTTGAAAAGGGCAGGAACATCTAACTCCAGCTTACAAAGTGTACAAAAGCACAAGGGTTAATTGTTCATCAGGTTTACAAAAAAAACCAGATTGAAAAGGGCAACAACATCTAACTCCAGCACTGTTTTCGGCAGTCACAGTCAAATGGATCGGTCAGGTCCATAGAATGAACATCCTGGGTCGTAAAATTTACTGGATTATGACCACAATATGTCGTAAATAGAAGCCCGGCACGTTCAGAAGCTCTTTTGCCCACCTGAAACTCCTCTTTTTGCTCTTCGACATACCCATCCGTCAAAACCATCCTGCTGATAAACTTAAGCCTGATGGACAATAGTAACCTCGCATTCAGCAGGAAGAATGTGACAAATCTTGTGTTTGCACGGTTGGCTACATATCGTTCTAGCGTTATTGTCTTCAATTGAATCTCATGAGAAGTGCGAAAATCACGATGCTTATGAATCCACCTATTGGTTATAACTTTCTTACCCCATCCTGTTGCCTAAATAGACATGAAGATTGAAAACAGTTAAGGTCTAAAAGAAGAGTGTCGAAAGAGCAACAGCTGAACGGTTAACTCTAGTACACTATATGCGGGCTTCCAATGTGCGTGAAATTATCACCTTTATATACAACTTCTCCAGACATGGAAAGCATTGCAGCAAGCCAATAATCTTGTTCAGATCAAAACTATTCATTTGGATATATAAGATCTTAACAGAATCCAGCACCATTGATAGGCCATCCATGGAGAAACTCTTCATTGAGCATAGAACATAATATTAGTACAAAATGTGTACTCCAAGATGATATATAAATTATGCGCAGAAATTTAAAATGCAGCTTACGGTTACAAGTGTAGATGATACTATAAAGTACCTGAAGAACTGTGGAGCCAAACACCATATTGAAATGAGCACAGAGATCATGTATTACACCCAAGGTCTCCAGTTTAGGCGCAGAGAGGACGGTTATTTGCAATGGTGAATAACTAGAATCAAGGATCAAACTTTGAAGTGATGGGGCATCTTGGATGATGAGCTGCCTTCCGTCAAAAGAAATTACAATTCTTACAAGGTTAGGCGACTTTATTTGGAGACAACCGATTCTAACTGTGAAAACAAGCACCAAGCACTCCAGCGCGGGGCAACTGGAGTGGATGATGCTCTGCAATGAAGCCTCCGATATACGAACCCGCATAAGTGAAAGTTTCTTGAGAAATGGGAGTCGAAGGTTTAGTACCAGATTGTCTGGTAGGTAGCACTGCGCAAAGGTGGCAGTGTGGAGAGAGGACGAAAACCCCGAGATGGATATCGGTGCCGAGGGCACAAGTTCATGGCGTTCGGTATGTAGTATGTGATTTCCAGGGGAATAGTAGAACTCAAGCAGCTGTAGTTCTATGAATTCAGGGGATTCCATCCAGGCGTCCACCGTGCAGGGCATGGTATGCTTGCTCAGGTAGCATGACGGGATGCAGAGGCTTTGAACGGAGCCCTGGTGGGAGGAGATGATGGCTCTGGGGATTTCAAAATCATTGAAGAGAGATAGCTGACGATAGTCGAGATTAAGGGGAACGGCGTGCCATAGAGGGCGCCACCGAATTGAGAGGACTTGGGTGCAGCAACAATCCTTGGTGGGGAGAAGCGAGATGATCTTCCCAAGGATGGCGTCTGGGAGATCACTGATGCAGTCCACCCGAGATTCTACTTGTTCCTGGGATCCGGTGGGGGCAGGGTCGCCGCTTCTCCCCGCGCTGCTGGGTGTGGGATCTACAACAGGCGTCGCCTCTGGCGGGAGCCTCACCTTCTTGGCGCTGGGGTCAACCGACTCCATTTTCCTCGAGGGCGTCGCGTTGCGCTCACGGATTTGAGCAGAGTAACAAATGACGAGCCTAGTTGTAGTGCGAGCGAAGAAGAAGGGGAGCTGGGGGTTTTCTATAGGAGTGAGGAAGAAGGGGAGCTGGGGTTTTCTCTAGGAGTGAGGTGAGGAATTTGGGGGTACGAGTGGAGCGAGCTGAGGTGAGGTGGGTGGGAGCGAGGAGGAAGAAGAGCACCCAGGTTTTTGAATTGATTTTACTATTTACTAGTGTGGATGGGCTGTTTTGTCTTGGGACCCGAGAAAAAATTACAACTAGTACAGTGGAGACACTCTACAGCTACCCAGAAAAACAATTACTACTAGTACAGCGGAGACACTCTACCGCTTCTGGCTCCTCCTAGGTCATTGAAACGTCTCCCTCTACTGAATGTCATTATACTTTTGTTTACCGACATGCGGGCCATGCAACGCGCGGGCCCAAATGCCATCCACCAAATTAGAAGGCAGTATGCAGACGGAGAGTCACCCCGGTTGTAGCGCGGCAGTAACGAGCCGTCGTATCACAAAACCCCACCTCCCCGCAGTCTAAGTTTGACGGACGAAGCAACCATCATTTCACTCTTCGCTGAATCCCCTTCTCCCTCACCGTCTTCAAGAAAGGCAACACTTGCATCTGCCACTGTTCTTCTCTCTGAACGAAGGGAAGGTAAGCGGATCTGTGATGTTGGTATATTTTCATTCAGAGGAAAAAAAGAACTTTTGCAAAGCAGTAGACGATCCTCACTCTCTTTTTTGTTTCATTGTCATTGCGATTGTGTTTTCCTTTCAGTGGACTCCTAGTATTCATCAGTTTCATGATGGACCAAGGAGAACCAGGCAAAGATCTACCGATATTGGAGCAGACGCGGGAGGCTGATCCCCATGAGACAGAGAGCTCCAAGAAGATGGAGGCAACCACCGAGGAGACGCCAGATACTAAGATGGTCAATGCCCCGTTTGAGGTTACAACCCCCGTGGCACTGCAGGAGCAGTTTTCCCCCTTCGATGATGTGCCCCCCCCTGCTGAGCTGCCCAAGGTGATTTCCTTCTTTGCCGATCTCGATTGTTGTTTTTCATCTAAGTATGTGGTGATTTTTTTAGAAAAGGAAGTATGTGGTGATTAATAATGCACAATTTTATTAGCGTCGATGCCATGGTATACGTAGTGGTTTAAATAACTTGTGTTTCTTATACTGAAAAGTAATTCAGAATTTGTTTCTGTTTCAATTAGAGCACTGGGATATTGTGTGGTTGTACATGTCACTCGCTATGAGGCGGACGACCTGAATATACGCACTGGGAAAACAGAGTTCTTAGGCTGTTGGATCCTGGAAGCCATTTGCGGTTATACCAATGAAGAGTTGTATTCCAGCCTCACTATTGTCAGGCATGTTGTCTAGGGTGTACTGAAGCACAAGAAGTTCAAAGCTACTCCTTCGTTTGTGAGGAATACTGTTCTTGTCAAGCTTACGCAGGAAGATGACGTGGCATGCCTCCACAAACAAGTTTATCAGTGGCAAGGCCACAAGGTTGTCTTCATGAAGGTTCACAGGATTGAGCTGCTGCGGGACGTCCTCGATGATGTTCATGGCAAGGTCCGTCTTGTGTCCAACCCAAATTAGATCGAGGCATGAAATAGTTGCCCCAGCTAGTGTTTAATAGTAGTTTGGATTGTGTCTAATTATCCGAACCTTACCTGTTATCGACCCCTTTGGGGCTAGTACTCTGTTTGAATTCCGTCTATGGGAACTGTTGCTACTTTTGTGTGCCCGTGAATCATGTGAGAACCATCATAATTGTTGCCGAAACAGATGCGTCATCACTAGTTTTTTCATGAATATGGCATGGTAAGACATAAGTTGTCACGGTTTATCATACGAGCAGTGTGTGTTTTGACAAAATAGAGCACTCGTTCGAGAACCATGCACCGACGTATACATAAGTACTTGTAAACACTGTTGGTGCTACCCCACTTGTAAGCAGTTGTGCAAAACACGACACATTGGCTCAGCTCGCTTCAACACTAGGCTATCGACCAGCTAACAATCAACAATCTGCTATATGACATATAAGCAACTATGTATCTTGTTATAGTGGTTCATGCAGTTAATTGAGGCCACAACGTAATAAATTCCAAACTTTCACATGCTAGTCCAGCGCTCATGTGGAACACTCACATTAAACTCGTCTTCATAAAAAAACTTAAAAAGCATAAGTTAAGCAATTTTATACATCTCAATGATTCATAGAACATAACAAACATATACTAGTTCACAGCAAAAGACAAAGTTGTGAGAAGGTTTAAAAATCAGGAAAAAACAAGCAAGGCTTCTCTCTGAGAAAAGGGCCTCCCGGTAGGCTTAAATTTCCTGGAGTTCACTCTAGTTTTTTCTTGTTGCCACCATTCAAGGTTAGGTTCTCTCATTCCAGAATAACCAATTATAATTGTGGTATCAGCTGGAATGCTGAACCGTACCATGCAGTGTATTGACCAGCTGAAATGCTTGTGCATTCCACTAAATTTAAGCACCGCTATTTGCAGAAATAAGCATACCACAATGCCTCTTGTCCGCGCACCTGTCCAAAAAACCACCGTGCAGCCGTGCCAGCTAGTCCTTGGTCCATGGATGAACTGGTAGAAAGTGCATTCCGGACTAGGATGCAGTTGTTTTTGCTCGTCCCTGCACTGCAATCAGGAAGTAAAACGTACGAATCAGCTTCTTTTAGATTGCGTTGGTCATTCTACCTTAGTTACTACCAATGTAGGGATACCTTGAAGACGGGAGGTTAGACGACGGCAGCGAGGGATAGCCATCTCATTTTGCGCAGTTGTACTAAAACTGAGGTGCGTGCTTTTGATTGCGCAGATAGAAACGATACGGAGACAGACATCCCGAAACGATATGGAGACAGACATCCCTGTTTGCGCAAATAAGATATACGGTTATTTAAACAGTGACAGATATTACTACTTTCCCCCGTTTCCTCTTAGAACCAAGTCCTAGATTCATGCTACAGCTTTCCCACTTTCTCCTTGTTTGAACCAACGCTTTGAGTCGACTGTATGAAATAGCTTTACTTCTAATCTACTACTACTATAATGCGGCCGTTTTGAAATTGGATTTACCACTCCATCTTTGGTTCTCCCGCCCAAACAAGCATTGGCTCAAAATCCACCGTTCATTTCCCCTCTCATGCATATCACTGCCGTCCATCAAACAAAGGATGACATGATCTGACGGCTAAGAGCTACCGGATTCGCTCCCTCTCCTTGTGCACATGGCCGACTCTGCTCTCCAAGTAAACAAATAAAGAAAGCCCCGTTGAATCTGGATTGCACCTACTGAAGTTGAGAAATGTCTAGAAACTGCTGCCACCTCCTCACATGCAAGTACGACAAGTTGGCAAATAGCTAGCACATTTTGGTTCCCCGTTGTCACCTGGGAAATAAACACTCTACTACTAACTAATTTTTTAGATTACTGTAAAAATGGATTTTTTAGATGCCGCTATACTGCAAAGTTTACACTGTTCACATAACATAACATTGCATGGCTAATGCTAGCTAAAGTTTTATTCTGCTTCATCGAGAAATGTAATATTTTTATTATTCACAGAAAAAGTGTAATATTTTATTTCAGTCATACATAAGCTATACCTCAAGCTAATACAGGACGTGAGTGTCTGTCAGACCTAAATGACTTATTTAGTTGCACAAAATAGTCCATAAACATGCATGTAAACTGTCAAACAACTCTGGAACTATACATCATTGGAACCCAGGAAACAACATATAATAAAACTACAACTTTTATCTTGTAATCAAATTCTTACTTGGAACTCAATTTGATTTGTGCAAGTGATTTGCTTCTTATTTCAGAATAGTCCTTAGATCATGCAAACAAACACAGTATGATATCTACTCAAGATACGAGTACCCATTTCTCTCTCTAAAAAGAAGGTATATGAGTATCTATCATACAGAACATATGTGCAAAGCACGTGCCTTAGTAGAAGTCTAGGTGGCTTTGGAATAGCGGACGGAAGTAGAAAAGGATCCACACGAAGGGAGCTGGGGCAGTAGAGCAAGGCAGGTTTCGAAGGAATATATACCTGAGGGTCGTCGACATGTCGCAAAGACGGCGTCGGGAGGCCGCATCTTGGCCACAATACCGCAGGGAGGAAGAAGGGGTCGGAGGCCCTCCCAAGCCGGCACTCTCTCAGAGAGAACGGCACAGCCGCCGATCGAGACGCGCGGGCAGCCGTTGGTCTCCTCCCTCGCCGCCGACAACAGCGTGAACGATGCACCTACACCCCTGCCCCGGTCGAGGTTGTCCGGCCAGATTTGTGACCAACCGTGAGCTGAGAGAGAGTGTGGCCACCTATGTGTTGCTTAGATCTGGAGAGCATGAGAGAGTGAACGAGAGGAACCCTAGTAAAGCAAGCGCTAAGGCTCCTGCTTTTATATATAGTGGAGTGATTTTGTTGTACCAGCTTCAAAAAAATGCGCTCCTACATGTACCCGCGAGTGGGTGTGAGAGAACTAGTGCGTGCGTGCACCACTTCTCTTCATGAGAGTACAATATACTATGCCCAAAGAACGTTCGCCACAAGAGTAATAGTACAAGTGTGTGACATGTGAGCTAAAATAAAATGTGCGCGCCGTCTTTTGTTTTTTAGAAGTTCTAAGGGTAGGGTGTGAAGAGCACATATGTGCGTGACATCTACCTGCAGGTAGACGGTGGGTGCGATGTGCGAATCAGCAAGAGGACTCGGGAGAGTCGTGACTTGTGAGGGTGCGTGAGAGAGGGGGGCACGTATCAATGCAATGCATGTGTCCGTAAATCATTATCCAACAAACGTTCGCCACAAGCCTTTTCCCGACGAACGCCGTAAGGACTGTTAGATCGGCATCCGACAGTGTCAGTTTTGCCATGTCATTTAACATAACAGCCACTCCTCCTACACACAAATCTTCCACGTGAGTGTTAGCAACTGCCGTATGCTCCCTCCGTTTCGAAATGCAGTGCATATAGCTTTATTGAAAATTCGAACCTCGCAAACTTTTACCGAGTTTTCGTGTACCAAATTGCACATGCAGAATACCATGTATATATCATTTCATTCATCTTCGAGAGGTAACTATAAAGTTTGGTGAGGAGTCTACAAAGAAAGACCATCGTATCACCCGCAGCAATTTCAAGCATCCTTTAGTGTCGAGGAATATCATAGGAACTCTATATGTCATGATTTTTATAGGATTTTTTTTCCTTTAGAGCCAATTGGTTCATAGGAATAGATTCATATACTCCACATTTCAAAGGAAATAAACATGATATCATTTCTATAGCTTTAGAGCCACTTGGTTCATATGAATGGATTCCTATACTCCCTTAATTTCAAAGGAAAATAAACATTAGCGTATATTCAATAGAAAAGTTCCTATGATATGAACCAAATTACATCTCTTTTCTAATCCCTCCTCATAGGAATTTAGAAACATGTCATCTCTATATTCAATAGAAAAGTTCCTATGATGTGAACCAAATGACATCTCTTTTCCAATCCCTACTCATAGGAATTGAGATCCTCCATGTCATCTCTTTCCCTACAATGTCCATGTATACATCTTCTATTCCTAAATAGATAGTACAACCCACTAGTAGCTTTTTTCCAAAACAAGCAACTATGGCACAAGAACTATATAGTGCACCAATAACTTTGAAAGATGGTCGCTGGATGAAGCTAACCCGACAGTGCAGAGATTGGCGAATCCGAGCACTACTGGCCGTTGGATATCATCAACATTCCACCAGATCTGCCACATGTACAATTTAGAAAACTCCATGGTTGAACTTAAGCATAATGCACAAACCTCAAAACACAAGCACTTCTCCTTTGTTCTAGAATCTTCTGTATCATAATTGATTATTTTTTTCTAAATGAATTGCCATTATTTATTTTTTACTTTATGATTTACTCCCTCCATTCCAAAATAGATGACCCAACTTTGCACTAACTTTGTACAAAGTTAGTGCAAAGTTGGGTCATCTATTTTGGAACGGAGGGAGTACAATGCACAACCCCATGAATCTTAACATTTTTTATAAAACCTATTGATTTTGAATGAGATGAACTATAAGAACTAAGCGAACATCTACATCATGCATATATGACTCAAAGCTTTACATCCTATAGTGTGTATTTATTCATAATTTGGTTTCGAAATCTCATGTGTTCAACACATGTGTACCTTACTAGTTTTGAGTAGAGTAGCAAATTTCACGAGGCCCCGGGTATATCAAAATGCAGGGCCCATGCATCATTGCCTTTCGGTCGAACCTACATCCACAATTTTTTGTACGTACTATATCTCCACTAGTCCCCGAACCCAAAATGCTGCCTCGTTCCCGTAAAACCAAGCGGCCCACACATATTTAAGGCGTCGGCTCGAACACCTTTACTACGACGTGGCCCCGCACGCCGTAGTACTCCTACAAACCCTACCGCCACACTCATCATTGGTTTTCTTCAAGAGGACGAGGGAGAAGCCGATTTGTAGTGGAGGCGCTTTAAAAAAGGATCTGTAGTGGAGACCCCTACCCTAGGGTGCCCTAGGTAGCTGCCGCACGCATCATTGTTTTCTCTTTTCTTTATGCTCTTGCACCCTAGAGTGAAGATGGTTGCTTTGTCCGTCCAGCTTAATGCGGGAAAGGTGGGGCTTTGTGATTTGACCCCTCATCGCTCATTTTCTACTACTGCGGCGCTACGACCGGGGTGCCTCCAATTCCAACCGCTGCTACGAACTGTAATTTGGTGCATCGCACGTGGAACAAGACGGTGGATGAGCCACATGTCAGCCAAAGGGGTCCTCTTAAGTGTGTCGCCATTTCGTGTGCGGACTGACCCTGCTTGAGTTGCTACGCCAACATGACAGGAGCAGCCTACCACTTGGTTTTGCTCCTTGGTGAATCCCCACTATATTGATCTAAAAAGATACGTGCTGAACTACCCTCTCCGTCTCGGTTTTTTTATTTTTAGGCATCTCGGTTTATAGGGCCTGCACGTAGTTCTAGGTCATCCATTTGACTAACTAAATATGAGTTACTATGTCACAAAAAGTATATCATTGGATTCTTAAGCGGATGTAGTTGTATTTAAAAGTCGAGGGCGGGGCTTTTTCTGCGCGGTAGGCGGCGGGGTAGTTCCGCCTAGTCGGTTCGACAGAGACGGGAGAAGATGAGGGAGTAGGCTGCAGCAAACGTAGGGCTGTGTGATTTCACAGCGAGTTACTGCTGGAAATGTGGGGCCCTATGATTTGACTTGCCATTATCATTTTAACTGCGGCGCTACGACCGGCGTGAGTCTCCCAGATTCCTGACCACCTCCATTCAGGTGCCTCTCCCAATGCTCCACCATGTAGTAGAGATTGGCTCTTGCATGAGAGCCCACTTCTCCACTTTTTCCTTGCCTCTCTTTCCTCCACATATGCAAAAATGCCATGTAAAGCGCACTATTGTACTTCCTTTTACTTGCTCCTACAGGTGCTTAAGCTTGCCACATAAGCATAAAGTCTGATGTGGCAAGTTAATCAAGAAGAAGGAGACTAGTTTGGTGACCCAAGGAAGAAATGGTGCTAAGCGCGTGTACCTAGGTGAAAAGACAATTTTGACTCTATAGCTAATTAAATGAAGCAAACTTAGCAACACCATTTCATTAGAAGAGGTCACTCCTTGGCAAATGCAATAAATACACGTGCTTAGCACCGTTTCTTCCTTGAGTACGACGAAAGAGATAGAGAGGAGTAAAAAAAATACACTTATAGCCAACCTTGTTGTAGTATGAGTGACTAAGTGATGACTATGTATGACATGCCAACATCAGATAGCCTAACGCACCGTGTTAAATCTCCAAGGGCACGACCGCGCGAGCGACGCGACGGTCGTGGTAGGCGCGACCATGATACGGGCTGCTGGCAGCCCTTGGATCTGAGATCAAACAGTCGCATGCTAAGTTGCTGAAAATTTGTAGAATAACCCTCTAGGATAGGATATTCACCCATAGGTCTAGAATCACGCCATGTAACCGTTCGATCTCAGATCCAAGGGCTCTCGGAAGCCCGTATCATGGGAGAATGGAAAGCCACTACCCTGCCGTTCGCACGCTGGCAGTTTGCTCCTACTTGTCGCCGCACGTCCTTCAATACTACGGCGCTTCGTTCCTAGTCATCCCGTCCATTCACATTACGGCAGTTCCACTAATCCTAACCCTCCTCCCAAATCCATGGCGTCCCAAATCTCCACGCTCGGCGGTGAGTAAAAGGTTAGAACCATCACCGGCGATGAGTTCGACGTCATCTACACCCGTTCTTCCGCGACGGTGAAAGGATGCCTTTCTCGCTTCAGACGCATGTTCGAAAACTCAGCTGATGAGTGGGTCGCTGGGCTAGATGTTGAGTACACCACAGTCCTGGGACCAGAGAAGGATCTAAAGGACGAAGAGAGGAAGAAGCCCGCCGTGATCCAGGTTTGCGTAGATAACGTTTGCTTGGTCTACCACATATGCCATGCCGACATTGAGTGCCAGGATTTTAAGAACTTCCTCAAGGACAAAAACAGTGAAATTCGTTACTGTAGACTTTAAGAATGACAGGGATGTCCTGCGTCGGATAGGTCTCCTTGTAGGCAACCCCTTCGACCTCCAGAAGAATCGGCTGGTGTCCTCTCGTCAGCCTTCAATGCTGACCCTGGCAGGAGCCATGGTTCATCCTTCGTACGGTAAACTGGAGAAACCTCCATACACATTTCATCGTCATGCATGGCAGCGGAATGTACTAGATATAGACCACATCCACTACACTGCAACGGATGGCTACCTTTGCTTCAATGTCTACAAGGGTTGGATGAAGAGCAACAGCCGAGTGTGCGGTTCAAGCAAAGAAGTATCGGCCAAGAGGAAGAGGGACAAGGACAAAGTCGAGGACGTGGACAAGGACTCCGAGTAAGGTGGCAGTGTCGTTGCTCATGGTGGTTCTAATGCAGTGTCTACCGGAATAGTTGCAAAGTTTAATTTCAGGTGTGCTTAATTTAATTTGAGGGGTGTGTTGTGCTGAGCCCCCAGCAGAACTATGTTATGTTTCTTCTCGCTACTTTAACTCTTTAGTACGTACATACTAGTATTTCTTACATTTCATCTTTTAGTTGGTATAGTACTACCACTCGTTTCTTCACATTATATACGTACAATATATATGGCCAGCATCATATAGCCAGCAGTTTAGTTGTCAAGGAATTTCAGGGTGCTTGGTTTTGTCAAAGAATTCTAGGATGCTTAGAGGGTGCTTGGATCCAAGGGACTTATTTTAGTCTGACTAAAAATAGTCTCTTTAAGAGGCTAAAGTTCCAAGCACCCCTGACTAAAAGAGGGGCTAAAACTAGTCTTGACACTAAAATTTTTTAGTCAGGGGTACCCCTACTAAAATGTGGATTAGTCCTCTCTCTACTCATTTAACTCCTCTCCTTTAACACAGGCGAGTTCAAGATTGGAAGGTTTGGAGGATAATAAATGCTCATTAACTTGATTTTAGCCTTTTCAGTATTTGGATCCAAGCATGGGTGAGGCTAGCATGTATTAGTCCCACTACTTTTAGTCATGGGACTAAAACGTATCCAAGCACCCTCTTAGTTTTATTTGAGGGGTGGGTTGTGCTGGACAACCATATTGTGACTAGCCTTTTTAATAGTACTATATGCATAATTTGGCGACAAGCGCTCTCTATATGTACCACCTTTTTTTAATTTCACGTTTTGCTCCATGGCGCAATCCATCGATAGTACTGCTATACAAAAGTATACATTTTTTAAAAGGCTAGAGTACTGTTCATCACATATATAGCCAGTTAAATTCTCAACCTAGAACGACGTGCATGCCATGTGGTAAACCGACACGGAGGAAGTATAGTAAAAATGAGGTGATTTTACCGAGCGATCAACGGGGGAGCATGGCCTGTCATGCGGTCCCACGTGTCATGATGTACCAAGGCGATGCACGTGTCCCTCTTGAGGCAGAAGCAATACTAGTACGTGGTTTGAGATGATGGCGAACCGAAGTGTGAAATAATGGTTGCTTCGTCCGTCTCGTAAAGTGCGGCATTGTGATTTGACGTCTCATTGCTCATTACTACTACTGGGCCGGTACGAGTGGGGTGCGTCCCCCTATTGTTCTGCACTGTTATTTGGTGCTTGACACGTCGACCCAGTTGCTATATGTCCCACATGTCGGTGACAGGAAGTACAGAATTCATGAAAGGGAGCATTGACGGAGGAGTATACTACAGAATTCATGAAAGGGAGCGACTTAGTTTTGCAAAAATCTGTTTTTACGGAGTACGTACCCACTAGGGTTTATAGGGCTCATCTAAAAAACATTCGTTTTTCCATTTGATAAGTCTCAATTCTACTATACTAGTAGTAGTACCATTACATGTTGGATTTTGAGGTGCGTTAGATCACTCGACGCAAGCAGTGTCAAGAGGAAACTAACCAATGCATGTACAAGTTCATGGAAATTTAGTGGTCATTCATGCATTCGTTCTAATTAATGCCTCGATAAACATAACTTCTTGAGAAAAATTAGTGTACTAATTACTTGTGCAAAATACGAAATTAATTCGACCACTCACCGTCTACCTTGGTTGGAGAGATTTTGAAATTGAGCCATAAACTGGAAAGGAGGGAGTAGTAACTTTTGTCTCGATTACTATTTGTGGCCTTGTATAGATGCAAAATGTATTTTTTATAGTGGCCTTGTATAAGTAAATGGAGGGAGTACTAACCAAAGTACGTAGTAGGGACGAGGAGTAAATGGAGGGAGTAGTAAAATTTTCTCCTCTTGCTGCGAGCCACCGCGCGCGTGGGCGAGGGAACGGCGTAAGGCGTACTAGTAAGCAAGCTTCACCTCATCCCGCGAGCCACCGCGCCCGTGGGTGGGGTAGACAGCGTACTAAGCAACCTTCTCCTCGTTCTGTGAGTTGACGGGACACATCAAAATTACTCCAGTGTATAGAGCCTTGCATCTAAGGTAGGCCCCACATGGTTTGCCTCTTTTTTTTTAATTTAACATAACGCGTAAAGTCGCAATTTGTTTGTTCCCCCGTGGTAGACGATCCTCCCTCCACCAAGTGGACAACCAGTACACGTGCCAAATTACCACGTGGGCTGCCTTTTTCGTACAGAAATGAGCTCCACCGTGTACCCGCGCGGGTGTGGTTGGGAAAGAGACGGGAGTACGTGCGCCGTGCGTGCACCTCTTCTCTTCGTGCACGTCCCCCACCTACGTGGGTGTGTGTGAGAGAGATACAAACCTAGACATAATGCGCCGTCCATCCCCATGCCTCCGCCCAGTCCGACCACCAGTCACCACCACGCCCCACTCCTCCTCACCTTATCTCTCATCTTTCTCCCTCAATTTTTATATACAATGGGCCACTATCAAAATTACAATTTGTAGATATACAAGGCCACTAACACTAGTCGATGCAATATTAATGGTGTTTGCCTCTTGGTACTAGCAAAGGAGGACATTAAATATCCCTTGCATGCATGTGGGAGTTTGTAAAAAAATGCATTTTGATGTTCCGTGCAATGCACGGGCATCTTGCTAGTCCATGAAAACAACACATGGCAAAATTCCACGGCTTGGGGCGGCAATTGGCTCCGTCGGGCGAGGGGAGGGAGGTGGATCAGCGAGCTGCATAGCTCGTACCGGCGGGCTACCCAGCTGGCTTGGATGCGGAATAACTACTCTTCGTAAGCCATTGTAAGAGTGGACAAAATGGTGGAGGAGATAGGGGAGCGGCCCGGTCATGAACGGACATGTGTCCAGAGTGGGTTTCTCAGCTTCCACACGGGCGGGTTTCATGGAGGCATTTGAATGCGGCACGGAGGCCTGTTCAGCCGGGCGTGCCGCGAGTGGCGCCCTCGACTCTGACCTAGGACACCACGCCGTTCTTCCACTAACATGTGGGCTCTTTGGGTGCATGGCATGCATGTCAGTGACCCAACGCAGGCAGCGCACAACAGAGGAACCTTTGGTGGGCCAGAGCGGTCAGAAGCGGGCATTTCATAAACCGATGATTGTTCATTGAGTGTGATGTCATCTTTTTCATGTAGATAAGCCTACTATGTTGATAGCCCGTTCGATACGTTGTGATTCATAAAGACCGCTGCAAACATCAATGTTCTGCTTATCATAGATAAGATTGATTAATACCCGTAACAATCCATGTCCTTAACAAAGGGTGCATGCACGTATAGGTTGAACGTGTGTCTTGCGTCGTGTGCTGTGTGAATGCAGGCGTGCGAGTGTTGCGTGCGTGCAAGGGTACCTTTCAGTGTTGCATGCATGGGTGCATACGTGCGTGTGTTCGTGAGTGCATGTGTACATGTCAGTGTTGCACGCCAGCATGCGTGCATGCGTACGTGTCAGTGTTGCACGCCTACATGCGTGCGTGTCTTGCGTGCGTGCATGTGTACGTGCGGGGTGAGGCTACATGTCAGTCGACTGACTTTTTCATCTCTGGTCATTAGATTTTCCAGCCGTTTGATATGAAATCAAGGGCCTCCAGTTTATCATCAAACTCCACCCCCCTGAGCCGCCAGCCACCACCGGCCGAACTGCCAGCCCCCGCCGCCCACGGCCGGCCAGCCCTCGCTGAAACCACTCATTTATTACCATTTTTGTCCTTCATATACGCGCTGACGGGTGGGCCCTATGGTAATGTGCGCTGCTGAATGTGGACCGTTTGACTAGTCAATTGATCGTGTTATCAACCAATTACGGGGCTGTATGGTGAGCCAGTGACCGTATGATCACCCTAAAATGTACTCCAATTTTATTAACATAGTACAGACTCAAACTACCATTTCTTTCTTTCATATAAGGGCTGACAGGTGGGCCCCACGGTTACGCGCCCCGATGGTGCAACACTAGTTGTGCCGCGTGGAACGTTTGACTGGTCAATTGATTGTGTCATCAACAAAATATGGAGTTGTACGGGTGAGCCAGTGACCGTGTAATCATGATATGTGTTTGTTTAACATGGTACAGACGCAAGGGCTCATATATACGCGCAAGCACTCACCGCTATAAGCGCACACACGCGAACCCTACCCCTATGAGCACCTTCGAGAGAGTGGGCCAGCATATATGATCTTGAGATTTTACGAAGTCACCATAGGTGCCTCGTAGTCGAGTGGAACGTCTCCTCCCACTGAACGTACGTCGCCAGAAAATACTGAAATTAACACAAGATAAATGCGAGCACCGGGACTTTAACCTTGGTGGGCTCGAGAAACCACTGTCCTCTAACCATCCAACCACATGTTGGTTAGCACGACAAAATGTATGTGGTGACCGTGATGAGCTTATTCTGAAGTCCAGTGACCATATCGTGCTTGCGCTTCAAATACAATGACCATAAGTGTCGTCAACAAAATACGGAGCACGCATCAAATGCAAAGTCTGTCAGTGTCATCAACAAAATATGGAGACGTATCGTGAGCTAGATACCGTTGTAATGTTGTATATGCTTATTTTCTTAGTGGCCGATTGCGTGTGTGGTGTGGCGGGCACATCATTTCTAGTTGTGGTGGATCAACATGAAGACTCATGGGTCAGTTCCATCCTGCGCCACATATAGGTTGGACCGAGACGTGTTATACGAAGACCCATGTGGTGGACTCGGCGTACAACACGAAGCTACCAGAGTCGTGGAGGACTCTATCCCCACTGGGATAAGCCGACTATATATGATTTGTAACCCTAGGCCCTTAGTATGTTATACAAGCTTGGGGGCTAGTTCGTCGATAGTATACACACACGCACAATGCCTGGTATTCACGTGTACTTTGTACACACCCCTATCACTAATATATAGTACCAAGAGTAGGCTCTTTCTTCAACTGCAATTGAATTCTAGCATGTGCATGTGTTTATTTCATATTATCGATCCATAGAGTGAGAGCAGTTTGAAATACATGCAATGGATGATTTTGCAATTCATATATAAACATTAATTAGTGCACTCCATGTTGTTAGTGTGAAGCACTTTATACATTTGTCACTTGCATGGATACATTCCAAATTGCTAGCTACGAAATAGAATACATGTCAAATTCAACATAAAGGGGGCTTCGAAGATTCGAATTCATAGGAAGTGCATTCATCTATTTGAACCCGAGATAATGGCATTTGTAAATCAGATGTAAAAGGGGGCATCAATCTTTGTTGTGAGTTTGAACATGTTATATATATTCATACGCATATCTAACTTTTTTTTGCAACCAAGGAGATTATATCTGGAACCATGCATGAACTGGGGTAAGTTGCATATTTTTTAATATATACTCGTGTACAATGTATATTCAAATGTACCCCCTCCATTCCAAAATAATCGTAGCTTTAGGATTTTCAAGAGTAAAGATTTGTGAAGTTTGACAAATCCTGAAAGTTCAATTCAAGAGAACCGAAAACGTTAAATGCTTCTGCTCCCAAATATTGAGGGCTCCTTTGATTCAAAGGAATTGCATAGGATTTTTGGAGGATTTAAACCCTTAGGAATTTTTCCTGTGATGCTCGTTTGATTCGTAGGATTGGCATCCTTAGGAATTTTTCCATATGATCCATTTGTACTACATTTTGGAGGAAAATTTCCATCCACTCAAACCTCTTCATAGAATTCCTTTCTTTTTCCTATGCTATCAAACATTCTTTCAAATCCTGTAGGATATTATGGGACATGTCACCCTATTCCTGCATTTTTCCTATTCCTTCATTTTGACAATCCTGTGAATCAAACAGGCCCTGAATGAAGCGACAAATAGGCCTCTGGTCACCCGAAACCGCGCGAGACTAATGTTTTGGTGGTAGGAAATTACTGTCCTGACTCTGGCCCGCGTAGCCTATCGGCCCGATGTCCAAAGGTCTAAACCGGGGTAGGTTTGTAACTTCACCAAGACGCCAGAGAAGCATTCATACGCCGTGGGCGCCTATCCATGCGCTCGGCCGAAATCTATCCTGCCCACATTTGGGACACCTAACATGGCTGTCCTACCCCCAACCCACAATATGTCCGAAATTTTAGATGGAGGGAAGGTTTGTAACTTTCCCCAAATTTCAAACAAGCGTGTCTCAAACCGAAACATTGTTCCCCCTTAGTTCCCCGCCTCCCTCCGTTTCCCCATTCGTACTCCATGGGCGCGAAAACGCCCTCTCCACCAGCCGCGAAACCCCAGCCTCCTCCGTCCTCCACCCCATAGCGGCCAATCCACCGCCGCCCTCCTCCATCACACCGGAGCCGGTACCCCGACATCATCGTCCAACGCAACCGCAACGGCAACACCCTCAAGGACTTAGCAGCTGAAGCCGAGGCAGAGGTGCCTCCACGACGCCGACACCGACGTGCGCCATACCAGAACCACTCCGACCACGCCGTCCTGCGCCTCACTGCTGTGGCTCCACTGTTGCAACCGTCCACCGCACCGGAGCTGTTCCCGCTACGCCGTCGTTCGCCGCCTCGGATCTGCTTCCCCGTCGCCGACAGACGGCCACCGCACCACACTCAACAACTTGGCCATGGGTTCGTCCAAGGATGCACCGTCCTCCACAACTTCTGGTTTCCGGCGAACAACAAGAAGATCATCGGAAAAACAGAAGGAGGACACAACACTGCCAGCAGAAAGAGGTACTCCTCTTCCTTATTCGTGCAAATCTTACGTCTCCGCTCACACCATATTCATCCCACGAAAGAAACTACTTGAGCGCTTCTTACTGCATCTTCTTCGTGATACTAAATGCACAAGGTTTCCTCCCTTTTACTTTTCACATTTGGTAGAGGTCAGTAGGCCGCCTGGATTTCAATTCAGGGTCAATAGAACCGCAATTAAAAGAAGCAGCACCCGCTTAGGCGCGCGGAGCACCTAGTCCGCCTGTTCCCTGGGGAAGCGGCGTATCGGTGTCTATCATAGGGGTGTGGGGCGCAGGAGCTGCTTGCGCCCGATCTAGAGGTCGGCGGGGCTTGAATGGATGGCCGGGGGCGGTGCCAAGCACGGCGGTGCGGTGAGGTCGAGGGGAGGGCGCGGGCAGGGGAGGAATACTGGGCCGGTGGTCGCTGGCATTTCGAGGAATATCATCAACACTGACTCGCTGGAGGTAGATGAAGGCGATCTTCCCGTTCTTTGTACATCGGACGGTGCAGAAAAAATGGATTGGCCTATTTGCTTTTAGTCGACTGTTATTTTCATAGAATCCTGTAGTAATTTAGTGTGCCATGCATGTTGTAGAGCTATCACATGTCTCCCGTCATCTATTTCTCACCGACCTACTATCTGCTACCTTTACGCTATACTAATTGTGCACACACTTCACCCATACTCACACTATTGTTTTTTATGCATGGGTATTTCAGACTCTGACGCAGTGTTGATGAATGCAGAAAAGAAAAGACAGAAGTCGCTCCAGTGTAATTCGAAGATAATCACTAAGCGTTCCAGCGCTCTAACGAATGCAGTGTCAGCAGTTGGAGATAGTAAACTTAGCTCTGCAGTTGATGATCTCAATTGCCACACACAACCATCCCAGGTGCTTGCTTTAACTTCGCGCTGTCAAATGTGGTTGCATGTTGCATATGGTGTCTAGCTTGTATTGCTTCCAATTTGGTTAAATTGCAACTGCTTACTTTACACATTATAGCTTTGATAATGACATGCCTTCCTGTTTTTGATACATACTACATATGTCTATTAACCATGTTCGTACATCAAACTAATGCTCTTTTGTATCCCTCGTCAATCACTTATGATGAGACAGTCACCCGGGTGGGTTTTTGTGAGACGCCATACTCATATAAAGAGTGCAGTGTCATCCTCCCAACATGATTCTCAAGAAATAGCAAGGCTAAACGAAGATAGTCAACGTAGCTCTCTAGTTGATCACCGCAATTCCCCCACACCACCATCGCAGGTGCTTGCTCTTACTTGGCAGTGTGATATGTAGTGTTCGTCTTACATGAAAGTAGTGTTCGTCAGTATCATGCATCAATGAGTTCTGAAGAGCAAATTGTATTCCTTTTTCTTGTGGGTTTGACTTGACAAGGCAAAATCAAGAAAGAGGAAGGAAAAGAGTAACGAAGGCGATGATGGTGGTCCTCTGCGGCAACGTAAATGGAGCATCTGTACTGATTCTCCTTGTACTGATAGTGCATTACAAGGTCCAAGTCTCCGCTCCCCTATTCCACCATCCAAGGTGCTTGCTCTAACTTGGCAGTGTGATATCTGGTTGCATGTTGCATATGGTGTCTAGCTCGTATTGCTCCTAATTAGTGTAAACTGCATCTGCTTAGCTTACACATGATACATGTGAATATGACACGCTTTCCTGTTTTTGGTACATACTATATCTTATGATAAGGCACTTTTCTTGTGTATCCCTCATCAATGCACCTAATTTGTTAAATTGCATCTTTTTAGCTTACACATTATACATGTGAATATGACACGCCTTCCTGTTTATGGTACATACTACATCTGCCTATCACACCATGTTCTTACATCAAACTACTGTTCTTGTGTATCCTGCGTCTATCGCTTATGATGAGACAGTCACGCGCATGGGTTAATATGAGACGCAATACTCTTATAAAGAATGCAATTTCATCCTCTCCACATGATTCTCAAGAAACAGCAAGCCTAAATGAAGATATTGAACGTAACTCTGTACCTGAAGACCGCACTTCCCCTACACCACCATCACAGGTGCTTGCTCTAACTTCGCAGTGTGATATGTGGTTGCATGTTGCATACGGTGTCTTGCTTGTAATGCTTCTAATTAGGGTAAATTGCATCTACTTAGTTTACACACTATACCTGTGAATATGACATGCCTTCCTATTTTTGGCACACACTACATCTATGTGTTAACCTTGTTCTTACATGAAACTACATCTCTTCTGTATCCTGCATCAATCACTTACGATGAGTCACCTTTATTCGTTGCATATTGCATATTATTTCTAGCATGTTGCCATGTATTGCTTCTAATTTGGTCAAATACATTTGTTAGGGCACCCTTTTAATTTGGCAGAGTGATATTGGTTACATCTTTCATATGGTTTCTAGCTTGCATCGATTCTAACAAGTTCAAGCACCTTGTGCTTAGTTTACACTTTATACATCATACATGTCAATATGTCACGTCGTCCTTTTTTTCATATATATTCCATCCTCCTATCATGCGGCTGTCTTACATGAAAGTAGTGTTCGTCAGTATCATGCATCAATGAGTTCTGAAGAGCAAATTTTATTCTTTTTTCTTGTGGGTTTGACTTGACAAGGCAAAATCAAGAAAGAGGAAGGAAAAGAGTAAGGAAGGCGATGATGGTAGTCCTCTGCAGCAACGTAAACGGAGCATCTGTACCGATTCTCCTTGCATTGACAGTGCATTACAAGGTCCAAGTCTCCGCTCCCCTACTCCACCATCCAAGGTGCTTGCTCTAACTTGGCAGTGTGATATCTGGTTGCATGTTGCATATGGTGTCTAGCTCATATTGCTCCTAATTAGTGTAAACTGCATCTGCTTAGCTTACACATGATACATGTGAATATGACATGCTTTCCTATTTTTGGTACATACTATATCTGTCCATCACACCATGTTCTTACATGAAACTACTCTTCTTGTGTATCTTGCATCAGTCACTTATAATGGGACACCTTTAAGTTGGAAGTGTGATATTGGTTTGCGTCTTGAATATGATTTCTACCATGTATTGCTTCTAGTTTGATGAAGGCCACCTATGACGAGACAATTTTAACTTGGCAGAGTGATATTCACTGCACCTTCCATATGGTGTCTTGTAGTGTTTCTAATTTGTTGAAGTGCCTTCTGCTTAGTTACCACATCATAGGTGTGAATATGTCAAGCCGTCCATTTTTTCGTACATATTCCATCCTCGTATCATGACTTTGCCTTTCATCAGAGTAGTGTTCGTCAATATCATGCATGAATGAGTTCTGAAGAGCGAATGATATTCCTTTTTCTTGTCGGTATGACCTCACAATGCAAAATCAATAAAGCTGAAGGTAATTGGCAAGGCATTGGATGATGGTGGTCCTTCCGAGCAACTGAAACAAAGGTTCTCTACAGATTCTACTCCGCCATCCTCCCAACAAGATTCTCAAGACCACACAAGGCTAGACAGTCAACGTAGCTGTGTAGATGATGAGCACATCTCCCCTACTCCACCATCACAGGTGCTCTCTCTAACTTGGCACTATTATATGTGGTTGCATGTTGCGTATGATGTCTAGCTTGTGTTTCTTCTAACTTTGTTGAATTGCATCTGCTTACTTTACACATAATGCCTGTGAATATGACATGTGTTCCTGTTTCTACATCAGACTACTATTCTGGCATATCCCGCATCAGTCACTTATGATAAGGCACCTTTAAGTCGCCACTGTGATATTGGTTGTGTCTTGCATATGATTTCTAGCATGTACTGCTTCTAATTTGTTGAAACGCCATACAGTTTGAACTTGGCAGAGTGATATTGGTTGCATCTTTCATATGGTCTCTAGCTTGCAGTGCTTCTAATTTGTTGAAATGCCTTCTGCTTAGTTACCACATCATAGGTGTGAATATGTCACACCATCCTGTTTTTCATACATATTCCATCCTCGCATCATGTGTTTGCCTTTCATCCGAGTAGTGTTCGTCAGTATCGTGCATGAATGAGTTCTGAAGAGCAAAATCATTACAGCTGAAGGAAATTAGTCCGGCAGTGGATGATGGTGGTCCTTTGGAGCAACTCAAACAGGGGGTCTCTACAGATTCTACTCCGCCATCCTCCCAACAAGATTCACAAGACAACACAAGGCTGGACAGTCAACGTAGCTGTGTAGATGATGGGCACATCTCCCCTACTCCACCATCACAGGTGCTTGCTCTAACTTGACACTATTATATGTGGTTGCATGTTGCGTATGATGTCTAGCTTGTATTGCTTGTAACTTGAATTGCATCTGCTTACTTTACACGTAATGCCTGTGAATATGACACGTGTTCCTGTTTCTAGAACATACGTGTACATGATGAGCACATCTCCCCTACTCCACCATCACAGGTGCTTGTTCTTACTTGGAACTGTTATATGTGGTTGCGTTTTCCATATGATGTATAGTTTGTATTGCTTCTGATTATGTTGAATTTGCATCTGCGTAGCTTACAACTTATACCTGCAACGATCACTTACCCATAAGACACATTTAACTTGGGACTGTGATGTAGGTTCCATCTTGCATTGTCTTCTAGCTTGTACTACTTCTAATTTCTTGAAATGGCTCTTGCGATGAGACACTTTTTACCTGATAGAGTGATATTGGTTGCATGTTCATATGGTGCCTAGCTTTCATTTCTTCTAATTTTGTTGAAATGCCTTCCGCTTACTATTTTTTCATATATATTCCATCCTCCTATCATACGTGTGAATATGAAACATTGTCTTTTTTTGTATATATTCTATCCTACTATCATGCGCTTGCCTTACATCAAAGTAGTGTTCGTCTGTATCATGCATCAACCAGTTATGCAGAGCTAATTTTATTCATCTTCTTCTGGTTTTGACTTCATAAGGCAATATCAGAAAATAGGAAGGAAAAGAGTAAGTTAGGGGATGTTGGTGGTCCTCCCCACCGACGCAAACAGAGACTCTCTAGATTTGCCACTGCTACTGCTAATGAAGTTGAAGTCCCAAGTCTACATGATGAGTTCATCTCCCGTACTCCACCATCACAGGTGCTTGCTCTAAGTTGACAGTGTGATAATTGGTTTCATGTTGCATATGTTGTATAGCCTGTATTTCTTCTATTTTGATTAAATTGCACCTGCTGAGTTTATACGTTATACATGTGCATATGACATGGCTTTCTGTGTCTAGAATACACTACATCTATCTATCATACCATGTTCTTACATCAAAGTACTGCTATTGTGTATCCTGCATCAGTCACTCATGATTGGACGCTTCTAACATGGCAGTTTGATAGTGGTTGCAACTTGCATTGATTTCTATGTTGTACTGCTTCTAATTTTTCGAATTGCCACTTATGACAAGACACTTTTAACTTGGCAGAGTAATATTGGTTGCATCTTTCATATGGTGTCTAGCTTGCATTACTTCTATTTTCTTGAAAATCCTTCTGCTTAGTTTGCACATCGTATCTGTGAATATGTCATGACGTCATGTTTTTCTTACATATTCCATCCTCATACGGTTGTCTTACATCAATGTATTGCTTGTCTGTATCATGCATCAATGAGTTCTGAAGAGTGATTTTATTCTTTTGTGTTGTGGGTACAGCTTGACATGGCAAAGTCAAAAAAGAGCAAGGAAAATAATATAGTAGGGAGTGTTGTTACTCGTCGGGTGAAACAGAAAAGGTTCTGCCGTCGAGATTCTGCTGGTACTTATAGTGCAGTAGAAGGTCCAAGTCCATCGGCTAAATCTACAAACACAGTATCACCTGCTCCACAAGCTGCAACATCCGCTTCAACTGTACCAGCATCTCAACCAGTTACTCGTTTGTTTGCTCTGGAACTGGCCAGTTCCCAAGCTGCCTTCACACCTAACACTACTTCCTAAGCGCTGCTGACACAACAAGACTTGGCAAGATCAGATGAACCTCATGAGCATCAACACCAAGACGGTACCTGATCGAGTCAAGTTGCAGTTGCATGCTCCTTTATATGTACTCTCACAGTTTGATGTACACTAACACTTTCCATATTCGTTGTTGAACTAGCACCACGGCGCAAGCGGAAACAGACATCAGGGATAATGCTTGATAGATTAACAAAATCTAAAGGAGGAAGAATGGAGATCCATTTTGAGGCAGGTTTAAAAAGGCCACGTGATGCTACAGAGTCAGCCAAGTTAGTATCAGAGGCAACCGTTGCCGTTAGGTGTCATGCACGTATCCTCCCAACGTGGATCCAGTATAGGAATGAGAAAGACAATACCCAGTTTAACACCTTCCTTGACCATTTATCGGTAAGTAATGTTACTCATTGCAATTAGTAATATTGTCTTGCTCTATCCCATACTTTCTAGCTTCCTCCTAATAAGACTTACATTCTTTTTTCAACAGATGAGGTTCAAGTTGGATCCGAAAGATGATGCAACTAGACAACCATGCACTCATGTTTTTTAGTTTGCTCTATGACAGTATCGGCACCACCTTAGAAAATCTCACTTTGAAGGCAAGGCTAACAATGAAATTGCCCAAACATCTCCAGTGGAATATATTACAGATGAAGACTGGACAACCCGTGTTAAACACTGGTCTGATCCAAAGTATCAGGTAGGCTATATGTATTTGATCAGACCACATATTGAACTTGTATTTATGTATGTGCCTTACAAGTGTATCTTCTTCTAGGCTAACTGTTTGAAGAACAAAACAACCGTTCTAAAGTGAAATCCAACAGACCACATGATCTCGTAGCTATATTGCGCACTGCGAGGCTCTTGTAAATAACTGCTACTTCCTTCTTTTTTTTGTGCCATATTATCGTATCTATATTGACTTGTTCCAAATACAGAGGAAATCCCGTGTGGACCAAAAAGAACCTGAACCGAATGCAGTGAAAATCTTCAAGGATTGCCACACCAGCAAGATGAAGGGAACGAGCACACCAGTTCAAGCCGCTGTTGTAAGTCCTTACTCCTCCTGCCTTGAAGTGATTGGTACTGTGATGTGTTCATTTAACTACTTGGTTTGCAGCCAATGTGAGTTACTCTGCTCACTTTTATTCACAGTTGTCTTAATGTATCATATCACCTTACATGGTTTAAAAGAGATGAAGGATATTCTTCTGGTCTTGATCTGTAATCTAGTTGTTATGTTCACGTGCACAAACAATGATAAAATAGCCTGTTTGTTTTATATCTGTTTGCCCATGATATGAATGATGTCATACTATGTTCATCCTACTTTAAACCATGTCTCTTTATCCTTAGATGTCAACAAATGTGAGGAAATAGACAATACAGTAGGCATGCTACATGGACATATGTTCCGAAAGTAATTTTATTATGTAGTTGGCACTACAATACATGCTAATGTATTACAGTAGTTCACCAAAATAAGTTATGTATAAACGTTTAACCTACTTTGTTTGTTTTTGTCTCATTAGTAACTTATCTGGTACACTAATCTACAAGTTCAAACTTTCAGGAAGCTATGGAACAGATGATTGAACAACCACAACCACCTGAAGGTGACGAGGCTACTACATGCACAATGTCACCTCTTGCTGCAGTGCGTCAGTATCTCTCCACTAATAGTGCAAAAAGCACCTTCCTACGTAATTCTGGGTTGGTTGTCAAGGTAACCTCGTCGAAATCGCCTACTGAACAAAATCTTCCTGCTAGACAGAGTGATATATCTGTGCTCCAGACACAAGTCCAATCCCTAGTGGACGTTGTTTCATAAACAAAAATAGTGGTTGAGAAATGTCGTCAAGATATGAATGGTTTTGAAACCAGACTATCAGACATTCGCTTCGTTGTTCAAGAGCAATGGCGGAAAAAGGTGGAGATCGTGCTGCTCCATCAGATTCTACAGCCTGAAACATTAGCACTCAGGTCAAATGATTTGTGCTTCTATACATTTGATGGTGCTTTATTTTGGAAGGATTGTAAACTTTATGCCAACGGGCCTTTTGTTGTATGGTTGGAATTTATTTTGTTGTGATACAACATTTATGATGCTGCCTCAGGCTGCAGTAATTACGACGCCATTTTTGTATAGTGTAGGTTTATCTTACTAATGTATTCGGCCTAAAGCTTCGTAGGAGCCCAACATGCCAACATTCGTCGGGCCCATTCCAATTGGGCTAAAAACGATTATGGGCCGAAATTGGCATCTAGCCCACTAAAAATATCTGGGCCTAAATCAGCATAAGCTTTCATATTTTTCTGGTAGGCCTGTGCCCATAGTGGGCCTTTAACAGGCCTAAACATAATTTGGGCCCTCAGTAAAAATAGGCCATTTACAGGTGTAAATATCTCGAGCCCATAAAATACATGGGCCTTTAATAGACCAAAAGTGAGATTGGGCCCTGATTGTGCCAAATAACCCATTGGACTTTAACAGGCCGAAATTCAGACGGGCCGTAAATGCGCCGACCTAATACACGCGCCTTTAACAGGCCGGAACTTTGGTCGGGCTAGATTATCGTCATTTTTATATGGGCCGTTAATGGGCCCGATATGACGTTGAGCCACATATGGCCCATGGTTTACGTCCGGCGTTAACAGGCCAAAAATGACAATAGGCCGAAAGTGGCCCAAAGCTATAGTGGGCCTCTAATAGGCCAAATGTCAGACATGGCTGAATATGACCCAAATCCTTCATGGTCGTTTATGGGCCGACAGTTTTGATGGCCTGTAAATGGGCCCAAATGAAGCCAGACCTTTAACAGGCCGGAAATACACCGGGTCGTAATTCGGCCCAATTACTTAGCGGACTGTTAACGGGCCAGAAGTGACCATGGGCCGCGTTGATGACAAGTTTAGGACAGGCCGTTGATGGGCCAATTTGACATAGAATGTTGGGCCTTTAGCTGGACCGGCCCATTATGGTCGGCAGAATCTAGTGGGCCTTTAGCTGGGCCGGCCCATTGTGGTCTGCAAAATCTTGTGGGCCTTTAGTTGGGCCGGCCCATTATGGTCTGCAAAATCGTGTGGGCCTTTAGCTGGGCCGGCCCATTATGGTCCGCTAAATTTTGTGGGCCTTTAGCTGGGTCGGCCCATTATGGTCCGCTAAATCTTATGGGCCTTCGGTTGGGCCGGCCCATTTACTCTTTGTGGGCCACTTTTAGGCTGGTCCACGTGTCAACATATCATAAGCCCATCTCGACCGTTGGAGGAGTGACACCTGTGCCAACGCGGAGCTGACGCGTGGATCTGTCAGCCAATGAGAATTTTACACGTGGAAAATCGGCATTGGTCGTGGCTGTTAACGGGTTATCGGATCCAAAATCCGACCTGATAGCTTAACAGCGTTCCGTTACGGTGGATGCCACGTGTCGTTCACCCTTGACAAAAGCACTACTGTGACACGCAATTTATCATCATGGAAGTGGACACTTCCGTGATGATAATTTTGGCAATGTCATGGAACACTTCTACGACCGCACAGGTATGACTATCTTGATTCTGTCATAAATTTGTTATGGATGTACATGCATGACAGAAAATGCGACCTACTGTGACAAACATGTATCATCACGGAAGTGTATTTTTTTGTAGTGGCTCGGCTATTCCAAACTCGGTTATCCCTTCCAATGTTAGATTTCTTTCTTATGAGAATATGAAAAAGAGTGTCACTGGTTCTCCCGCAGCTATGCAGCACCCTTGGGTGCAGGGAGCTTTGGCTGTCACAGGAAAACTCCGAAAGGAAATAATGGACCTCAAGCAGCAAGTCAATAAGCTTGAGGAGGAGAATCATATCCCGAGGGGCATCATTGCCAAGAACATCACATCACCACCCCCGAAAAGAGAGACATAATCACATGGGTATGGGCACTCCCCTTGGCAACTGCCAAGCTTGGGGGAGTGCCTCGATATCGTATCACCATCAATTTTACCTTTACCAATTTTCTTAGTTCGATCTTTTTGGTAATATCTTGATCTAGTAGAATAAAAGTCTTAGTATGATCTAGTTGTGAGTTTTGCTTTATGATCCTTCTATGTAATCGAGTTCGTGAGCTATATAATAAAGATTAGCGTTGAGTCAAGAGCTTGATTATTTTGCCATGATCCTAAGGGAATAAAAGAAAAGAGAAAGAAATAAAAAGAAACAAAGATATCATGTGAGTCTTATGGAGAGTAATGAGCTCACATAGAAAAGGTATGATGAATAAAAGTTGTTGAGGGTTGACAAACATAGTTTTGGTCATCGTTGCAATTAATAGGAAGTAATAAAGAAAGAGAGGTCGTCACATATAAATATACTATCTTGGACATCTTTTATGATTGTGAGCACTCATTAAAATATGATATGCTAAAGAGTTGACGTTGGACAAGGAAGACAACGTAATGGGTTATGTTTTCTTACATCTGAGATGGGTTATGTTTTCTTACATCTGAGATAAATTATATTGTCATGGATCCTCCAAATGTTGAGCTTGCCTTTCCCCCTCATGATAGCCAAATTCATCGCACCAAGTAGAGATACTACTTGTGCTTCCAAATACCCTTAAACCAGTCTTGCCATGAGAGTCCACTATACCTACCTAGGGATTGAATAAGATCCTCCAAGTAAGTTGTCATCGGTGCAAGCAAAAAAATTGCTCTCTAAATATGTATGACTTATTAGTGTGGAAGAAAATAAGCTTTATACAATCGTGTGATATGGAAGAAATAAAAGCGACAGACTGCATAATAAAGGTTCATATCACAAGTGGCAATATAAAGTGATGTTCTTTCGCATTAAGATTTTGTGCATCCAACTATAAAAGTGCATGACAACCTCTGCTTCCCTCTACGAAGGGCTTATATTTTACTTTTATCTCCTACATTGCATAAGAGTCATGGTGATCTTCACCCTTCCTTTTTACACTTTATCCTTTGGCAAGCACAGTATGTTGGAAAGATCCAGGTATATATGGCTAATTGGATGTGAGTTTTCATGAACTATTATTGTTGACATTACCCTAGAGGTAAAACGTTGGGAGGCAAAACTACTAGCCCCTATGTTTCTCTGTGTCCGATTAAAACTCCATACCCATAAGTATTGCGTGAGTGTCAGCCATTGCGAATGACTATATGATAGTTGAGTATGTGGACTTGCTGAAAAGCTGTTATACATAGACTCTTTCCTATGTTGTGATAAATTGCAATTGCTCCAATGATTGAGATTATAGTTTGTTAGTTTTTAATGAAGTTTACGATTCATACTTGAAATTGCGATTGAATTATTACTCTAGCATAAGAAATCATATGACAAGAATTATATAAGTTGTTGTTCTAAGAATGATCATGATGCCCTCATATCCGTATTTTATTTTTATCGACACCTCTATCTCTAAACATGAGGACATATTTTTCGATTTCGGCTTTTCGCTTGAGGACAAGCGAGGTCTAAGCTTGGGGGAGTTGATACGTCCATTTTGCATCAAGCTTTTATATCGATATTTATTGCATTATGGGCTATTATTACACATTATGTCACAATACTTATGCATATTCTCTCTTATTTTATAAGGTTTACATGAAGAGGGAGAATGCCGGCAGCTGGGATTCTGGGCTAGAAAAGGAGCAAATATTAGAGACCTATTCTGCACAGCTCCAAAAGTCCTGAAACTTCACGGAAGACATTTTCAGAATATATAAACAATACTCAGCGGAAGAGATTCACCAGGGGGGCCACACCCTGCCCACGAGGGTGGGGGCGCGCCCTACCCCCAGGTCGCGCCCACCTACCTCGTGGGCCCCCTAGTGGCCCTCTGGTGGCCATCTTCTGCTATATGAAGTCTTTCGATGGGAAAAATAAGGAGCCATCTTCTCGGAGGAAACTCCGCCGCCACGAGGCGGAACCTTGTCGGATCCAATCTAGTGCTCCGGCAGAGCTGGTCTGCCGGGGAAACTTCCCTCCCGGAGGGGGAAATCATCGCCATCGTCATCACCAACGCTCCTCTCATCGGGAGAGGGCAATCTCCATCAACATCTTCATCAGCACCATCTCCTCTCAAATCCCTAGTTCATCTCTTGTATCCAATTCTTGTCTCCAAGTCTGGGATTGGTGCTAGTAGGTTGCTAGTAGTGTTAATTACTCCTTGTAGTTGATGCTAGTTGGTTTATGAGATCTCTTGGTTTATTTGGTGGAAGATCATATGTTCAGATCATAAATGCATATTAATACCCCTCTGATTATGAACATGTTTATGCTTTGTGAGTAGTTACGTTTGTTCCTGAGGACATGGGAGAAGTCTTGCTATTAGTAGTCATGTGAATTTGGTATTCGTTCGATGTTTTGATGAGATGTATGTTGTCTCTCCTCTAGTGGTGTTATGTGAACATCGACTACATGACACTTCACCATTATTTGGGCCTAGAGGAAGGCATTGGGAATTAATAAGTAGATGATGGGTTGCTAGAGTGATAGAAGCTTAAACCCTAGTTTATGCGTTGCTTCATAAGGGGCTGATTTGGATCCATATGTTTCATTCTATGGTTAGGTTTACCTTAAGACTTTTGTTGTAGTTGCGGATGCTTGCAATAGAGGTTAATCCTAAGTGGGATGCTTGTCCAAGTAAGGACGGTACCCAAGCACCGGTCCACCCACATACCAAATTATGAATGTACCGAACGCGAATCATATGACCGTGATGAAAACTAGCTTGACGATATTCCCATGTGTCCTCGGGAGCACTTTTCTCTATACAAGAGTTTGTCCAGGCTTGTCCTTTGCTACAAAAAAGATTGGGCCACCTTGCGGCACTTTATTTACTTTTGTTACTTGTTTCTCGTTACAAATTATCCTATCACAAAACTATCTGTTACCACTTATTTCAGTACTTGCAGAGAATACCTTGCTGGAAACCGCTTATCATTTCCTTCTGCTCCTTGTTGGGTTCGACACTCTTACTTATCAAAAGGACTACGATAGATCCCCTATACTTTCCGGTGTGCTAGGGGCGCCCCCCACATATATCAAGGTGAGAGGGAGAGGGGAGGCAGCCTGGGTGCACCCCAAGTAGGATCCGAATCCTACTTGGGGTTTCCCCAAGTAGCGCCCCCCCCTTGCGTTATTTCATTGGAGAAGAAAGGGGAGGGGGAAGAGAGAAAGGAAAGGGGGGCAAACCCCCTTTTCCTTCTCCCAATTCGGCCTCCTGCCATAGGGGGCGCGCCACCCCTTGTGGGCTGGTGTGCTCCCCTCTCATGGCTCATATGGCCCATATATTCCCCCCGGAGGTTCGGGTAACCCCTCCGGTACTCCGATAAATACCCGATACACTCCAGAACACTTTCGGTGTCCTAATACTATCATCCTATATATCAATCTTTACCTCTCAACCATTTCGAGACTCCTCGTCATGTCTGTGATATCATCCGGGACTCCGAACAACATTCGGTCACCAAATCACATAACTCATATAATACAATATCGTCATCGAACGTTAAACGTGCGGACCCTACAGGTTCAGAACTACGTAGACATGACCGAGACACCTCTCGGGTCAATAACCAATAGCAGAACCTGGATGCTCACATTGGCTCCTACATATTCTACGAAGATCTTTATCAGTCGAACCGTTATTACAACATACGTAATTCCCTTTGTCCATCGGTATGTTACTTGCCCGAGATTTTATCGTTGGTATCTTAATACCTAGTTCAATCTTTTTACTGGCAAGTCTCTTTAGTCGTTCCATAATACATCACCTCATGACAACCTCCTTAGTCATTTTCTTGCAAGCTTATGATGTGTATTATCGAGAGGGCCCAGAGATACCTCTCTGATACTCGGAGTGACAAATCCTAATCTCGTTCTATGCCAACTCAAAAAACACCTTCGGTGATACCTGTAGAGCATCTTTATAATCACCCAGTTACGTTGTGATGTTTCATAGCACACAAGGCATTCCTCCAGTATATGGGAGTTGCATAATCTCATAGTCGAAGGAATATGAATTTGACATGAAGAAAGCAATAGCAATAAAACTTAACGATCAATATGCTAAGCTAACGGATGGGTCTTGTCCATCGCATCATTCTCCTAATGATGAGATCCCATTATCAAATGATAACTCATGTCCATGGCCAGGAAACTTTAGCCATCTTTGATCAACGAGCTAGTCTAGTAGAGGCTCACTAGGGACACAGTGTTTGTTTATGTATTCACACATGTATTAAGGTCTCTGATCAATACAATTATAGCATGAATAATAAACCTTTATCGTGTATAAGGAAATATAAAATAACAACTTTATTATTGCCTCTAGGGCATATTTCCTTAACACATATGTGTGTGACGTCTACCTACAGATAGACAGTGGGTGCGAGAGGACTTGAGAGAGTCGTGACGCATGAGGGTGCGTGTGTGCGTGAGAGAGAGGGGCACGTATCAATGCAATGCATGTTTCCGTAAATTATATCTGACTAACATTCGCCAAAAGCCGTTTCCTGACATACGCCGTAAGAACCGTTAGATCGGCATCTGACAATGTCAGTTTTGCCATGTCATTTAACAGAACAACCATTCCTCTCACACACAAATCTTCCACATGAGTGGTAGCAACTGCCGTATGCTCCTCCCTCTATTCAAAAATGTAGTGCATATAGCTTTATTGAAAATTCGAACCTCGCAAACTTTTATCGAGTTTTCGTATACCAAAATGCACATATAGAATACCTAGTATATAAATCATTTCATTCATCTTCGAGAGGTAACTATAAAGATGGGTGAGGAGTGTACAAAGAAGGACCGTCGTACCACCTGCAGCAATTTCAACCATCCTTTGGTGTGGAGGAATATCATAGGAACTCTATTTTTATAGGATTTATTCCTTTATAGCCAATTGGTTCATAGGAATAGATTCATATACTCCACATTTCAAAGGAAATAAACATGATATCATTTCTATAGCTTTAGAGCCACTTGGTTCATATGAATGGATTCCTATACTCCCTTAATTTCAAAGGAAAATAAACATTAGCGTATATTCAATAGAAAAGTTCCTATGATATGAACCAAATTACATCTCTTTTCTAATCCCTCCTCATAGGAATTGAAAAACATGTCATCTCTATATTCAATAGAAAAGTTCCTATGATGTGAACCAAATGACATCTCTTTTCCAATCCTTACTCATAGGAATTGAGATCCTCCATGTCATCTCTTTCCCTACAACTTCCATGTATACATCTTCTATTCCTAAATAGTTAGTACAACCCACTAGTAGCTTTTTTCTTGGACATGCAACTATGGAACAAGAACACGTCATGCATGCAAGTCATAAATCACATTGTTTTTGTACTCTATGTGTGCAAGCACCACATCATTGATTCATGCATGTTACTCATAGGTTATTTCTTGCATTAGATTTTGTATTGACAATGTATGTGTAGGTCACGTGCACACATATGTAGTTCACATTCACATTTTTGTTAGAAATGTCATTCTTTTAACTTCAATTCATTGTTTCTCTTTGTATTATATTTTCATTTGAAGCATACATTCACTTCCCATTAGTTATAGATGTTTTTGGAGAAAATTTTATGCATTATTTTGAGTAGCAAATTTGACGCGGCCACGGGTATATCAAAATGCGGGGCCCATATGCGTCATTTCCTTTCGGTCGAACCTACATCCACAATTTTTTGTGCGTATATCTCCATTGGTCCCTGAACCGAAAATGTTGCCTCGTTCCCGTAAAACCAATCGGCCCACTCGTATTAAGGCATCGACTCAAACTCAATCCCTCTCCCGTTTACTACGCCGTGGCCTCGCATGTTGTAGTACTCCTACAAACCCTACCCACTACATGCACCATCGGTTTTCCTCAAGAGGACGAGGGAGAAGCAGATTTGTAGTGGAGGCTCGTACCCCAGGGTGCCGTAGGTAGCTGCCGCACGCATCATTGTTTTTCTCTTTTCTTTATGCTCTTGCGCCCTAGAGTGAAATGATGGTTGCTTCGTCCGTCTAGCTTAATTCAAGAAAGGTGGGGCTTTGTGATTTGACCCCTCACCGCTCATTTACTACTACTGCGATGCTATGACTGGGGTGCCTCCAAGTCCAACCGCTGCTCCGAACTGTAATTTGGTGCATCGCACGTGGAACAAAATGGTGGATGAGCCACATGCGGCCAAAACGGTCCTGTTAAGTGTGTCGCCATTTCGTGTGCGGACTAACCCTGCTTGAGTTGCTACGCCAACACGACAGAAGCAACCTACCACTTGGTTTTGCTCCTTGGTGAATCCCGACGATATTGATCTCAAAATATACTACTCCCTCCGTCTCGGTTTATAGGGCGTGCACATAGTTCTAGGTCATCCATTTGACTAACTAAACATGAGTTACTATGCCACAAAAAATATATCATTGGACTCTTAAGCGGATGTAGTTTCTAAACATATATTGTTCATCACATATAATACATATATAGCTAGTTAAATTCTCAACCTAGAACAACGTGCATGCCATGTAAACCGAGACAGAGGAAGTAGTAAAAATGAGGTGATTTTACCGAGCATTGGGCGGGGTAGCATGGACTATCTTGCGGTCCCATGTGTCATGATGTACCAAGGCGATGCGCGTCCCTCTTGAGGCATAACAATGGCAGGAGCAATACATGGTTTTCTTGAAGGAGATGATGGCGAAGCGGATTCAGCAAAGTGTGAAATAATGATTGCTTCGTCCGTCTAGGAAGGTGCGACATTGTGATTTGACGTCTCATTGCTCATTACTACTACTTAGGCACTACGACTGGGGTGCATCCACCCTGCTGTTCTGCACTGTTATTTGGTGCATGACACATCGACCTGGTTGCTATATGTCCCACAGGTTGGTGAGAGGAAGTAAAAAAATCGTGAAAGCGAGTGTCTCCACTCTTTTAGTACGATGGAGGAGTATAAGACACGGCTTGGTTTTTGCTGATTCACGTGCTCCATCGATACAAACCCGGACTAAAAAAGGTGAGGGCGGGTCTTTTCCCGTGCGGTAGACATCGGAGTTTGGCATAGTCTTTCGAATCAACATGGCAGGAAGGGAAACAAGCAAATAAAGGTTGAGCAACTTAGTTTTGGGAAAATATGATTTTATGGAGTACGTACCCACTATGGAGGTAGCACTACTTACTACTCCCTCCTTTCCGGTTTATAGGGCTCATCTAAAAAAATCGTTTTTCCATTTTATAAGTCTCAATTCTACTAGTAGTACCATCACATGTTTGGATTTTGAGGTGCATGAAATCACCTGATGCAAGCAATGTCAAGAGAAAACTCACCAATGCATGTAGAAGTTCATGGAAATTTAGTGGTCATGCATGCATTCATTGTAATTAATGCATCGGTAAACATAACTTTTTGAGAAAAATGGGCGTACTAATTACTTGTGCAAACTACGAAATTAATTCCACCACTCACTGTCTACCTTGGTTGGAGAGATTTTGAAATTGAGCCATAAACCAGAAAGGAGGGAGTAGTAACATAGTCTAGGGTAGCTTGCTGCACCACGGACTCCAAGGAAATTGCTGTAGTACTACTCCTATGTACCACTGTACTACTCCTATTAATAAAAGACATATATTTCAAACAATATGGTAATCTCTCTAACCAAGGTAGGGATGAGGAGTAATGGATGGAGTAGTAAAATGTTCTCCTCGTCCTGCGAGCCACCGCACGTGTGGGCGAGGGAGCGGGCGTAGGCGTAGTAAGCAAGCTTCTCCGTGTCCTATGACTCTGCGAGCTACCGCGCCCGTGGGCAGGGGAGAGGGCATACTAAGCGAGCTTCTCCTCGTTCTACGACTTGACGGGACACATCAAAAGTAATACTCGCTCCATCTAGGTGAATACTTCATCTTAGGTTGTGCACCGTGAGTCCTGACCAAGGATGATGGGAAAACGAGAGAACGTAATGTTTATTTGCTAATTAATAGCATTGAATGCAATGAACTAACCACTGCATGTCATGTTTGGTAGTCTCAAGTCATTGAAAGCATGCACGTCTCGCATCTCTTATTGGTTGATATGTCAAGAAACAAGAAACAAGGTGGGAGCTAATGCACTGCGCCTAAGTGTTTTGGGATTATTTGGTTTTCATAAGGTGACTTATACACCTAGACGGAGGGAGTATAGAGCATCTCCAGTGTATAGAGCCTTGCCTCAAAGGTAGGCCCCACATGGTTTGCCTCTTATCAAATGAAAAAACCACAATGTATAGAGACTCTAACCAGCCTCTAAGTTGGGCCCTAGCAGAAATTTAAAAAGTACTGATTAGCAACACATTTGTCCAATCAGTACTATTTCTCTTGTACTCCAACTTTCTTATGCTTCCTAAGGCTGACAATGGGGGCCAGATGGATTGTTACAATGTTAGAGGCAGCCTCTAAGGTTAGACGTGATGCTAGCCAATTTTTTGTTAGAGGCAGTTCATGCAATGTATAGAGGCCTGCCTCTAAGAGCAGAGAGGGCTTAGAGGAAACAAAAAGCATACATTGTGGATGCCCTAAGTGCCTACTTTCCGGTCTATCTGACTCAATCTGAAATCCACAATGCATCCATAATAGATGCTGAGTGGTGGAATAAGTTTGTTACTTCCATAGTTTGCAAAAGTACTGAGCATGTGAGATGGTGAACGGAGGGAGTACGACACCATTAGTACTACAGTTCTTTTGGAAGGGTTGTAGTAGTCCCTCCCATTCACATGGTCACGTTTCAAGCTTCAATAAAAACGTTGCACGCAAGTATTAAGAGAAACCTTAGCAATGCATGTACTCCCTGTCACATCTTGATTTTTGGCCCTTTGATTTTCTTTTGATTTTCTGAGGTTTTTGTTTGAGTTTTCTTTTTCTGTGGCTATGTGGTCTGGAAACTGAAGAAGATGACCTCTTCTTTCTTTCCAGAGTGGCTTGTCATCCTCATATCCATCCCAAGACCTTGCCATTTCCATCTTGGACCAAACCATAACATTCTTTCTATTGGGAATATTCCTTTTTCTATTAAAGGAATAATCCTTTTTGCCCTAGGTTGTGAAGCAACCTATATTTCCATCACTCCCAAAATTCCCAAATAGTTCTCATAAATTGTTTGGGTCATATCTTGCTCTAATATGTCAAAACCCTTCCTTGGCATCATCAAAGGTATATTCACAAATATTCCTTTTCTCATTCTGCCCTTAGTGGGTTTTTGAGAAGGAAGTGTCATTTATCTTTGCTTGATTGACCGCAAACTTTTTGAACACCTTTTCATGTCCATATCATTACCTCATGCCAAAATTCAACTCCATTTTCCTAGTAAATCTTCCTGAGCAAATTTTCGAAGTTCCTATCTAAGGGAAGCCTGTGTGAAGGAAGTACGAGCTAGGGTGATACAAATGAGTTGATATTTTGCATGGTCCTTCATATCATCAAATCAAATCTCTCCTCAAGAATTGAGCTCATGCAATGTATCCATGTGAGCACACCTTCAATTCTTTGTTTCTGTCCAAATTTTCAGTTAGTGAAGCAAGTATATTTTATCTTGCTCCATTACTGCTGAAAATTTTCCTAAGGCTTCTCCTATCCATATAACTTATATCCATGAGATTTGGGCTCATTTAATTTAGCCATTTTTTCCTCAAGATTTTTCCCAAGTTTCTGTCCAGAGAGGTGTTGTATGAAGGAAGTACCACTTTGGCCTGACCAAATGGTATGAAATTTTTATAGCACTCTCATATGAACAAATAATCCTGCCTTGACAAGTTCCAGCTCAATCCAAGCTATTATTTGAGTGCAACTTCAATATTTGCATTTCTGGACCCTGTGGCACTTTGTACAGCAAGTGCCACTTATCTTCATCCTTATGAGCTGAAAATTTGCTGAGATACTCACATTAGTAGTTGATCACCCCATGCCAAAGCTCAGTCTAATCCTCCCAACCAATCTTCTTCAGAAAGTTACAAACACCTTGATGTGCGACTGAAACACAGCAAGCCCTATTCACCAATTAAGTCCATGTGCCCGTTTTCTTGCACTTTAGCACTCTCCGTTGGTTGTCCTATCTACTGGACATGATCGGGCTGGCCAATACACGCCGCGCATGCCAACTCATGCGGTGACCATGGGTCATGCCAGCCAAATCACGCGCTCTAGCGCCTCTGTCTCCTCCTCGCCGTCTGTGCACTCGTCCCCTCATCGCCTGTCCATATCTAGCGCCTTCCCCATGCCCTCGCCGTCTCTCTGGAGCTCTTGCCCCCTCTGTCTTCTTCTTGGTGAGCCATCCCCATCGCCGCACAGTGCGTGCCTGTGGGTGTTCGACATTTCCTCCCATGGTTTCTTCACCCCCGTGCCCCTCGACATCTTCTGCCCCGGGATGCATGCCCTCTGCTCCCCCGCGCCACCTTCTATCGACCGTGCTCACCCGCATGCGTATGCGGACATGGCCGAGCTATGGCCATGCATCCGCGGCCACTCCCCCTTCGTCCCCCGCCTATATATAGGTCGTCCCGAGCCCTCTCGTCGGAACCACCAGCCTCACCACTCCTCTATACAGCTCCCCGACCTCTCCAACCATCCCTGAAGCTCGTCCCTGCTCGCCACGGCCACCACGGCCATCACCACCCGCCTCCTAAATTGGCACAACCCCGAGCCCCATTCCCCCTCCTTTCACCTCCTTAAGAGCCCACTGGGTCCAGTGACTCCTCCACCCACTTCATCTGCGACTCCGGCGACTCATGGCTATCGACGTTCTGGGAATGGGGGTCCCCAGACTTTCCTGCCTGCGGCCTAGGGCGTGGCTCATCCAGCGGCCTAGTACGACCCATCTTCATCAGCAAACACTCAAGACCCTCGCGATGGGCCAAGCCTCGTGAGGCGGACAACACAAGACCTCCACAGGGGCAGCCTTACTAGGTTGGCTCACGAGGAGCAGAGAAATCAAGGAGAGGGGCACCTCGTGAGGTTTCCGTGATGTGAGCCATGACGACCAAGGCTAGGCGGCGCCAGCGCGTGCAGAGTACTAGTTGCCTCTTTGGTGCTAAAGGGGAGGGTGCAGACGAGGAGTCCCGAGGCATCAGGCAAAGGTTTCCATATTGGTGCAACAAGACCAAGATCAGCAGGACGGCAGGACGGAGGTCACCACAAAGCCCACGATGGCGTCACCACCAGAGCCTTTGGCAGACGCAGTCCACCTTTTGTCAGGATAGCTTGTACTAGTTGTCCCCCTTAAAATTGGCCGTTGTGGGATCCCTTCCCACCTAAAAATTTGGGAAGAGGACCAGGGCCTCTATAAAATAGGACTAGCCACCATCATAGGCAGGGGCGGATCATTCAGATCATCCCCAACCACACAAGCTCATCGAGCTCGAGAATGCATCTCCTCATGAGGTGGTTCTTCCCTTGTACTTGTTCATCCCCAGCCTACAAGGAAAACCACCGCAGCACACTGGAGTAGGGTATTACACCACATCGGTGGCCCGAACCAGTATAAACACTTGTGCCCCTTGTTTCATGGGTTCGACATGCTAGGCCTTGAGATCATGGTGAGAGTGTGAGCTAGGGGGAGAGAGATCTTCGTGCACACCCCAGAGTTTGAACCTCAAGGGTTTGCCGGAACCCGTAATCCGACATTTGGTGTGCCAGGTAGGGGTGCGTTGAAGCTTTTCTTCCGTCAATCCATGCTTCGCCACGTCCATGGCGGACGCACGCCGAGCTAGCGTCAAGCGCCGGGCCGCCCTCGCCGCCCGTGACGCTGAGACAGCTCCTGTCGGCAGGCCTCCCCGTCATTCTCCATCGCCCGCTACCAACGCCGCCACAGGCCCATCGGGAAACGAGCAGCAAGCATCATCGCTGCACCCCCTCTGTGCGGCAGGATGGCCGCACCGCCACCCCGCCGCTGACTCCAGCCGGCTCATCATCCCACGCTCGTCATGCCCCCACGGATGTGCAGGCCGCCCTGCTCATGGCACGCGAGCTCCTGCGCTACCGCCTAGTCGACGACCTCTACGAGGACTGACTGGACCGCATCGTCGAGCTAGTTAGCACCGCTGGGGGCTCCCCCGTATCTTCTCTCTCGCGGCCTCGCCCTCCCCCAGCTACAGGCGATATAGCTCACAGAGCGCCTCCGCCGCCTCCGCACCAAGACGGCATCCTGGCACCAAGATGCGCGGCCCCTCGGAGTGACCCGCCGCGCCGGGTGCCCGCGTGCGAAGAAGGAAGCTGCCAAGAAGTTCCCCGACCGTGAGAAGACGCTCCTGCACTCCCGGTGCCACCACGTCAAGACTGTGTGCCGCCTACGGCGGCGGTCGTGGGTGACAAGCTCAAGCTCCGCCCCCGCGATGGGCCCCGGTGGCCAGGGCAGGCTGTCGTGCCTTCACTCTAGAGCTGTGTAGCATCATTTGGCCAGGCAAGTTCAAGCCAGACCTGTCGAGTTCTTGCAACTCTACGACAGCACCCCCCACCCTACGGAGTTCTTGCAGCTCTACGAACTAAGCATCAAGGCGGCCAACGGCGACAACAAAGTCATGGCGAACTAGTTTCCCATGGCTCTCAAGGATGGTGCTCGCTTGTGGCTCCTGAACTTGCCCCCAAGTTCAATCTCCTCCCGGGGTGAGATGCGCGACCGCTTTGTCGCCAACTTCCAGGGCACTCACGACCGCCCACCGGCCATGGGTGACCTGCGCCGCATCAAGCAGCAGCCGAGAGAGACCCTGCAGAAGTACATCCAGCGCTTCAACAGCATTCACCTCAAGATTCCCAAGGTGACGGATGAGGCCATCATTTCAGCATTCTCTGATGGTGTCCGCGACGTCAAGATGAAGGAGGAGCTCGCCATCCACGAGGAGCTATGCACGGCACTGGAGATGTTCAACATGGCGACCAAGTGCGCAAGAGCTAAGGAGGGGCGCCTCTCCCTTGTTGAGCTCCCTGCCGCCGACCCAGAAGAGAAGAAAGCCAAGGCCAAGGACATGAAGCACAAGGGAGTAGATGTGCTCGTGGCGGAGCCGCACACGAAGTGCGACCTGGACCACCCCGAGTCGTCTAAGAGCAGCCGCTCATTCTGCGCCTTCCACAACGTACACAGCCACAACACCAACGACTGCCAAGAGCTCAGGGCCATTCGAGATGAACGCTTCGGTCGGCGCCCCAAGCGCAACGACCGGGGCTATGGCCGAGGAGGAACGACGACCGCCATCAGGACGAGGGGGTTGTGATGTAGACCGAAACTCAATGTGAGGTCCGATCCGTTGTTGCAGCCCGACCTTTCACAACACTCCACCACCAGCAGTAGCAACCTCTCGCTCGCGCACGCGATGTACACGAAGTAGAGGATTTGAACCTTGCGGCCCAGCACGAGAAAACCAATCTCGACGAAGGTACTCACGTGCAAAACAATTTCCTCGAAGAGAAATCGCAACACAGAGGTTTTCTAAAGATTCATCTAAAACTTGATACAGGCGTCTACCCTTAAAAGCACATCGTGTCTATTTTATAAAATAACCTTAACTTTGCTTGACTCATAGGCTAGACTTTATAGTAGTATAGCCGACTCCTTCTAACTTGATTGACAAGGAAAAAACTAACACACGTAAAAACTCCTGCTTATTTAAACTACCTTTTACATCTCGGTAGATCCTAAACTTGCAACTTAATAATATTGAGGTGGACCCTGAGGTGGACCCCAGCCCGTGTCCTTTAATGACAATACATCACATACTAGCCTCTGACTCTTGCAACGTTGTGAAACTTCTTGTTTACGTGGAGGTGGCAAAAACAGAAACAAATCCCTCTCATTTATCTTGTTGACCGAACCAAATAAATGACACCCCGCATGCTCCCTTCCATCAGCGTAGGTTTCCTCTTCTTTCCAAGTATTAATGTACTTTGAATTTCCATTTCCAAAACATGCTTGATCAATGTTGCATGCACATGTCACGCCTTGATTTAGCTCTTGAATTTGCACGTAATTATCATCCTTTAATACATGCACGTCCAGGGACTTCTCTTCCCTCTTGTTGGCGCAAAGATCAAACAAAACAATGTCCTGTTTTATTTTAACAAAAAATAATTCCTCTAACCCACTGACATGCGGTACTATTTTGCGAGCATCAACGCTAACATCAGTTGTGGCCATATCATCCTCTCCTCCTTGAAACGAAACCGTCCTCGGTTTCGAATCAATCTCTTCAAGAATATTTGTATTTGCAGTTTGAACGATGCTTGGAAAATTTTCAGTGGCTTCAACCTTCTTCTTCTTTACTTCTGATGCAGCTTGAGAAATGTCCCACTTCTTGCGATCAACCATATACTTCTCCGATGTGTACGAATAAAGTGCTACATATTGTCCTCCACGAACAAAAGAAAATCCGACAACCGAATGATATGTCAACTGTCTTTTATATGTCCATGGTTTTCCTAGCAGTATTGAACATGTATGTATGTGCGTAGGAAGCACATCACACATGACCATATCGTCATATCCACATAGAATAAACCGTACCTCAACGCGATGCATGATCCTGAGAAACTTGTCCTTCCACCAAAGCTCGTACGGTTATGGATGTTCAATCAACGACAAGTTCAAAGCATCAACCATAGTCCGACTCACCATATTCATACTAGAGTAGCAATTCATCAACGTTGCACAACTAGCCGGCCCGACGTGCACACGCGTAAAGCATTGGTACCAAGGCAGGGAAAGCAATGGATCCTTCTCGACCGCCATCATCATTTGCGAGCTACAATCTTTTCGCATGATAAAAAAACATGAATAGTAACTTGAAGAAAAATATTGTGTCGTGAACAACCTTTGCTCTTATACCACCTGATGTAGACCGAAACTCAATGTGAGGTCCGATCTGTTGTTGCGGCCTGACCTTTCACAACACTCCACCACCAGAAGTAGCAACCTCTCGCTCGCACACGCGATGTACATGAAGTAGAGGATTTGAACCTTGCGGCCCAGCAAAAGAAAACCAATCTCGGCGAAGGTACTCACGCGCAAAAAAAATCCATGAAGAGAAATTGCAACACAGAGGTTTTCTAAAGATTCATCTAAAACTTGATACAGGCACATACCCTTAAAAACACATCGTGTCTATTTTATAAAATAACCTTAACTTTGCATGACTCACGGGCTAGACTTTATAGTAGTATAGCCGACTCCTTCTAACTTGATTGACAAGGAAAAAACTAACACACGTAAAAACTCTTGCTTATTTAAACTACCTTTTACATCTCGGTAGATCCTAAACTTGCAACCGAATAATATTGAGGTGGACCCTGAGGTGGACCCCAGCCCGTGCCCTTTAATGACAATACATCACATACTAGCCTCTGACTCTTGCAACATTGTGAAACTTCTTCTTTACGTGGAGGTGGCAAAAACAGAAACAAATCCCTCTCATCTATCTTGTTGACCGAACCAAATAAATGACACCCCGCATGCTCCCTTCCATCAGTGTAGGTTTCCTCTTCTTTCCAAGTATTAATGTACTTTGAATTTCCGTTTCCAAAACATGCTTGATCAATGTTGCATGCACATGTCACGCCTTGATTTAGCTCTTGAATTTGCATGTAATTATCATCCTTTAATACATGCACGTCCAGGGACTTCTCTTCCCTCTTGTTGGCGCAAAGATCAAACAAAACAATGTCCTGTTTTATTTTAACAAAAAATAATTCCTCTAACCCACTAACATGCGGTACTATTTTGCGATCATCAACGCTAACATCAGTTGCGGCCATATTAGGATGGGGGCTTCCAGGAGCCACGCGTTATCGCCTGCATCTTGGGCGGTGCCCAGGCCCTAGCTTCCCAGCTCATCTTCGAGCAGTTTCTCTCATGAGGTGAAGGCAGCCCTTCCCAGGCTTGAGGCCACGCGCCCGCTCAGGAGGTCCAAGTGCGCTGCCACCTTTAGCTCGGCGGACCAGCTCAAGTGCGCGGCGACCGCTGGCATCCTTCCGATGCTTTGTTCACCCATCATCAGCAACGTCCAAGTCACCATCACCCTCATCGACGGCGGCGCAGGGCTCAATGTCATGTCCGTCAAGACATTCGATGGCCTCCAAGTGCCATACGATCAGCTATAGCCTACCAAGCCTTTTTAAGGAGTGACCGACGGCTCCACCACCCCGATACAGCAGGTCCGCCTCCCTATCACCTTCTGCCAGCGTAACAACTACCGCACCGAGCTCATCGACTTCGACATCGCCACATCCGTTTGTCGTACAATGCCATCCTTGGGTATCCAGCATTGTCCAAGCTTATGGCAGTGACCCACCATGGTTACAACGTCCTCAAGATGCCAGGGAGTGGCGGAGTCATCACGGTCCCCTGCGAAGAAAGAGATGCAGCGTGCTCCCTTTAGCGCGCCTTCCAAGCCGCTCTGATAGAAGACCCCCAATAAGGAAGGCACCACGTACCCTCCTGAGGCCATCTCCAAGAAGAAAAAGTAGCTACTCCACCCAGGGCCTCAAGAGAGCGGCGTCTCTAGCGGCACCACCTCAGGATCCGTGCCTACAGCTGGGGCACCTCCCTCCCTCGCATAGGAGGGCGTGCCCGGCGCCCTCCTCGGGCAAGGCTCGCGGGCTCTCTTCTGGAGGGCCTCAGACCTAGCCAACATCACGAGGGAGGTGCTCGAGCACTGTGTGGAGGCATGCTTCGGCGCACGTTTCCCTCAGGAGGGCACGGGGCGAGGAGCGCCCGGCGCTCAGGAGTTCATTGTCAAGGTGACCCAGGAGCTTCAAGAGGCAAGGGCCATACGTGGCGACCGCCACCCACCACCCGGTGTAGCTCCCCATCCTGGCGAGGATGGCGGGCTACGCGTCTGCATCGACATTCCAGGGCTCAACAGGGCAGCATCTCAAGAGCGCTTCTGGCCTTCATGCGTTGGTCGGTGTGAGGGTCCACCTCATAGCTACGTTCACATGTCGTTTGGCTTGCCGAATGCGGCGTCACCTTTCAGCGCCACTTGCGGAGCATTCAGGCAGCTCAGGAGGCCAGGTGTCGGTGTCAAAACCGGCGGATCTTGGGTAGGGGGTCCCGAACTGTGCGTCTAGGCGGATGGTAACACGAGGTAGGGGACACAATGTTTTACCCAGGTTCGAGCCCTCTTGATGGAGGTAAAACCCTACGTCCTGCTTGATTAATATTGATGATATGGGTAGTACAAGAGTAGATCTACCACGAGATCAGAGAGGCTAAACCCTAGAAGCTAGCCTATGGTATGATTCTTGTTCATCCTACGGACTAAAACCCTCCAGTTTATATAGACACCAGATAGAGATAGGGTTACACAGAGTCAGTTACAATGGTAGGACATCTACATATCCGTATCACCAAGCTTGCCTTCCACGCCAAGGAAAGTGCCTTCCGGACACGGGACGAAGTCTTCAATCTTGTATCTTCATAGTCCAGGAGTCCGGCCAAAGGTATAGTCTGGCTATCCGGACACCCCCTAATCCAGGACTCCCTCAGTAGCCCCTGAACCAGGCTTCAATGATGATGAGTTCGGCGCGTAGATTGTCTTCGGCATTGCAAGGCGGGTTCCTCCTCCAAGTACTTCGTAGAAGATTTTGAACACAAAGGTAGTGTCCGACTCTGCAAAATAAGTTTCCACATATTGCCATAGAGAGAATAATATTTACACAAATCTAATTTGCTGACGTATTCCGTAGCGTGACATCACACCACGGCCAAGTCTTTATTCGAATCGTTTCACTGTCCCACCTCAGCGCGTTTGGCGAGGTGGTTTCCTTGGCACGTCTTGTCAAAGCAGAGATCGTGTCCCCTTATTTCGGGATTCTCATCAATATGGGCGTGGGTAACCCAACCGTTCCCGTTGATATATTTTCTCGATCAAAGGCAAGTTCCAAAAGGTCACGGGGAGGGCCCTTGGTATTCAACCTCTTATAAAGAGACCAAGGCCTTACTTCTTTCTTTCAATCTCAAACGAGTTCGCCCTTCGCCTCGAGTTCCAACACCCAAGGCTCCAGATTTCAGGCGCTTCGGACCTTTGACAATGTCCGGTTCCGACCATCGAGGCTGATGGATGCCCTCCTCCGTCACGGAGGAGGACGTGCTAAAGTTGAGAGAGGCCAGGTTCTTGACTGGCGAAATCTCGCATAGGCTGCCTGCTCAAGGGCAGGTCATTCCCACTCCCAAGCCTGGTGAGAGTGTGGTGTTCATGTCTCACTTCCTTTGGGGGCTAGGCTTCCCGACGGATCCCTTCGTGAGGGGGCTCATGTTTTATTATGGGCTGGAGTTTCACGACATAGCTCCGGAGTCCATCCTCCATATTTCCTCATTCACCGTCGTGTGTGAAGCCTTCCTCCGTATTACTCCTCACTTCGGACTATGGCTCAAGACCTTCAAAGTAGAGCCGAAGATGATCGAGGGACGGCACGCTGAGTGCGGAGGTGCTTTTATAAGCAAGAATGTTGGTGCTCCATGGCCCGAGGGCTCTTTTCAAGGGGAGTCCAGCTTATGGCAACGAGAGTGGTTTTATATCACAGCTCCCAGGAGCGCCAAGTGGGTGGAGCTACCTGCTTTCTCCTCGGGTCCCCCACCACGACTGGCGTCATGGGTCAATAAGGGGCTGAACTGGGGGCCGGCAAAGGACGTGCCCCTGTTGCAGGGCCGCACCCGAGATCTCCTAGAAAGAGACATCAGTCTGGTCGTGGTGACGCAGGTTATGTTAATTCGCCGAGTTCTTCCCTGCAAACGTCGCCCCCTCCGCCTGTGGGAGTTCAACCCGGAGGGACCACGAGTTCTCCAACATTTTCTTGGCATGACGCCCCTAGAGATGTACAAATTGTTCTTCGGACTACAAGTAGTGTGTCCAGATTCTACGGAAGACGCAGGTCTGAGCTGCAATCGTCCGGATACTCAAGTAAGTAGCCTTGTGCCCGGACTCGCTATCCATATATTTATCATAAAATTGCCCCTAAAAGAGCTGTCCCGTGCTAGTCAGGATGTTGGAGGGTGCCTTCAAAGGAAAGCGAGGGAGGGGACAAGGAAGCTACAGCCTCCTCGAAGGAGGTTGTCCGGAAGGGAGGAATCAAAAATTCCTCTCCTCAGGGGAAGAAGTGGACCGCCTCTGAAGACCCGGAGACCATGGCCTCAAAGCGGGGGAAGAAATCTTCGCCAGAGGGTCCTATGCTGGGGGATACTTCGATCAAATTATGCCCTCAAGGGGATCAGCCCTCCACCGAGCCGTAAGTAGAGAGGAGTTTTCTTTTTAAGAAACGAGAGGAATCCTTGCTTTATATCTGAGAAAAGTAATCGAAAATTTACCTTGTAGCTTGGACCTTAGCCCTTCTCAGCAGAGCTCATCTTTGGGGGATCTTCTTCCGGAGATGATGGAGAGCGGAAGGCCTCCCCCTGCCGTACCGCCTTGCGAGGCGGGCGACCCTGAGGTATCGTCGAGGAGGGTTTCTCCGAATCCGTCAGGGCCGGAAGGTAGTCATATGGCCCCCCAAAGCCCTCCACGTCCGGCCTTCAAAAGGGGCCATCGGACGAGTCCGGCGCCGTCTGGTGTGCGGTCGGAGGGGCTGAAGGATCTGCTAGGGCGAGCATCTATCTCAGAGGAGCACCGTGCATTGATGGGTACGGTGATTGAGAGGATTTCATCCGCGGAGAGCCGATTGCACGAGGCCGTCAGGAGTTTGCTGACAGGTTTTGAGGTACGCGAAATAATGTACCCTTTTTGGACAGTTGCACATAAATAAGATGCGCCCTATGTAGATAGTAGCCCCTGAGACTCTGTGCTTTGTCAAAAGTGATGGCGCGCAGAGGATCATAATCTTAGGTCTAATATGCTGCCTTCATACGTAGGTGGCGAAGTGTCCGGTGTCAAGCCGGACTGATGAATCTGCCGAGCTAAAGCAGCAACTTGACGTGGCAGGTGCCGACATCGCGCTTGTCAACAAGCGGCTTGACGAGGCCCAAGGTATGTAATTCCTCAGGCGGCACCTGGTAAGAGGAGCTTTATGCCAGTATCTTACAATGTGTGCACTTGATGCAGATGATGTTGCTGCCATGGAGAATCTTCGGGCGGAACTTGCCCGAGCCAAGGAGCAAGCCAGGAAAAGTGATGCGACTGCCGGAAAGGCAATTAAAGAGCTGAAAGCCGAACAGGCTGCTCACTACCAAATCAAGAAACAAATGGCCGAGATGGCCGTGAAGCTGAAGAACGCTGCTGACCGTTGCAAGCTTCTTGAAAAAGAAGATCGGGCGGAACAGACGGACCTGGAGAAGGCCGTTTCCGATGTCAAGGATGCTCGCTCTGCAATGAGAGCTATGAAGGAGGAGCTGCGTCAGGCCAGAGAGATCCTAAACATGCTCCGTTAGACCGGATGTGGAGTACAGCGGACACCTATCTGGATTTGGCAGCGAGTGCCGCGGATGCGGCCGAACACTTCCGAGATCAAGAAGATCGCGAAGTGGAAAAGCTCTTTTGGTCGCTGTTCCACAATCCGGAGCATCCACTATCATTAGCCGATCGTTTGGCCGAATGGGCCGAGCTAAATAGGTTGTCCAGACTTGCCATGAAGTATGGCATGAGTCATCTGTGGCCGGAGAGGCCACAGCCGAAAAGTTATTTCAACTTAATTAGTGCAGCAGTTCCTTGGTGCGGCGTCGCGTATCGATGCGATGCAGAGGTCAGCGTGCATAGAGGGTGCGTGGATGGCTCTTTCCCGTGTGAAGACATACTGGGCGGAAATGGAGGCCACCGCTGTTGCATCCCCAGACTCGGATGGAAGCCGAGTACCTGCCCAGCACTATTTTCAGGAAGTTCTGCAAGGCGCTCGTTTAATAGAGACGCAGTGCTCGAAGGATACTATATTCGAATAGCATATATTATTGTAAAGAAATATTTTGATAAATTGTAGAAGCTTTTTGTACTTGTGCCTGCAAGTATTATAATACCTCATGTGCGGCTGTTTAACATATATGTATATATAATCTGAAAGATGGCAGTCGTCGGCTTCAGCCCCCACGCACATAATGCGGGGGTGTTCGCAGAAGGCGCATTTTCACACTTGATCCAACGTCTTGGTCCTACAAAGGAGGTGATAGCGCAGCGAACTAGGAAATCGGACTATGATGCTTTATCACTTTCACTTGGCCATAGGAGTTTGACAGTGAGGCTATTTATATAGCCCCGGTGGCGCCTGCGCTCGCCCGAACTCGGGGCACGTATGTGTCTGGCCGGGAAGCGGCCCTTCATTACTGCGGAGGAATCCTAAAGATTCCAGTAAGTCATCAAGTGGTTGACCAGTCTCACGCTATATCATGACAGTCAGTTTTCGGCTTTCTCTACTGAGGTGCTCGCCTGGCCGAACCGGGGCACAATCGCAGTAGTTCTCCTGGTGCCGCCTTAGCCGATAGAGCGGAACGTAAGGTAGCAAAACACAGGAGCCGGTCAAACCCAACATTTGACCAAAGACATGATTCGGAGCTGATGCATATAAGGCCAAACTCGCGACGCCGAACACTCCCTAAGGTATTCGGTCTTTATGAGGGCAGGCTGGATAACGCCCTTAGTAATAAGCCCCTAGTGTCCAGGTACGTGCAAAACTCTGACGTGGCCACATGCCAAAACGCCAGCCTCCTCCTTGGTTATACCAAGAAACCAGGGGATGTGTATCAACAAGAGACAGTAAAAAGGTTTATGCAGGGTCTTAATATGAAAAGAATCCTTGGAACGGGTCCCTACTGCACGTCTGCGCATGTGTCTCCGTTGTGCCATATCCTGGACGGGCGTAGCACGGTGTTCATCTGTAAAAGAGAGGAACTTAGTTTAGGAAAGATCGTGCCGAACATGAGTTATACTAAATAAACGAAGTATAAATCGAAATGGGTAAAATTGAGCTTTATTGTCTCTTGTTTTATATGCGCGGAGCCCCTAGTACAGGGGTATACGGCTATTAAGCCTTTATCAATTGTATGTTTATGCCGGACTCGTCTAGCCGTGTCCGTGGTCTTGACGACCTGTTTAGGTGCTTTGCTGGTGAAGCCGCTTTATTGTGGGGCTGTCAAGGCAGCCGCACTTTCTTCCGCGCGGGCGGAACACTCAATGTTTTCCCTTTAATGAGATGATGCCTCGTGGACCGGGCATCTTAAGCGTGAGAGATGCATAATGCGTTATTGTGTTAAGGCAGGCGAAAGCTTCGCGTCCCAGCAGTGCTTGATAGCTACTTGAGAATGGGGCGATGAGGAAAGTTAGCTGTTTGCGACTGAAGTTATCGGGGGAGCCGAACATAACTTCTAGCCGGAGAGAACCCATGCAACGGGCATCCGGGCCTGGCGTTACCCCTTGAAAGGAGGTTTTGCTATGGCTAATTTTTGTTGGTTCTATCCCCATGTTGCGGATTGCGTCCTAGTATAACAGGTTTAGACCACTGCCGCCGTCCATCAGGACATTTGTAAAGTGGAATCCGCTGATTACTGGATCTAATACCAAGGCAGTCCAACCTGCGTTCTGGATACTTATAGAGTAATCCTGATGGTCGAAGGTGATCGGTTTTAACAACCATGGGCGAGACTCCTTTGGGATAGGCAGTATGGCGCGTATCTCTGTTGGCGCCATTCTGTTCGTCACGTGAAGTAAGTTTACTGTTTTGACTTCTTGTGGGAAATCCTTTTGTTTCCTGGTGCTCTTCTTGTGGGGTTCGTCGTCGTCCTCACTTGGTGTGTCGAGCCCCTTGTGTTCGGCGTTGAGTTTGCCGGATTGCTTGAAACCCCAAAAATCTCTGTGGGTATGGTTCGCAGGCTTCCCGGGAGTACTGTGTATTTGACATACCTTGTCCAAGATTTTGTTTGAGTTTGATAGCTCGTCCCTGTTATCCTTGAGGGGCGGCTTTCTCTGATTCTGCCGTGAGCTTTTGAATCCTGCATTGACCGCCGTGCTCTTTGGGTTGTTTCTCTTATTCCGGCGCTGGTCCTTGTTGCATCAGGGTTTTCTGTTTCCATCCCTAACTTCGGATGTACTTGGGTCGCTGGTGCTACATCTTGCCAACCAGCTGTCCTCTCCTGCGCAAAAGCGGGTCATGAGGCTTGTTAATGCGGCCATTGTTCTTGGCTTTTCTTGGCCGAGGTGTCTGGCGAGCCATTCGTCTCGAAGTTATGCTTAAACGCTGCTAGGGCTTCGGCATCCGGATAGTCGCCTATCTGATTCTTTTTAGTAAGAAATCTGTTCCAGAATTTCCGGGCTGACTCTCCGGGCTGTTGAGTTATGTGAGTGAGATCGTCTGCATCCGGAGGGCGGACATAGGTCCCATAAAAATTTGCCCGGAAAGCATCCTCAATCTCTTCCCAACTTCCAATGGTGTTTTCTGGAAGGCTTTTGAGCCAATGCCGGGCTGGCCCTTTAAGCTTGAGGGGTAAGTATTTTATGGCGTGGAGGTCATCTCCTCTGGCCATGTGTATGTGGAGGATATAATCCTTGATCCAGACACCGGGGTCTGTTGTTCTGTCATACGCCTCTATGTTTACGGGCATGAATCCCGCTGGAAATTCATGGTCCAACATCTCATCGGTGAAACATAGGGGGTGTGCGGCACCCCTATATTTGGGTGTGCCGTGATGTTCGGATATTTGTTGTGTTGCATTGCTTACTAGAGCTTGCTTGCTTGCCCCGTAGATAGATCTGGCTAGGCCATCTTTTTGATGCGGATCTTTTGGTGGATCGCGTGCCGGCTTCTATGCGTTGCCACTTGCCACTCCATGCTGGCCATGCGGTCGTCTATCCAACCGGGTGGCTTTCCTATTTTTTGACTTTGGGGGCTCTAAGGCCTCCTCGTCAAATTCAGGCAGTAGCTTTCGCTTTGGATAGCTTTTTGTGCGGCAACTGCCGCCATATTTGTCTGCGGTGTTGCGTACTTTGCTCCATCTGATTCTGAGTGCATCTTCCGCAGTTTTGAGCTTCCCCTTCTGCTTTTTCAGGCTACGCGCTGTAGCGACGAGCCCTTCGTAGAGGTTCTTCTGCTCCATGAGCCTATCCGGCGTAAGGTCGTCCGGACTGTTGTTTTCGCCGGGGACGGGGTGTTCGGTTTGTTTATCCAAGTTGCCCTGTTCGGACGGTTGCTCGAAGGCATGTTTGTCATCCGCTAACTCGTCCTGCTTTATGGCTGGGTCTGTATGGCTGCTGTCTCTGTCGAGGCGGGGCTTGGAGCAGCGCTTACGTCGCCGCTTTGATTGCTTTTCGAGTGAACGATCCCTCGTTGCATCCCTGTGTTCCTCATCGTCGCTTCCTTTGGGTGTGTCCACCATGTATACATCATGAGATGAGGTGGCTGTCCAGTGCCTTATAGGCGTTGGTTCATGTTCATCTCCTACATCATCGTCCATACCGTCGATGTCTTCGGAGTCAAAGTCGAGAACGTCGTTTAAATTATCAACAGTGGCTACGAAGTGGGTGGTGGGTGGGCTTTTAATTTCCTCATCATCCGCATCCCAACCTTGTTGACCATAGTCCATCCAGGACTCTCCTGATAAAGAGAGAGACTTTAGTGAATTCAGAATATCGCCGAAGGGCGAGTGCTAAAAGATGTCTGCGGCGGTGAACTCCATGATTGGTGCCCAGTCAGGTTCGATCGGTAAGGGCGCAGAGGGCTCGGAGTCTAGAGAGGAGTCCGGCTCCTTGGAGTCACGGGCTTCCCAGAGAATAGGGCTGGTGTTTGGCTCGACCGCCGTAGAGATTGCAGCCCCCGAGGCGGTGTCCAACCACCCATCCTCGATTGGCACAGTTGGCTCTCAATTAAGGGTCAGAGCTCATGCGGGTGCGGCCTCAAGGGCACTGTTCGGCGGCAGAGCTAGATCATGCCAATCGTGACAGTGCGGCGCACTCGGTTGCGGCTCTAATCCGTCGAAGATCAAGTCTCCGTAGAGGTCCGCTGTGTAGTTTAAACTTCCAAATCTGACCTAACGGCCAGGGGCGTAGCTTTCGATCTGCTCCAGATGGCCAAGCGAATTGGCCCGCAGTGCAAAGCTGCCGAATACGAAGATCTGTCCGGGGAGAAAGGTCTCACCCTGGATCGCATCGTCGTTGATGATCGGAGAAGCCATCGGGCCTAAAAGTGACGACACAGCGGAACTCTCAATGAAAGCACCAATATCGGTATCAAAACCGGCGGATCTCGGGTAGGGGGTCCCGAACTGTGCGTATAGGCGGATGGTAATAGGAGGCAGGGGACACAATATTTTACCCAAGTTCGGGCCCTCTTGATGGAGGTAAAACCCTACGTCCTGTTTGATTAATATTGATGATATGGGTAGTACAAGAGTAGATCTACCACGAGATCAGAGAGGCTAAACCCTAGAAGCTAGCCTATGGTATGATTGCTGTTCGTCCTACGGACTAAAACCCTCCGGTTTATATAGACACCGGAGAGAGGTAGGGTTACACAGAGTCGGTTACAATGGTAGGAGATCTACATATCCGTATTGCCAAGCTTGCCTTCCACGCCAAGGAAAGTCCCTTCCGGACACGGGACGAAGTCTTCAATCTTGTATCTTCACAGTCCAGGAGTCCGGCCGAAGGTATAGTCCGGCTATCTGGACACCACCTAATCCAGAATTCCCTCATCAGGCATCACGCTATCCTGGCGGAGAGGGTGACGGTCCTCAAGGAACCACCCGAGCCCCCGGAGCATCCTGAGGCTCAGGGCCCTGGCGGTTCATGAGGAAGGACTCCTTCAGCGTGCACCTTCAGCTACTCCAACACCACTCTGGCTACGGTATCAGGTGACTCTTTCCAGTTCATTCAGTTGGGGGCGCCCCTCAGGCTGCATTATCCCCAAGTTGCACGGGTCTGTCCTTGCGACGTGTATCCTTTTTGCACCTTTAGCTTACCCTGCTGGGAGCGCCTCTCAGGCTGCATCATCCCCAGGCCGCTCGGGTCCGTCCCAGTGGCATGTATCGTTCTTGCATCTATCCGAGCTAACCTGCCTCTCTCCTTGAGTCATTTCCTGATTATCACCTGCTTGCCTATTATCCATCACGGCCACCCATGCTGCCCATCGGCACCCTGCTCATCCCGCAACGGGGGATACTCATGCTGGTACAACGCTTGTGCTCGGGTTCATCCTTGCAATGCTGACAAATCTCAGCGATCGAGCTCTGGCTCGTGGCACGCCCCACGCACGTCACCTCACCAGGCCCTCAGTGCCTTCATCTTCTTGCGAAACTACCAGTGGCGGACCGGCAAGTGCGGTTGCAACCTGTATTCCTCCCTCGCGCTAACCTGCAGGAACGTCCAGAGCCTGATGGCGGGCGGCACCACGGGCTCCTTCTTTTTTCACACAATTCGCTTGCACGTTAAAGGGGGCTCCTGAGCATCACGACTCAGGAACTCTTACTGGCTCACCAGCCCTCACCCCCTGGCCTTGACCATGGCATCGCGACCTGGCATACCAGCGGCGGCTGAGCTCGTTTGAGGGCCGGGAACCGAGAACGCAGAGCACATAGAAGGACGTGAAAGGAGGGGGAAGCTCGCGCCAGGCTGACTCAGTTGAGGCATGAAGCTGGCGTGACACAAGGAATCTACTTTGGACCGCTAAGATAAGTCTCGCACTCGGATTAGCCAAGCGCTACGACACAGGATTCCCATTTCTTGCAGCCTTCCTACGGCAACGCCACCTTACTTTCCTACCTTCAGGTAGTTGCTTGCACGCTAAAGGGGGCCTCTTGAGCATCGCTCCTAAGGAGCTCTTACTGGACCTCAGGCCGCTCACCTCCTGGCCTTGACCACGACATCGCGATCTGGCATACTAGTGACGGCTGCAGCCTGCCTGGGGACCAAGACCTATTGGTGTAGAGCACCAAGCTACCGCAAGCTTGGAAAGGGGGGACTGAGCCGAAGCAAGATACGCAGTCGTAGATCTTCATAATACGGAAAATATTAACAAAAGACACTACAGATCCTTTACACGCCTCCATGGGGTTCATCTTGACTCCTCGCAAGGAACAAAAGAAGAAGGTTTCTAGGAGCCCTATCTACAGGCATCACCACCGACGCCATCATCAACAGTGGGCCACGGGAGGCCGACGCCAACCCCATCCAGATCAACGATAGCGACGGGCGGACACCACGGCTGCGCTCCGGGCACAGCGAGAGCTCAGGGGCACGTAGCTGTCGTCGCTCGTGTCCGTAGTCTCGTCAGGCTCGGGAGAGTCACTAGACCCCCAGGAGCCGTCGATGCTGCTGTAGGAACTGTCGACAGGTACAAGGGCAGGCTGAGCACCTACCGCCGCACCATCCTGACGGCCCCCTCCAGGGAAGCATTCCAGGCGATTGCCCTCCTCGTCGATGACCTTGAAGAACAGCATGGAGGCGCCATCGTACTTGAAATGGATGGCGAGCGCCTCCTCCGCATGGCAGATGCGAGTGACCTCACCCCATCTGCGGGTCATGAAGACATTGCCTGGGGAGACGACCTCAACCTCCGCCCCCGTCGCCGGGGTGTCGCACCCAGTGTGCTGCAGCCACAACTCTAGTCTTCCCCTCGGCGGCATTTCTTCGGTGAAGAACAGAGGGAACCAGATCTAGGTGCGCGGTGGCATCGCCGCCCACACCACGAGTTCACGCGAGGATCCCTCGGCGTGGGTTCGCGGGGCGGCAGCGCGCGCCACCACTGCACGACCACTATGACCGTGGCGTGAGGGGCGTCGGTCCCTGCCTCCTCCTCCGGTGCCCTCTGCTTGGGCATACAAAGGCAACAGATAGCCGGGGGACGCCGTTCGTGCCAAGGCCTTGTCACCTCCAGCCTCACAACGACATGACGCGAGCCAGCCAGCCTCTTCTTCGGCAGGAGCGGCCCCAGCTCTTCGCGGGGAGCTTTCCCCTTTTCAGCAGCGGAGAACCTCCGAATTGGCACCATGGGTGCCGCGGCGGAGAAAGGAGGAGGAAGAAGAAGCGAGCGGAATGGAGGAAGAGATGAGAAACGGGGGCCCTGCTCCTCCCCACATTTATAGCCAAGGGGAGGCCAAATGCCAGCCTCCATGATCTAAGGTAATGATGACCTTTTATGCATGCAATATGGACTCGACAAGTTGGGCAGTTGTCGAGGCAGCATGGGGAAGCAAAGATGCCCACGTCCTATCAATCGCCACGCGTCAATAAAGGCCGCAGGCTGTTGGGGCCCGTGGCGCTCCGCACTTGACCCTTGTCTATGCTTCAAAGCCAAGTCCGAGCGCGCCATGGGTCCGGGGGCTACTGTCGGCGTTTTGGGAATGGGGGTCCCCGGACTTGCTTGCCTGCGGCCCAGGGCGTGGCTCATCCAGCGGCCTGGTACGACCCATCTTCATCAGCAAACACTCAAGACCCTCGTGAGGGGCCAAGCCTCGCGAGGCGGACGACACAAGACCTCCTCAGGGGCAGCCTTAGTAGGTTGGCTCATGAGGAGAGGAGAAATAAAGGCGAGGGGCACCTTGCGAGGTTTTCGTGACGTGAGCCATGACGACCAAGGCCAGGCGGGCGCCAGCGCATGCAGAGTACTGGTTGCCTCTTTGGTGCTAAAGGGGCAGGTGCAGATGAGGAGTCCCGAGGCATAAGGCAAAGGTTTCCATATCGGTGCAAGGAGACCAAGACCAGCAGGAGGGAGGTCATCACAGAGCCCATGATGGTGTCACCACCAGAGCCTTTGGCAGACATAGACCACCTTTTGTCAAGATAGCTTCTACTAGTTATCCCCCTTCAAATTGGCCGTTGTGGGATCCCTTCCCGCCTAAACATTTTGGAAGAGGACCAGGGCCTCTATAAATAGGACTGGCCACCACCATATGCAGGGACGGATCATTCAGATCATCCCCAACCACACAACCTCATCGAGCTCGAGAACGCATCTCCTCGGGAGGTGGTTCTTCCCTTGTACTTGTTCATCCCCAGCCTACAAGGCAATCCACCCCACGACACTGGAGTAGGGTATTACACCACATCGGTGGCCCGAACTAGTATAAACTCTTGTGTTCCTTGTATCGTGGGTTCGGCGTGCTAGGCCTTGAGATCATGGTGAGAGTGTGAGCTAGGGGGAGAGAGATCTTCGTGCGCATCCCAGAGTTCGAACCTCAAGTGTTTGCCGAAACACATAATCGGACAGTGGCGCCGCACCCAAATCTGACCGCCGCTGCCGTCCGCCGTGCTGGAGCTCGCTATCTCTCCCGTCGCCATTGGAGTCCGTGGGTGGGATGGATGGATGCGTCGCACCTCGACGAGCACTCCGGTGGTCCGAGCTCCACTGAAGGTGGCCAGAGCCGTCCGGACGAGCGCCGGCGCCGCGCTCCTCCCTCTACTCCTCGGGCGAGCAAGAGGAAAAGGACGACGCCCGTCCAGCTGGCCAGGCAGGCCCTGCCTCTCCTCTCAGCCCCACTCGTCAACCAAACAACGCCTGGCCCCGCCTCTACCACGTGTTTAAGTGGAAACGTACTTCCACGGTTTACGTTTTCGGTAAGTGAAAGTGTAAAGCACCGCGGCCTCTGCCCAAAATGTGTTTTCCCTGTTCCGAAAGCATATTCCTTTTCTATTGTGCCCGAGAATGCATTTTCCCTATGCAGAAGACGTATTTCATCAAAGGCGTTTTCTGTTTTCTCATTCAGTGGCCTTTTTGTAGAAATCTTTTTACAGATTGGTCCATGGACTTTGTCGGGCTATATCTTTTCAATCGAGACTTTGATTGAGGTGATTCCAACACCCACATCTTTGTCTCGTCGAGCCCATTCTGTTCCTATCATTTTCACTATGGGTTGACATACTAGAAATGACCTTTTTGCACTTGCCCCTAATCAGCCCCTTTCGAGAGAGAAACTTTTTCGACGATCCGTTCCACGAGCTTCCCGCACTCCTCCCCGGTGGTTTCTTCCTCCCCAAGCAAGCCACAACACCTACTTGCATGATGGCCATGCATTAGCCATGGTTTTCAACTTGAATATTTAATAAATGTTTTCTTATTTTGATACGGTTATCGTTGTTTCGCTGATGCTTATGGATTTGTGTTCACTTTCATGCTATGTTTTTATGCACCTGGTTATCATGTTCTAGTTGCTAGTATTTTCTGTCATATGTCATGCTTGGTAGTAGTACATGTTGGTGTTGGTAATGTTCTTCATTGCATGACTATGGTCGGTTACCAAGTACCATTGACAAGCATGTTTCTTTGCATCTAGTTGGTTAAATGCTTACTTGGTAGTGTTATTGCCACGGTATTTATTTATGATGCTAGTGGTCATGCTATGCTTATGGTAGAGTTATGCTTGTGTTATTCATGCTCGTCTGTATGTCATGCTCATTCAGATATATGACGTATGGTTGTTGATATGCTTGAGGATTATGTTGCACACCCATGCTCATGTTGGTATCATGCATTGTAGTTGTATCATGTTATTTTCATATGGCTCAGCTTATTGCATTCAAGTTTAGCCAGACTTAAATGAACTTGAACAATTATTGGCTGAGTCATGGTGCCACCAAGTCAAGCTGACCAGTGCAACCATATTTGCCTTTTATGGGAAGGTCCTAACTGGGTATATTGTCATGCCTCTCGCCGGTGCCTCCAACGAGGGAAGGTTATGCATGGGCGCTACCTTGGCCGGGTAGGATGGCATAGCCTTGTGAGCCCGAGTTTGGTTATGTGCACATGTCCCCGTTTGGGTCCGTTTATTGTTTTGCCACGATGGTGGCCATTGGATGTCTTTGGTAGACATCGGGGCCACCCATGACTTAGCCCAGAGGGGAGTTGGTCGGAGTGGCCGGGAGAGTGTGATGGCAATAGATCGGTTTTGTCGGAATGCCGTTGGTCCACCCAAATGGAGTGTGAGGCCATGGGTTCCGTGGTGTGGGTACAGTGTACTAACCTCTGCAGAGTGTGTGTTAAATACATTGATAGCCACGCCCGCGGATATGGGCCCAGTTCATAGTCGGTCACACCGTTAGTCAACAGTAATAATAATAACTTGTTTAATAACAACCCTGGTTTGATGATGAGAAAGAGATTGGTTGTGATCGAGAGAGGATCATGAAGGTATCATGGGTACCGAAGTTTGTTGATCTTTATGTGATCGTGAGATGATCACCGTGGTATCGAGGATACTGAGTTGTTGGATATTTGTGGTGTTATGCGAGAGTCAGGGGTAAAGGTCAAGCTCCTTGTGTTCATGAATGATTACTATGGTATTGTTAATACCAAGCTTGATTGGATCCTGAGATGATCGTGTGATGTCTGTGATGGTAAGCTTGTGCATGTGATGGTTACGAGGCAACTCGAGCTGAGTAAGTTGATGCATGATAGTGTCATCATGTTGCATGCTAGTATCATCATGTTCATATGTTCATGTCATGGTCGTATTGTTCTAGCTGTATCATGTTCATCTTGTTCATGTTATGATTAATCTGATAGGACCATGTTAATCCTTATTAACCTGTAATTGCCATGTTGTTGTCTGTCTTGATTGCTCTTGGTTGCTGTGAGCTTGCAAGTACATTAAATATACTAACTTGGCGTTTTATTCCAGTTTGCAGGTCATGCCGGAGTTGATTGCTTGTTTGTCGTGGATTCCTTGTTTGCGAGCTAGGATAAGAGTTCTAGTGAGAGTCCCTGCGGAGTGGAATTCATCATCGTCGTCGTTGTTGTACTGCTAGAGTTATTCCGCCGCTTCGTGTTGTTCTACTACTTGCATGGAGCAACCGTGGCATACATAGTGTCGTTGTGCCAATGTAATTCCCTTGTAACCATATTGATTGTAATAAAGAGCTCATTTGTTCTATGCTAAGCAGTGCCGTAATCCAGAAGACTTCTCCTCGATCTTTGTGCTGGAACACAGGGCCTTTCGGTTTCTCTAAGACGGGGTGCCACACCCCCTCAATCCATATAGGGTCTAAAATGCCTTTTGGAGGCTAACTTTGACCACATGTTAGAGCAATAATATGACATCCAACTTACAGAAATCTTACCATCAAATTCGTACATGGTCATTATACTGCTAACACATGCATGCATTGCAATTAGTATGTAGATACAGTAGTAAACACTCATTATCTAGTAGTACTCTACACTACTACTACTAAGGCCATCCAACTGTGTCCCGGTAGAAGACCGCGGGCACTGATTATTCGTTCATATTTGAATTTGTTTTCACACATCAAAATATCCATGAAAACAACTCATGGCAAAATTTCATGGTGAATGAGGGATTTGAATGTGCTGGGAGGGGTGGGGATGGGAGGGGTTGTTTGGATCTTGCCCGGGGTAGCCAAAATAATGGCGACCCTTTTGTCCACCTGTGCCTTTGCCACCGATGAACAAGGAAGAGCTCGGGTTCTCATGCATCCTCTAGCGCGTGTTGGAGACGAGCTCGCATGAGCTGTGCTTTTTTTGGCCCACCACGCCGCCCGAGCCGGCCACAGACCGACCGACGACCCACAAATTACGCCATCCAACTGTAGCCGCACACATTCTGACAGCAACTAAACCAACCGGACGAAATTCATGCAAACACGACGATGTTTCATATAAACAATGGCAGAATTCATATAAAATGCCGAATTTTCATGCAAACATGATGGATTTCATTACATTCAAATCAAGTAAGCGGTGCTACTCCTGAACAGCACAGGTATAATGATACCTAGCTTAAATGGTCGCCCGCTGATCCATTTGTCTTCCTCATGTCTGGCAGCATGATCACTAGACTGCCGGGAGCCCCGAAGGTATATGCTTCAACGCAAAGGACGGCTCGGTTCCCCACCGCTCAACTGACATCGTTGGCTAATGCCCAAGATGGAGTCTGAAGGGGCTTCGTCGCTTCTGTGGAGCCCATGTGGGGTCCACAAAGGTCCTTGTAACAGAAGGATCCGGTAAGACACCTGCTGTGTACGCTGGCGTCGCCTCGGTGGTGGCCTTCATGGGACCCAAGCGGCGTCGGCCTCCCATGTTCTACTTCTCGATGATGGCGGCATACACGGAGGCGTTGGCCACCGACTCGTCGCTCTCCGCACACCCGGCTTCTGTCTCTGCTTGCATCGCGCGGCGCAGGCATGGGAGTCTCGGCCACAGAAACGGGAGACGCAGTCATAGACACGGGAGGCGCGGTATGAGGCGATGGCATGGACGGAGCGACGATGCCCATGCTCCCCGTCGTGCCGGCGTTGAGCAGCTCGCCACTCCTTGTCTAGCTGGCCTAGAGCAGCGAGTTTCTGAACCGCGCCGGCTTGGGGTGGCAACTGGCTCCATCGAGCGAGGGGAGGGAGGTGGATCAGCAAGCTGCATAGCTCGTATCCGGAGGGCTCGGCGGGCCACCCAGCTAGCTTGGATGCCGAATAACTACTCTTTGTAAGCCATTGTAAGGGTGGCGAAAATGGTGAAGGAAGAGATAGGGGAGCGGCAGAGGTGTGTGATTCTTGGCCGGCATCTGGCCTCGCTTAAATAGGAGATTAAATAGATGGCAGACGGGAGGAGCTCGGCCGCCAATGTGTTTAATGCCAACCCGGTCATGAACGGATGTGTGTCCGGAGTGGGTTTCTCGGCTTCCACACGGGTTTCATGGTGGCATTTGAATGCGGCAAGGAGGCGTGTTCAGCCGGGCGTGCAGCAAGCGGCGCCCTCGACTCTGACGTACGACACCGCGCCATTCTTCCACTGATGTGTGAGCTCGTTGGGTACCTGGCCTGCATGTCAGTGACCCAACGCAGGCAGCGCACAGCAGAGGAGCTTTTGGTGGGCCAGGGCAGTCATAAGTGGGCATTTCATAAACCGATGATTGTTCATTGAGTGTGATGTCATCTATTTCATGCAGATAAGCCTATTATATAATGTAATAGAATTTTAAAATTTGCATATATATACGTTGATAGCCCGTTCGATACGTTGTGATTCATAAAGACCGCTGCAAACATCAATGTTCTGCTTATCACGACTAAGATTGATTAATACTCGTAACAATCCATGTCCTTAACAAAGGGTGCATGCACGTATAGGTTGAGCGTGTGTCTTGCGTCATGTGTTGTGTGCATGCAGGCGTGTGAGTGTTGCATGCGTTCATGTGTATGTTTTAGTGTTGCATGCATGTGTGCGTGCGTGTGTTTGTGACTGCAAGTGTACGTTTCGTTGTTGCATGCCTGCATGCGTGCGTGTGTTCGTGTGAGTGTTGCATGTGTGCATGTGTACCTGTGAGTATTGCATGCATGCATGCGGGCGTTGCAGGCGTGTTTGTGCGCATGTGTGATGTGTTTGTATTCACCACAGTGGCTCGTGCGTGCGTGCAATTAAAACGGCCGGCTCAGCGTATCATCACAAGGCGATCCTTGTCCGTTGTGCTTAGGGGGCACAGGCTGCCAACCAGAGGTCTCGCGACTTCGAATCCCCACCAACCACTAATTTATTACCATTTTTCTCTTTCATATACGCGCTAACGGGTGGGCCCTATGGTAATGTGCGCTGGTGAATGTGGACCGTTTGACTGGTTAATTGATCGTGTCATCAACAAATTACGGAGCTGTATGGTAAGCCAGTGACTGTATGATCACCATAAAATGTATTTTATTAACACAATATAGACTCAAACTACCATTTTTTTCTTTTAATATACGCGCTGAAAGGTGGGCCCCATGGTTATGCGCGTTGATGGTGCAACAGTAGTTGCGCCACGTGGTACATTTGACTAGTCAATTGATCATGTCATCAACAAATTACGGAGATGTACGGGTGAGCTAGTGACCGTATAATGACGACATGTAATTTTTTAACATAGTACAGACGCAAGCGCTCATATATACGCGCAAACACTCACCGCTATAAGCGCACACACGCAGACCCTACCCCTATGAGCACCTTCGAGAAAGTGAGCCAGCATATGATCTTGAGATTTTACGAAGTCACCATAGGTGCCTCGTAGTTGAGGGGAACGTCTCCTCCCACTGAACGCACATCGCCGGAAAATACTGAAATTAATCCAGGATAAATGCGAGCACCAGGACCCTGGTGGGCTGGGGAAACTCACTATCCTCCTAACCATCCAACCATAGGTTGGTTAGCACCACAAAATGTATATGGTGACTGTGATGAGCTTATTCTGAAGTCTAGTGACCATATTGTGCTTTCGCTTCAAATAGAATGACCGTAAGTTTCATCAACAAAATACGAAGCACACATCAAATACAATGTCCGTCAGTGTCATCAGCAAAATACGAAGACGTATCGTGAGCTAGATTCCGTATGGTCACCACGAGAATGTGTACGGTGACCGTACTGAGCATATTCTTAAGTCCATTGACTGCTAGTGCTTTCGCTTGAAATACAGTGACCTTCATGCATGAATGTGTCAGGGGCATGCATACTTTTAGAGGGCTGAGAGATAGTTTGTGTGCGTATGTGGAAGTGGTGTAGAAAGAGGGGGTGTCTGGTGGAGACAAGGAGAGATATGCCCTTTGTTTCTCTTTCCCGTGACTAATATTTTAGGAGAAAATATAAACATTCACAATGCACCATGCAATTAACACTACAAAATAAGACACTTCCGTGATGATACGTGTTTGTCACAGTAGGTCACGTTTTCTATCATGTATGTACATCCATGACAATTTTATGACAGAATCAAGATAGTCATACATGTGCTATCGTAGAAGTGTTCCATGACATTACCAAAATTATCATCATGGAAGTGTCCACTTCCATAATGATAAATCGCGCATCATGGAAGTGCTTTCGTCAAGGGTGACCGACACGTGGCATCCACCGTAACAGGTCGCCGTTAAGCTATCAGGTCCGGTTTTGGATCCGATAACCCGCTAACAGGCCAAACAAATGAGGATTTTCCATGTGTAAAATTCTCATTGGCCAGAGGAAACACGTGTTAGCTCACCATTGGGACATATGTCATCCATTAATTGGACATGAGCCGCCTATGATACGTCGACATGTGGCACAGCCCAACAGAGGCCCATTCCGATGAAAAGGCCGTCCCATTTGACTTGGTCAAAAGGTAACGGGCCGGCCCACGGAAAGCTTGTTAATGGCCTCTTTGTATATAGCCCATTTATGCCCCGCTAACTCATGTCCCATTACGACCTATCGGAATTAAGCCCAGTAGCTTCCTCTAGGCCGTCCAATATGATTCCAGCCTATTGTAACTTCCGGCCCATGTATGGCCCATGATGTCTTTCGGCCCATATGAGGCCATTTGTAACTCTTGGCCCATTAACGACCCGTGGTGAATCTGGCCCACAATGAATAGTGCACCGCTTTATACCCATCAACGTCCCATTATTCCATTGGGCCGTTTCCAACCCGTGTTATCTTTCGGCCTTCTTAGGGCCCATTTATTCTTGGGCTCATTTCCAGCATTCGGTTACTTACGACCCGTTACTGGCCTTTTCCGCTTGTGGGCTAAATTCAGCCCGTGGTTACAATCGGCTCGTTTGCGGCCCGTTAATTCATTGCGCCATTTTCACAGCGTCATAAAAACGGCCGATTAACGACGATACGTTATTGTCGGTCCATGAACGGACGATTCCAAATCTAGCCCGTATATGGCCCGTAATGTGGTATGTTATCGGCCCATGTTTGGCCTATTGATCATACGGCTCGTAGAAGGCCCATTGATGCTACGGCCCGTGAAGGCCCATTGTTTCTACGGCCCTTAGAATGCCCATTGTTTCTACGGCCCGTAGGAGGCCCATGGTAACTACAGTAAATATGTAGCCCATTGTGGCCTAGTTTTAAAAAAATAGGTTATTGCGGCCACTAGAAAACCGCGGAAAAAAACTGCACTAACTACAAGCAAACAAATAAACAAGACAACAAGGAAATAAATAAGCAAGCAACTTACACTAGGCTATCACGGCTATTACACATATTACATCCACTAGGCATCAAAGTTCACCACCAGTGCAAATATAGGGAACAAAGCAGCATATCATATACACTGGTTGTCAAAGTTGGCGACCAGTGCAAATAAACGCCGCAGCAAAACAAGTGCAGAATTGAAACCACTTCAGAAGAGCTCAAGAAACAATATCTTGGGTACCCATAATGCTGGCAAGATGCTTAGCAAGCTTATTAAATTTCTCTTGTTTGGCGCTTAAATCCAACAACGCTTTTTGTTGCACCATAAAGTATGCATCCGAATTCTGAATGGACTTCATTAGTCCTTCAGCTTCCTGTCACAGCACATCTGATTGATGTCTTTCAACTTGAAGTTGAGACTCAAGAAGACGAACTGATTCAGGCAGCCAGTTCGAAGAGCTTGTGCCAGCAGTAGTGGCCAGTAACTCGAACACTACATCAAGACAGGACTTTTGGGTTCTCTAACTATCATCAAGATAGATTTTATCAGCTTTGTTGGAGACCGACGGGGAGGTCTCACTATCTTGAACCTTATCTGCATTACTTCCTTTACCATTGCATAACGGGGTATTGTTCTCCAATATGTTTTCCGCATTCTAAAAGAGAAACAAGCAGACACATCACAGGTTTACCATGTTGTATATGAAACTCATTTTAGCAAATCAGTTCAGTAGTAAAGTGGACAGGATAACAGCATGAAACAAACATATATCTATGTACCATGGTCACTTTATGGTGTACATCATTCTAGTTTTTGTTGCCAAATCAAGATAGAGACATAGTTCCAATAATAGTTGTTCAAGACAAAGCAGAATAGACAGAATATAAGTGTGGGAAACTATAGGGCAATAAAAACACTTGTAATGTGCATGACATGAGAACATAACTTTTTATTCAATTGAAACTGAAATCAACATAGAGCAAGTTACAATAGCAAGCCAGTTATAGAACTAGGTTTAAAACATACCTGTTGCGCCATTAGAGTTTCAGTTCCATCCTTCAAATTTGAAAATAGTTGGTATGAGTAAATACAGTGATGCAAGAGCAAAGGAGTATGAACCATAGCTACAGAACCTGACCTGAGAACAATTCCTCTTCTCCTTTAAGCGTTGAGTTGGGATTCAGAGTGGTGGTCCTTGTGCTTTGGCCATTGCATTTCCCTTACTAACTGCTCGTGCTTGGGTGCTCTGTGGTGGAGATGGTGATGTGTCAACTGGAACTGGGTTACTATCTGCTGGGGTTGGGGTTAGAAGGGGTGTAGCTGGTTCTCTGTCCAACTGGGTAGGGGTACAATCTGCGAGAGTCTAGATTATGTGTGGTGGGGCTGGTTCTTGGGCAACTACAACCGTGGTTCTATCTGCATCAACTGGTAGCACTATCTTTTTTGAAGAGCATGTTGTTACTCCCTTAGATACTGCCATCACCCTCTCCAATTCAAATGGCTGATAAACAAGAAAAGTAATTGAATGCATAGACATTGTTTGATAGACAGGTGCAATGGATAGTGCGGAATAAAAGAGGGCATGAAATAATTCACATTTATGTTGTCTAACCAAACAGGATAGAATGACACAATTTCACATATATGATGGCTAACTAAACAGGATAGCATGACACAATTTCACATTATGATGGCTAACTAAAAAAGATGGAAAGACATAGTTCAAAATATGATGACTATGTAAATAGGATGACATAATATAACTATATAATGTGTTTATTAAATAGGTTGGCATGCCGTAATTCACATACATGCCGCCTATGGAAACATGACAGCATGATATAATTCATGCATAGAATGACATAATTCAAAATATGATGACTATAAACACTAAACATGATGAGATGATATAACTATATGATGTCTTTATTAAATGGGTTGCCATGCCATAATTCAGATAGATGTTGTGTATGTAAACATGATGGCATGATATAATTGAAATGTATGATTTATATATTAATCAAGTAAGCAGATGAAAATCCATATATGATGTAAAAACTAAGCAATGCAAGACAGCATGCATGACATGGGTAATATAACCCTGCCAAGTTTGACCATACACCTGAGGGGGGAAATAGGACTGGTCATCAGTCTCTGAATCCTCCTCTGAGGAGCTCTCTGTAACCAGCAAGATGTCTGCTTCAGCAGGTAGCATTGTCTGCTCTGAATACCTTGTTTTCACTCCAGATACTTCCATCACCGCTTGAAATGGCTGATGCACAGGAAGAGTAGTTGAATATACAAACACTGTCGACAAATGGAACACGTAATACAAAAAAATGATAGCATGATATAAGTCACATACATGATGATTGGCTAAACAGGATGGCATTACATAATTCACATATATAATGCCTTTGCAACAAGATATCATTGCATAATTCACATATATAATGTCTTGCAACAAGATGGCAATGCATAATTCACATATATGGTAATTAGACACTAAACATGTGGCATTCACACAAAGCATGTCTAGACTAATCAAATGACATAGCAATGCAAGACACCACACGCATGATATGAGCAACATAACCCTGCCAAGTTAGAGCATACAACTCGGGGGGGGGGGGGGTAGGACTGGTGATCTGTCTCTGAACCCTCCTCTGAGGAGCTATCTGTAACCAGCGAGATATGCGCTTTGTCAGATAGCATAGTTTGCTCTGAAGACCTTGTTTTCACTCCAAAATTTTCCATCACCGTGTCAAATGGTTGATGCACACGGAGAGTAGTTGAATGTACTAACATTGTTGACAAATGTAATATGTAATGAAAAAAAGGATGGCCTGATATAATTCACATATAAGATGACTCGCTAAGTAGGATGGCATTGCAAAATTCACATACATGATGTCTGGCTAAACAAGATGGCGTTGCATAATTCACATAAACAATGAATAAACTAAACAGATGGCATTCACACAAAGCATGTCTAAACTAAGGAGATGACATATTTGATGTATAAAGTAAGCAATGGAAGGCACCATATGCATGATATAACCAACATCAGCATGCCAAGTCAGAGCGAAGACTCAGGGAGTAAATAGGAGTGGTCCTCTCCTTCTGAACCCCCCTCAGAACAGATATCTTCATCTCGATTACAATCCGAAATGGGTGGAGGGGGCTGCCTTTGCGCCTACCATGGAGCGACGTCTGCATGAAATTTTATTGCCACGCAAGGCTCGTCTTCTTTGCTCTACATGTTCAGTTCCATTGTGTACAATAACTGACATGCATAGGAATGAAATATAGTGAGGTTATGTAAGGAGTGCATGCAGAAATCCAGAGTGATGGTAGCAACCTGTGGATAGACCCAAAACCAATGATAGCAGGCAGATAATGTCTACAGTTAAAAAATACAGATAATGGCTTCTTTGCTATTTGTTTCCCACCCAACATGAAACTCATAGTAGACACCAGAGATTAACCAGATAGTAGATAGATACTATTGATTGTGGCCACGATATGTACCCCACAACCATTTTAAAAACTCAAGTTTGACCATTATTTTGGAGCTGACTCAGAGTCTAATCGATGAATAGGATGATAAAGTAGCATGTAATATTAAGTGATGCATAACGTAAGCAGACACGAAAGAGTGTGACCTCTCTTGCGGACCCATGTAGTCCTCGAGGTCATCTGCTCGGTTGATAATGGTAATGTAGTTGTCATGGCTGTCCGCGGTGGGGAAGAAGATGTGAGGCGGCGAAAGATAGTCTGGAGGCTGGATCCCTGCTGTGCTGGACCCTTCTGTTGTTGGAGCAGCTGAGCTAGGGTGGACGACGGCGCAGCAGGAGCGGGACAAACCACACAAGGTTTTCTTTGACAACTATCTGTAAGAGAAGTAATTATGTAAGGTCTCATTTGAATTGGAGGATTCTAACAACACATGGATAGGAAATACACAGCAATAGGATAGGAATGCACGTGCAAAACAGAGAATTTAAAAACATAGGATTTCTGCCAATCTGGGTGTTTGGTTCCCAAGAATTGGAAGATCATAGGATGTAAAGAAGCATGGTGAGATTTCAAACCACAAGAAAATGTACGGTTATAATGCGATTACGCTACTATCTCTTAGTCTTGTGCTTCATGAATAGGAATTTGAAAAGGAGGAGAAGTGGATATTAAAATTCCTATGGTTTTTCTATCAAAGAGACACTAAAGGAACAAATCCTACAGTTTTCCTTTGCTCCATTCCTTTGAACCAAATGCATGAATAGTAGTACCATAGGAAACTTTCCAATTCCTATGTTTTTCCTTCACTCTTCCTTTCAAGCACTGGCGATTCTAGTAGGCAGGCTTGAGCAAGGAAAAGCCTACACTCAAAAAATGTTTTTGTGCTACTTCTACTACTTTGGACCCAGGCCACTACCCTACTAGCTCAACTCCCAGGCCCATCGACAAATGTACAGCTCAAACGCGCAGAGATAAATAATGATGGCATTCAAGAGAGTCCATCACGGATAGCTAAGTTGCCTGGTACCTCACTGCTTGTCATATAGTAGGAGAAAATAACCGTATTTCACGTTACTACGTGTGCTCAGTGGACAATATATATAACATGTGGAGTAAAAAATAGATGCAACAAGTGTACAACCTCTTTGGCAAAGCCATGTCGATCTCAACGTCATTGGGTTGGTCGGTGAGGATGCTCCGACTGACTTGGCTGTCGGAGGAGAGGAAGAACATCTTAGGCGTCTGGAGATGGAGCCCGGGGTACTGCTACGCTGTGATGGAGGGTTTCGTTGTTGGAGGAGCTCCTGTGAGTTGTACGATGCCAAGGCTGAAGTAGGACAAGATAGACAACATTAACCTGAGTGGAATTCTAATAGAATCCCCAATAGATAACGTAAAATGCATAACCACAAAGTGCTAGATGTAAAATATATCAGCCGCTCATCTCTGAACTTAATTATCAAAACTGAATTTAACTGTCGAAAGTGAACTTAACTGTCGAAAATGAATTTTACTGTCGAAACTGAATGGACTAGTAGCAGAAAAGTAGTAGTAGCAGCGTGTGTGAGACCCGGGGCAGCTGGTCGTGTAGCAGCATCGGTCGACGGACACCACCGGCCAAACCGCCGCCCCCGCGGGCGGCGGTGCGCTGCCCCGCCTGCCTGAAATCACTCCCCACCGCCGGTCCGCCGCCGCCCCGGCCATCCCTCTCGGCCCTTTGCCGAGCTTTTTCTCCGGCAATCCCCATGCCACCGCCCCACCACCGCCGGCGACCACCGCCACCACCCTGAACCCTAAGATAGATAGTGGGGTACCTCTTTGGCGAGCCCCCTCCCTACTGTGGCTGGTTCTTCCTTAACTCTGGCGATCCCCCCCACCCCCTGAAAATTCACTCATCCAAAAGTTGACTCAGTCGACTGAAGTGTAGTCAAGTCGGAGCAGCATCACAAGCAAGAGCAAGAGCAAGAGCAGCAGCGCAAGCAAGAGCAAGAGCAGACCAGGCAGGGGACCGAGAGCAAGAGAAGAGCAGTAGAGCGAGCGAGAGCTAAAGCAACAGCAGCTCCTACTGATGTGGACGTCACCACCGAGGGAGCGGCGCCATGGAGGAAGTGGTCGGCGACGCCGTCGTGGATGGAGTCACGCCATGTCGGCTCGGGACCGAGCGCTGGCAGCACCGTGAGATCGAATCAAGAAGAAAATGCGGTGAGTAGTGTACAACCTCTTTGCTGGCGCCGATTAGGCCTCAGCTTCATTCGAGGGAATGGTGATGATGCTGCTCTTGCCTGAAATGCGGTGAGTAGTGTACAACCTCTTGCCTGAAATCCCGCAAGGAAGAAGAACAAGTCCATGAAGAAGACAAACGGACGTAGTCGAACGGGTCCTCACAAACGCGACGTTAACGGAACCAACCCGAAGAAGCAACACTGGAAAGAAGCAAACAATCATGGTAAACAACCATCATATAATCATGGCATGATGCACAATCAAGTATGGTGCATGTCTGGTTTAATGAAGCATGGCATGGCAAAGTGCACAAACAATCCTACAAATTAAGTGGAGCTCAATATGCATCGGGGTGCATATTGCTAAAACACCACATAACGTATTTAGTTCGATCTTGTTTATGTACCCAACAATATTAAATGTTGGTTAACATGGCAAGAGGTGAAACATAACAAGACTAAACCACCTAAACAATTTTAAAATGGGGCCGGATATAATAAACAACCAACCCGGTAAATCCCCATATGCATTTATCAACTTGGTACAACAACAATTTTAAACATTTAAATGTTATTATCATGATGTGCATGACATGAGCAAGTTTTATGCAATATTTATGAAAATGTTGGCACGAAAAGATATGAGGCATTTGTCATCGTGGCGGAAACGAAAGGGGTGCCACGACAATGAATCCGGAAGTGATGCCACGGCAATATATCGGTTCTGGTAGCTCATAGAGATACCGGTGCAAAAGGAAGTGGCGGGAGCGAGAAAAAGAAGGTGGGGTGCTCCCGGATACCGGGTGTCCCATGAGTCGACGATGGTGACAAGGCAAAAGAGGGGCAACATGCACCCACAATTCGAGCACGGAGCAAGCACGAGCAACTCATACATCACACACGCATTCGTTCACGGACGTCATTCTGGCGGTTATACCTTCGAAGCGTGCATTATCGGAGGGGTTCGAGTTTGATGCGGAGTAGGGGAAGTAGACGTTCCGCGACGGTAGTCGAAGTAGTTGTTCTCTCATGCTCTAGGGTCGACGGTAGAGGTTCTCGCGATCTCGGCGACGGTAGTGGTACATGTTTATCGGTAGTCGAACATGACGATCCGAAGAGGGTACTTGGCAACATGCATGTCGTCGATAGTTGTGCACAATCGTTGTCGGACTTGGCGGGTTCGAAGTCTCCGGGCGTAGTGGTACATGTCCGTTCTTCGGTCATAGGTACTTGACGTTTTGCTACCCGGGTCCTCGGCGACGGTCGTTGTTCTATGCATCGGTCATCACGGTACTAGCCGAGGTACTTGCCTTTCTTAGCGGTTCCGAAGACGGCGGTAGATGAACATGACGCGTCGTCGTGGTACTTGTTGGTCTCGGTCGAGGCGGCAAAACGTATGCGTACTTGAGGTGGCCTTGACGATCCCAAAAACGTTCCTGCTCGAGAAGGTCTCTGTCTTGGTCTTCACCGGGCGTGGTACTTGCCGTCCCTGGATTCGGTGACCTTGGCAACGACAAAAAAAGGTAGCGGGGCAGCGAACGGAAGGCGAAGCACGGGCAGGAGGTGATGTAGTTCGTCCTCCTCGTCCTAGACATGTCGAGGCCGGGGAGGTCTTGGCGCTGGTTGCGGGCACACACACTTCCAGCGGGCATGCTGGAGGCAGGAGGCGAAGCAAGGCATTGAAGCAAGGGAAGCAGCAGAAGGAGTAGAGGCGGAGGCAAGCTCACCGGCAACAGAGCAGCAGCGATCCGAGGTCAACCGCAGGAGGTGGGGCGACGAGCTCGCTCCGGCGATGGCGGGGCACAAGGCGTGGGCATGGCCGGACGCTGGTGAATGCCGGAGTCAGAGGCGCTGTGAACTGCAGCAGCGGGCGCGGCGGCAAGGTGGACTCGCCGGCCGACGGGGCGCCATGGCAAGGAGGCGGAGCAGAGGAACAGATGAGAGCAGGGGAACGAAGGAGAGGGAGGTGGGTCGGGCGCTGCATGGGCCTTGGGCCACTGGTGGGACGAGGCTGCTGGAGGCCCAACTGGCCGACTGGGCTGCACTGGGGTTCTCCTCTCTCCCTCATTCTCTCGTACCAGAGAAAGAAAGAAAAAAAGTAAAGAAAGAAAGGAAAGGAAAATAAAAAGGGGAAGAGAAGGGACTTAGGCAAAGTGGTATTTTTTTCAGACTCACAAAACTGAGCTCGATCCAGGAAAATGAAAGTGGCATGATTGAAAGATTTAAATTCAAATACATTTGAATTTAATTCAAATGGTTTGAATAAACTCAAGGTTTTTTTAAGAGTACAAAAATGTTGGGAAAACAGGAAGAGTCTCGATAAAAGGGAAAAGAATTGTTGGCAAAGTTTGGAGGTGAAACTTGAAGCAGAAGACACTTGAGAGTTTAAATTGCAAGTGTGTTTGCGGTTAATTCCAAACTAATGGAATATTTATAGTAGGTCCCTAAATACTGGGATGATATGTTATAAAGAGAACTCACCATGTGAATTCCCTCGGTTTAAATGGATCGAAGATCCATACGGTTTATTTAGTTGAGTTGCAAAAGATTTATGAGATGATGGCATGATGACATGATGCAATGCACATGATGCAACGAACCAAACAAAACACACGACGAAACCCGGAAACCCTGGAAGGCATCTGAAGCTCCGGACTTGGGGCGTCACACGCGGCCCATTTACTGAACGGGGCCGAGGCGTGGTCTTCAAGGCGTCCACTCCCCATGATCACGGGGTGGGGAGAGGTCGCCTCACCCGCCGTCTCGGTCCTGCATGCCTGCCACGTGGCTCTCATGCGCTTGGGGTGGCGAACGGTGGAGGCGGGAAACCGGGCCGTCGCAGGCTGGGGCGGCGGGTCGGTTCCAGTTCCCTGCGCCTTCCACGTCTTGATTGGCTGAGCGGGGTGGCCGAGCCCCCACCCCGTTCCTTTATAAGGAGCGGGAGGGGGATGGCGTCCCGCATTCCTTCATCTCGTCCTTCCTTCAGCTTCTGCTCCCCCCTTCCATCCGCCATGGAGAGAGGGAATCCTAGTCCTTCAACGGTGGTGGCGAGGGTTGCCACTCGACAACGCGTCCCTCCTTCTCCTGCACCTGCGGTGGCAGAGCTAGCTGCGAGGGGAAGGGGGCGAGGCCGTGGGCGAGGCTGAGGCGCTCGGGGAAGAGGAGGACGGGGCGGCGCGCCGGCCTCGCCTCCGCCAGCAGTTCCTCCCCCCATGGAGGGCCACGTTGGGGATGACCCTTGCGAGTTCTTCGTCAGGCTGCGCCGGCTGCCTCGCCGTCGCCTTCGTCTCCCGACCACATTCGCGCGGGAGATGGAGCTGGATCCGCCGGAGTCGTGGTGGCTGCACATGAGGGGCTGCGGGATCAGCGGCATGCGGGCCCGCGTCGACTTCCCCGCCCCTCACGTGATGTATCTCCGTCGGGGATGGAAGACGTTTGCCCATATCCACCGCTTGACGGAGGGGCTCACTCTCCATTTTAAGCTAATGGAGGGTGGCCTTCTCTCCATCAAGGTCTTCGGGTGCTTTGGGACCCGTGCAAGGTGCTGCATGGAGAGCTCTTCTGATAGTGAAGACTCCTCCTCGGGTGGGAGTGACGAGGAGGACAGCGGCAGCGACGACGAGGGTAGTTGGCGGCAGGATGACGGGTCCGATTAGGTGTCGAGTGCCGCTCCGTGCGGCACCGGCGACCCCATCATCCGCGTCGCCAGCTCCCTGAACTTCTCGGGGTCGTCTCCTTGGGCGGCTGGCGTTGGGAGGCCGCGGAAGAGGAAGAGGGCGGGCGGCAAGGCCGTCAAGTCGGAGTACGCGGGCACCGATGCCTTCGACGCGTGCTGACGTCCTGCCGCCTCGTCTTCGAGCTCTGCTTCCGGTGCCGCCATCACCATCCAGCCCTCGAACGGCCACCGAGATGTTCTCTTAGTGTCTTCTGCCACCCATAGCTCGCCTAGGCGCCCCTTTTGCCCTTTTCGTCTCCTTGACCCGCCTCCTGAGGAGAGGGACAAGAAAGGGATTATGGGCACCTTATCTCTTTTTAGTTTGTAAGCCTTCGGGCCTTAGCTGAATTGAAAACTTGTAATCCCATTATTCATGTTTTTCATTCCCTATGGACTATACCTGAGTGGAATGTTTTTAATGAAAAAGGGATGTTTGCCGGGTCATTTTTTTGTGTGTAGAACCCACGACAAGGAGTAAATCCTTGATATCTTTAAGACAAACATTTCCTTTCCTGGCAACAGGCCTTGCCGTCTCCCCACTTCGCTCGACCTTTCTCACACCTTTGGCGGAGGCAGGGATGATGTGGGTTCAAGCTCCTTGTTTCATCCTCTCGCTGCCGCGACTACGACCAAACCTGGCCCCAGGAATGAGCCCTAGGGCCTAGAGTTAGGGGAGCACGGTAGCTTTAGGAAAAACGAGGTTTCACATACCTCAGTCCATAAGGGAATGCATGATAAGGGATGAAGAACTTATCTGAAGCTGTAGCCCCCGGCAACTCTGGTTTGCCGTGGGTGAATCTTTGCTCTTGCAGCCCCCGGCAATACTAGCTTGCCGAGGTCTAGATGCTGGTCTGTCCCTCTTCTCTTTTCCTCCCCAAGTGGTTCGGCACAAATATCTGTGTGTCCTGTGAACCAAAGAAGACAAAAGAAAGACAAAGAGCCGCACACTCGACCTCTAAGCTAGGGGTTACTCGCCGCTAAGCACTATCAACCCTAACCAAGGACGAGACTCGACCTAGCATGCATGCTATAACTTAGGGTGCTAGCGCTTCACGTCTTTGGATTTGGCGGAGTGTGGCCCATTGCCAGGCGCACGAACATCGCCGCCTCCCAAACTCCGGCTACTGGGACGGTGTTGGTGTTCGCCAATGGCGCCCCGGGTCCTTTCTGCGACCGGTCCGCTGCTCGCCCGCGTTGGGACGGGATGTCCGGCTTCCGACGGGCCAACCGCCATCATTGTCTTCTTCTTGGGTGCCATGACGATGAAGAAGCGTCGAACTAACTGCTAAAGACGATTCGCACAACCGCGCCCCCTACCAGGCGCGCCAAAGATGTCGGTGGGAATGACACCTATGGGATCACAAGAATCCCTACTACGGTTGCGGGGCACGGGGTCGTGAGAAGAGCGGATCAAACAGATAGCACACGGTTCATTTATCCAGGTTTGGGCCGCGAGGATGCGTAAAACCCTACTCCTACTTTGGTGGATTGTATATCTGTGTTCTTGAGCTAGCTATGGGGCGTGAGGAGCTCCAAAAGCCGAATCCCCCTCTTGGTCGCCTCAGGCCTCCTTTTATAGCGAAGGGGTTGCCACAGTGGCACACAGGAGGTGGAAAGGGTACAGTGATGTCAGGTTATCCCTCGCATTACATGACAAGGCGCATTTAATGCGTCTTGCCCAGGTGTCCTTGTTTTATCGGGGACAGGGGAGAGCCCCGTCTCGTCCGTCGCCGCTCCCTCTCGTGTCGACACGGGCCCTGGCCAGCGGCGCCCGTGGTGCCATGTAGGCAGGCAGGCAGCTGAGGTGGCGCAGTGGTGGGTCTTCACGAAGATCCGCATGCCGCCACGCAGGTGCCTGCCGAGCTGGTTGGGTCGGCAGTTGCATGCGAACGGCGGTGGAGGTTTGGCTGGCGTGGGCCTGATGGTGGCCCTGCGGGTGTTCTTGGCAAGGGCCTTGCCGGGGCCCCGGCAAGGGTCTTGCCGTGGCGCCTGTTGTCATCCCCGGCAAGGCTCTTGCCGGGGGCCTTGTGGTCCTCCTTGGCTAGGATCCCGTCAAGGATCATCATCTTTCTAAAGGGTGTATCTGATCTTCAATGCCTTCACAAAGATCTGCATGCCACCACAGGGATGTCTTCTGAATCCTTACCCCATGGGGGCAGTGGACTCAAGGGTGACTCACTCCGTAGGTGTGGGGTGAGCTGCCACGGCAAGGGTCTTGCCGGGTTTGCTAAAACCGCCTCCCGGCAAGGATCTTGTCGGGGGGTCCGCTTCGTCCCCTTTGCTCTTTGTGGTCTTGGTCTTGGCGTCGTTCTGCTTCTCCTGAGCTTTGGCCTTACCTTGGCTCACCTCCCTTGCCTTGCCCAGTGTGGCGGTGCCTTGCCTTGACGGTGTACAAAAAGAGGGGTACACTTTTTGTACCCGTATAACTGTGCACGGGCAGTCTGAGCCACGGGCACCGCCACACTGAGCAAGGCAAGGGAGGTGAGCCAAGTTAAGGCCAAAGCTCAGGAGAAGCAGAACGACGCCAAGACCAAGACCACAAAGAGCAAAGGGGACGAAGCGGACCCCCCCGGCAAGATCCTTGCCGGGAGGCGGTTTTAGCAAACCCGGCAAGACCCTTGCCGTGGCAGCTCGCCCCACATCTATGGAGTGAGTCACCCTTGAGTCCACTGCCCCCATGGGGCAAGGATTCGGAAGACATCCCCATGGTGGCATGCAGATCTTTGTGAAGGCATTCAAGATCAGATACACCCTTTAGAAAGATGATGATCCTTGACGGGATCCCAGCCAAGGAGGACCACAAGGCCCCCGGCAAGAGCCTTGCCGGGGATGACAGCAGGCACCACGGCAAGACCCTTGTCGGGGCCCCGGCAAGGCCCTTGCCAAGAACACCCATAGGTCCACCATCAGGCCCACGCCAGTCAAACCTCCACCGCCGTTCGCATGCAGCTGCCGACCCAACTAGCTGGGCAGGCACCTGCGTGGCGGCATGCGGATCTTCTTGAAGACCCACCGCTGCGCCACCTCAGCTACCTGCCTGCCTACATGGCACCGCGGACGCCGCTGGCCAGGGCACGTGTCAACACGAGAGGGAGCGGCGACGGATGAGACAGGGCTCTCCCCCGTCCCTGATAAAACAAGGACACCTGGGCAAGACACATTAAATGTGCCTTGTCATGTAATGCGAGGTATAACCTCACATCACTGTACCCTTTCCACCTCCTGTGTGCCACTGTGGCAACCCCTTTCCTATAAAAGGAGGCCGAGGCGACCAGGAGGGGGATTCGGCTTTTTGGAGCTCCTCACGCCCCATAGCTAGCTCAAGAACACAGATATACAATCCACCAAAGCAGGAGTAGAGTTTTACGCATCCTTGCGGCCGAACCTGGATAAACAAACCGTGTGCTATATGTTTGATCCGCTCTTCTCACAACCCCGCGCCCCACAACCGTAGTAGGGATTCTTGTGATCCCATAGGTGTCGTTCCCACCGACATCTTTGGCGCGCCTGGTAGGGGGCGCAGTTGTGAGAATTGGCTTTAGCAGTTAGTTCGATGCTTCTTCATCGTCATGGCACTCAAGAAGAAGACGATGGTGGCGGTTGGCCCATCGGAAGCCGGACATCCCGTCCCGACGCGGGCTTGTAGCGAACCGGTCGCAGAGAGGACCCAGGGCGCCGTTCGCAAACACCAACACCGTCCCAGCAGCCGGAGTTTGGGAGGCGGCGATGTTCGTGCGCCTGGCGACGGGCCGCACGCCGCCAAATCCAAAGACGGAGCCACGCCCTCCGCGGGTGGCGCGGGGCCTTCCAAGATCGCTGCCACCCCGCCCGAAGGCGATGCGAGGGCCTCCAAGACTCCCACGCCACCGTCGACGGTGCACTCCTCTCAAGCGGCGCGCGACAAACGACATAATAACGCCGAAGACCCCGAGCGTTACCGCGGGAAGAGCCCCGAGCGCCACTCCCGGGAGGTAGAAGACCTGCCCGCTCGCCGAAGCGCTGGTGAAGATGGCATGCGACCGCAGGGTCGTGATAGAGCTCCTTCTGACATGGTCAGAAGTCAAAGCGCGTCGCGATCCGTGCAGGTTTCACTGCCACCAACGCCAGCAGAAGCCCTGGCGCGCACGCAGTTGCTCCTCGATTTTCCTCCCACTATGGGGAAACTCGACGAATGGAGAGCCACTATCCGAAGCCTTGTTGCGGTGGCCAACAAAGACGAACCGAGTCCGATGGAGCCCCCGGGTCGACGCTCCAACGGAGTCCCACGCACCAGTGGCAGGAAAGCCGGCGGCCCTGCGACCATGGTGCACTCGCCTCCTCCTCGCCCGGTACCGCGGACGCCAGCCCGTCGCGACGTTACGGGCGACGAAATCTCCATAGTGTCGTCCGACCCACGGACCCACTGTGACCAGCGCCAAGTCCTTTGGGAACGAGAACATGAAGACGCTCGAACCACTATCGAGCGCCGGCGCGGAGCGCGCCACCAGTCAGACAGGCGAGCAGGGCCTGCTGTGAACCACCCGGCACCAGAGAGCCCTGGAGGCCTACCTTACGAGGTAGGCTGTCCGGCTTTTACCCGTGAGCTGCGGCAGTTCCAGTGGCCCACTCACCGCACCTTCAAACCTGACGTGGGCGAAAAGTACAGCGGCAAGACCCACCCGTCCGAGTTCCTCAGCATCTACACCATTGCGATGCAGGCTGCCGGAGCCCGCGACGATAAGGTGCTTGCGAATTACTTTCCGTTGGCTCTTAAACCCAACGCCATGTCATGGTTGATGCACTTGCCGGTAGACTCTATTTCCTCCTGGTCGGATTTGTGCCATGAGTTTATGGGCGCCTTTACTGGAGGCCACCAAGGCCATGGCCAAGCGAGCGACCTGCACGTCATTCCTCAGAAGGGAGGCGAGAGTCTCCACAAGTATATACAGAGGTTCAGCCGGATACAGTACAATATCCCTGATGTTCACCCTGCCGCCATCATCAGCGCGTTCCATCAGAACGTGCGTAACCGCAAGATGCGTGAAGAGCAGGCAATGAACAAGGTGAAAGATGTAGCAGAACTCTATGTTCTTGCTGACAGATGTGCCTGGGCTGAAGAGGGAAGGAAGTACCTCGGCGAAGACGCCGGCGTGGAAACTGACTCCTCACATGAAGATACTGCCGCCCCGGCGAAGAACGGCCGGCGCCGCAACAAGAAGCGCAAAGGTAAAGTCGTGCTTGCCGTCGAGGGATCTGATGACACCGACTCCACCAAGAAAACCAAGGCAGATGACCCCGGCAAGGAAATTGCCGGATGTGTCGCCTGCCGGGCCTTGGCGGTTGCCGAGAAGCCAGGAAACTCCGACAAGCGATACGGCAAGATCCATCGCACCAAAGGCCATGCTCTCCAAGACTTCCGACAGGTTGAGCTCCTCGCTGAGAAGCAGAGGGCTGAATATGAGAGGCGGGACAAGGAGAAGGGCCAAGACAGTGCTAAGGGGTCCGGCAAGAAGCGTGACGACCAGGCAGGTCATCGCGGCAAGGATAAACAACAGGAGAGGCCCGCCCGGGGCCATGACAAAAAGCCAGAAGACGACGATCACGAAGAGGACAATGAATCCGGCGACCAAGAGTTTCAGAAAGCAACAGAGGCCATGTGCATCGAAGGCGGCGCCTCGCTGCATACTTCTCACCGCCAGCTTAAACAGTGGGCGCGAGAGATTACAGCGGTAGAGCCGTCGTTTGATGCCCAAAGGCTGCTGAAGTGGTCCAGCACACCTATCATTTTTGACACTGAGGATCACCCTGATCGCACTACTGGTCGGGTGCTTGCCATTGTCGGTTTCACCAACAATACGCAACCTCAACGTGACAAAGATGCTAGTCGATGGCGGGGCCGGTCTGAACTTGATCTCGCCTGCCGTGATCGAGAAACTGCAAATTCCTGATGGAGACCTTGAAGAGACGGGCACGTTTCAGGGGGTCAACCCGGGAAGAAGCCAACCTAAGGGAAAGGTCACGCTGCCTGCGACTTTTGGAAGCGATCTGAACTACAGGACGAAGAGGATCGTGTTTGATGTTGCCAAGATCCCCTTGCTCTACAACAGGATCCTTGGCCGCCCAGCGCTGGCCAAGTTCATGGCGGCGTCACACCATGCCTACAATACCCTGAAGATGCCAGGACCTGTGACGATCATCACCATCCCCTTCGATAAGAAAGATGCGCTGATTTGCACTGACCAACTATACCAGCAAGTAGTTGCAGCAGCTGCCGCCACTAGGGCACTTGCTCCTGCCGCTGGGAATCCAGGAGGGAAGAAAAAGAAGAAGACCGGTGAGACCTCGGACACCCACTCCGGCAAGCGCACCTCTTCGGAGTGTAGCGCTCCCGTCGAGGACGTGCCAGAGAGCTCCACCGGCGGAAACAAGAAGCCCAGGGCCATACCGCTGGGAACCAAGAAGGTTTCTGTCAATGAGGAAAGCACGGGAGGGGCTTTCACCATAAGCTCCACCCTTGACGACAAATAGGAAGACGCGCTCGTCACCTTCCTGCTGGCGAATGTCGATGTGTTTGCATGGCAAGCTTCCGACATGCCCGGCGTTCCCAGGGAGGTGATTGAGCACCACCTTCCTGTTTGTCCTCATGCGCGGCCCGTCAAGCAGAAGGTCAGAAAGCAAGCTTTGGAATGACAAGAGTTCATCACAGAGGAGATCCAGAAACTGGAAGCAGCGGGTTTGGTAAGAGGAGTGCTCCATCCAACGTGGTTGGCCAATCCGGTCATAGTGCGCAAGGCTAATGGGAAGTGGAGGTTGTGTATTGATTACACAGATATCAATAAGGCTTGTCCTGAGGACCCCTTCCCGTTGCCGCGCATCGACCAGATTGTTGACTCCACGGCTGGGTGTGATCTGTTGTCAAGCCTCGATGCCTACTCCGGCTACCACCAGATCTTCATGACAAGAGAAGACGAAGAGAAAACAGCATTCATCACCCCATGTGGTATGTATTGTTTCATGCGGATGCCTTTCGGGCTGAAGAGTGTTGGTTCGACGTTTGCAAGGGCGGTCCAGATTGGTTTTGAACCCCAGCTCCATAGAAATATGGAAGCTTATATGGATGACATAGTGGTCAAAACCAAGGACGGGGCAACCCTCATACCGGATTTGCAAGAAACATTTGCAAACCTGCGCAAGATCAATCTCAAGCTCAACCCTGAGAAGTGCGTCTTTGGCGTCCCGTCCGATAAGCTTCTCGGGTTCTTTGTGTCATAGTGTGGGATAGAGGCCAATCCGGACAAGATCAAAGCTATAGAGCAGATTGAAGCACCCAAGTGAATTAAGGATGTGCGTCGGCTTGCTGGTTGCGTCGCCGCCATGGGCAGATTCATTTCCAAGTCTGCCGAGCGCGCCCTTCCCTTTTTCAAGATCCTGAAAAAGGCGGGCCCGATGGTGTGGACGCCAGAAGCCGAAGCAACATTGCAAGATTTGAAGAAGTAGCTCTCCTCCGCGCCAATACTAGTTGTGCCTAGGCCACAGGAGCCATTGCTACTATACCTGGCGGCAACGAACCAGGTGGTCAACGCCGCACTTGTGGCGCAGAGAGAGGTTGATGACGAGGTAATGGTAGCGACAGAGCCCGATACCACCAATGCAGAGACGACACGGCCAGTTGAAATGCCGCCGAAGAAGAAAATGATGCAGCACCCGGTCTACTTTGTTAGTTCCCTCTTGCAGGGAGCTAGATCAAGGTACTCCGGCGTGCAGAAACTGCTCTTCAGCCTTCTTATGGCCTTGAGGAAGCTGCGTCACTACTTCCAGGCACACGAGATCACTGTCGTCACTCGCCTCCCTCTGCAACGGATATTGCACAATCCAGATGCAACGGGAAGAATTGTGGAATGGACACTAGAGCTGTCCAGCTTTGGCCTCAAGTTTGAAAGTACTTCGATGATTCAGAGCCGAGTCCTGGCGGAGTTCAATGCAGATTGGACCGCAACGCCTGACGAAGAAGCCTAAGAGGCTGCTCTCCACGGCAAGGAGGGAAGTTGCAGTTGGATCATGTACTTTGATGGAGCTTTCTCCTTACACGGCGCCGGGGCTGGCGTATTGCTTGTCGCGCCCACCGGAGAGCACCTCAAGTACGTGATCCAGATGCACTTCCCCAGGGAGGTGTCAACAAACAATATGGCAGAGTACGAAGGGCTGCTTGCCGGTCTTAGGATCGCGGCGGACCTCGGAATCAAGAAGCTCATTGTCAGGGGCGACTCGCAGCTCGTCGTCAAGCAAGTCAACAAGGACTACCAGAGCCCACTGATGAAGGCCTACGTCGATGAAGTGAGAAAGCTGGAAGAGCGTTTCGACGGTATACAGGCTGAATACGTTCCCCGAGCGGAGAACGATATCGCCGATTACCTGTCAAAATGCGCTGCCCTCAAGCTACCTGTGGAACCAGGTACCTTTGTGCTCCAGCTAACTCAGCCATCCGTTGATCCATCAACAGAGCAGAACAAGAGGAGGAAATCAGGACCCGGCAAGTACTTTCCCGCCGAGCTCCCCGGAGCCGCCGGCAAGGATGTTGCCGGGGACACTGAGCCCGCCACGGGACGGCTAGCTCCGGCGGAGCGTCAAGCTCTTGCCGTCGAGATAGCCGCTCCTATAGCGGAGGAAATGCCTTTAGTCCTCGCCGTCGAGCCCCAGGCTCCAGCGTGGGCACAGCATACCGTCTGATTCCTCCAAACAGGGGAACTTCCTGAAGAGCAGGAAGAAGCGGAAAAAGTAGCCCGTCGCTCTACCATGTACCAGTTCGTCGATGACGTCCTGTACAGAAAGAGGCCGAACGGTGTGAAATTGAAGTGTATCCCTCGGGAGGAAGGACTGGAGCTGTTGGCGGAGATACACGGAGGCATATGTGGATCCCACATCGGGTCAAGGGCCCTTGCCGGCAAGGCATTTCGGCAAGGCTTCTTCTGGCCCACCGCCCTCCAGGATGCGACGACACTAGTCACCAGGTGTGAAGCGTGTCAGTTCCATTCAAAGAAGCTTCATCAGCCAGCTCAAGCCCTTCAAACCATTCCTCTCTCCTGGCCCTTCTCGGTCTGGGGGCTCGGCATACTGGGCCCTTTCCCCGCGCTGTCGGGGGCTTTGAGTACTTGTACGTTGCAATCGACAAGTTCACAAAGTGGCCGGAGGTGGAGGCAGTGAGGAAGGTCACAGCTCAGTCAGCCGTCAAGTTCTTCAAGGGACTAGTGTGCCGTTTTGGTGTACCCAACAGGGTCATCACCGACAACGGCACACAGTTCACAAGCCGCACCTTCATGCAATATATCCAAGACCTCGGCAGCAAAGTCTGTTTCGCTTCCGTTGCTCACCCACGAAGCAATGGTCAAGCTGAGAGGGCAAACGCTGAAGTACTGCGAGGCTTAAGGACCAAGACCTTTGACAGGCTGCACAAGAGTGGAAGGCGCTGGATTGATGAGTTGCCGACGGTTCTTTGGTCGATCAGGACGACGCCAAATCGAGCCACCGGCCAGACACCCTTTGCCCTGGTATACGGGGCAGAAGCAGTTCTCCCCACTGAACTCATATACGGGTCACCTCGAGTGCTCGCTTATGATGAGCTTGAGCAAGAGCAACTGCGGCAAGATGACGCAATGCTCCTTGAGGAAGATCGTCTTCGGGCGGCTGTGAGAGCAGCACGCTACCAGCAAGCCTTGCGCCGCTACCATAGCCGCAAGGTTCATGCCCGAAGCCTTGAGGAAGGCGACCTTGTCCTTCGGCGCGTTCAATCGGCCAAGAATTCCAACAAGTTGACGCCAAAGTGGGAAGGCCCTTATCGGGTAATACGAGTCACCAGGCCCGGCGCAGTCCGCCTGGAGACCGAAGATGCCGTTCCGGTGAGTAACTCCTGGAACATTGAGCATCTTCGCAAGTTTTACCCGTAAGGCGCGGCTTGCCGGGCCCCCCGGCAAGCCACCTTTTGTACAAGCATTGCCGATGATGCATGTAACCCTTTGTACAAAGCCAGGCGCAGACCCTGAGCACAAATAAATGAAGCGCTGGCGCCCTAAGTTATAGCATGCATGCTAGGTCGAGTCTCGTCCTTGGTTAGGGTTGATAGTGCTTAGCGGCGACTAACCCCTAGCTTAGAGGTCGAGTGTGCGTCTCTTTGTCTTTCTTTTGTCTTCTTTGGTTCACAGGACACACGGATATCCATGCCGAACCACTTGGGGAGGAAAAGAGAAGAGGGACAGACCAGCATCTAGACCCCGGCAAGCCAGTATTGCCGGGGGCTGCAAGAGCAAAGATTCACCCACGGCAAACCAGAGTTGCCGGGGGCTACAACTTCAGATAAGTTCTTCATCCCTTATCATGCATTCCCTTATGGACTGAGGTATGTGAAACCTCGTTTTTCCTAAAGCTACCGTGCTCCCCTAACTCTAGGCCCTTGGGCTCGTTCCTGGGGCCAGGTTTGGTCGTAGTCGCGGCAGCGAGAGGATGAAACAAGGAGCCTGAACCCGCCTCATCCCTGCCTCCGCCAAAGGTGTGAGAAAGGTCGAGCGAAGTGGGGAGACGGCAAGGCCTATTGCCGGGCAAGGAAATGTTTGTCTTAAAGATATCAAGGATTTACTCCTTGTCGTGGGTTCTACCCACAAACAAATGACCCGGCAAACATCCCTTTTTCATTAAAAACATTTCACTCAGGTACAGTCCATAGGGAATGAAAAACATGAATAATGGGATTACAAGTTTTCAATTCAGCTAAGGCACGAAGGCTTACAAACTAAAAAGAGATAAGGTGCCCGTAATCCCTTTCTTGTCCCTCTCCTCAGGAGGCAGGTCAAGGAGACGAAAAGGGCAAAAGGGGCGCCTAGGCGAGCTACGGGTGGCAGAAGACACCAAGAGAACATCTCGGTGGCCGTCCGAGGGCTGGATGGTGTTGGCGGCACCGGAAGTAGAGCTCGAAGACGAGGCGGCAGGACGTCAGCACACGTCGAAGGCGTTGGTGCCCGCGTACTCCGACTTGACGGCCTTGCCGCCCGCCCTCTTCCTCTTCTGCCGCCTCCCAACGCCAGCTGCCCAAGGAGACGACCCCGAGAAGTTCAGGGAGCCAGCGACGCGGATGATGGGGTCGCCGGTGCCGCATAGAGCAGCACTCGACACCTAATCGGACCCGTCATCGTGCCGCCTACTACCCTCGTCGTCGCTGCCGCTGTCCTCCTCGTCACTCCCACCCGAGGAGGAGTCTTCACTATCAGAAGAGCTCACCACGCAGCACCTTGCATGGGTCCCAAAGCACCCGAAGACCTTGACGGAGAGAAGGCCACCCTCCATCAGCTTAAAATGGAGAGTGAGCCCCTCCATCAAGCGATGGATATGGGCAAACGTCTTCCATCCCCGACGGAGATACATCACATGAGGGGCGGGGAAGTCGACGTGGGCCCGCGTGCCGCTGATCCCGTAGCCCCTCATGTGCAGCCACAACGACTCCGGCGGATCCAGCTTCATCTCCCGCGCGAATGGGGTCGGGAGACGAAGGCGACGGCGAGGCGGCCGGCGCAGCCTGACGAAGAACTCGCAAGGGTCATCCCCAACATGGCCCTCCATGGGGGAGGAACTGCTGGCGGAGGCGAGGCCGTTGCGCCGCCCCGTCCTCCTCTTCCCCGAGCGCCTCGGCCTCGCCCACAGCCTCGCCCCCTTCCCCTCGCGGCTGGCTCTGCCACCACGGGTGTAGGAGAAGGAGGGATGCGTTGTCGAGCGGCGACCCTTGCCGCCACCGTTGAAGGACCAGGATTCCCTCTCTCCATGGCGGATGGAAGGGGGGAGCAAAAGCTGAAGGAAGGAGGAGATGAAGGAATGCGGGCCGCCATCCCCCCTCCCGCTCCTTATAAAGGAACAGGGTGGGGGCTCGGCCGCCCCGCTCAGCCAATCAAGACGCGGAAGGCGCAGGGAACTGGGACCGACCCACCACCCCAGCTCGCGGCGGCCCGGTTTCCTGCCTCCACCGTTCGCCACCCCAAGCGCATGAGAGCCACGTGGCAGGCATGCAGGACCAAGGCGGCGGGTGAGGCGACCTCTCCCCACCCCGTGATCGTGGGGAGTGGACGCCTTGAAGACCACGCCTCGGCCCCGTTCAGTAAATGGACCGCGCCTCCAGGCCTCCCTCTGTTTATGGGAAAGGCGCGAACCACCCCCTTTACTATGACGTGACGCATGCATGTAGAGCTCAGCCCCACGCATGCCGCCCACGTCACACACGTCTCCCCACGCCGCGCCATGCGCGGGAAGCATGGGAAGCGCGGCGCGCGAAGAATCTTACCGCGGTAAAATCCACCCCGCCTTCCCGCGCACCGTTTTTTGGGCCTAGCCCAATGACGCGATTGCGGTTACGTGTGGCCCAGGCCCGGGGGCTCCTGTCGGTGTACAAAAGGAGGGGTACACTTTTTGTACCCCTATAACTGTGCACGGGCAGTCTGAGCCACGGGCACCGCCACACTGAGCAAGGCAAGGGAGGTGAGCCAAGGTAAGGCCGAAGCTCAGTAGAAGCAGAACGACGCCAAGACCAAGACCACAAAGAGCAAAGGGGACGAAGCGGACCCCCCCCGGCAAGATCCTTTCCGGGAGGCAGTTTTAGCAAACCTGGCAAGACCCTTGCCGTGGCAGCTCGCCCCACACCTACGGAGTGAGTCACCCTTGAGTCCACTGCCCCCATGGGGCAAGGATTCGGGATACATCCCCGTGGTGGCATGCAGATCTTTGTGAAGACATTCAAGATCAGATACACCCTTTAGAAGATGATGATCCGTGACGGGATCCCAGCCAAGGAGGACCACAAGGCCCCCGGCAAGAGCCTTGCCAGGGATGACAGCAGGCGCCACGGCAAGACCCTTGCCAGGGCCCCGGCAAGGCCCTTGCCAAGAACACCCGTAGGGCCACCATCAGGCCCACGCCAGTCAAACCTCCACCGCCGTTCGCATGCAGCTGCCGACCCAACCAGCTGGGCAGGCACCTGCGTGGCGGCATGCGGAGCTTCGTGAAGACCCACCGCTGCGCCACCTCAGCTGCCTGCCTGCCTACATGGCATCGCGGGCGCCGCTGGCCAGGGCGCGTGTCAACACAAGAGGGAGCAGCGACGGACGAGACAGGGCTCTCCCCCGTCCCCGATAAAACAAGGACACCTGGGCAAGACGCATTAAATGCGCCTTGTCATGTAATGCGAGGGATAACCTCACATCATTGTAACCTTTCCACCTCCTGTGTGCCACTGTGGCAACCCCTTTCCTATAAAAGGAGGCCCGAGGCGACCAGGAGGGGGATTCGGCTTTTTGGAGCTCCTCACGCCCCATAGCTAGCTCAAGAACACAGATATACAATCCACCAAAGCAGGAGTAGGGTTTTACGCATCCTCGCGGCCCGAACCTGGATAAACGAACCATGTGCTATCTGTTTGATCCGCTCTTCTCACGACCCCGCACCCCGCAACCGTAGTAGGGATTCTTGTGATCCCATAGGTGTCGTTCCCACCGACAATATAATATTAGAAATTCGACAGAGCTCCCACTCACTTTCTTGTAAATACAGGCTTCTCCAAAAGTTTGTATAAAACCATATGCTTTGATCACACTATCAAAACGTTTATTCCAACTACGAGAAGCTTGCACCAGTCCATAAATGGATTGCTAGAGCTTGCACACATTGTTAGCACCCTTTGGATCGATAAAACCTTTAGGTTGCATCATATACAACTCTTCTTCTAGAAATCCATTCAGGAATGCAGTCTTTACATCCATTTGCCAAATTTCATAATCATAAAATGCGGAAATAGCTAACATGATTCGGACGGACTTAAGCATCGCTACGGGTGAGAAGGTCTCATCGTAGAAGGTGTACCCAACATTCTCCTTTGGGTATCCTATGAAGACACATTTCTCCGATTTGGGTTCGAGCTTATCAGGTTGAAGCTTTTTCACATAAGCATCGCAGCCCCAAACTTTAATAAATGACAACTTTGGTTTCTTGCCAAACCACAGTTCATAAGGAGTCTTCTCAACAGTTTAGATGGTGCCCTATTTAACATGAATGCAGCTTTCTATAAAGCATAACCCCAAAACGATAGCGGTAAATCAGTAAGAGACATCATTGATCGCACCATATCTAGTAAAGTACGATTACGATGTTTGGACACACCATTACGCTGTGGTGTTCCAGGTGGCGTGAGTTGCGAAACTATTCTGCATTGTTTCAAATGAAGACCAAACTCGTAACTCAAATATTCTCCTCCATGATCAGATCGTAGAAATTTTATTTTCTTGTTACGATGATTTTCCACTTCACTCTGAAATTCCTTGAACTTTTCAAATGTTTCATACTTATGTTTCATCAAGTAGATATACCCATATCTGCTCAAATCATCTGTGAAGGTGAGAAAATAATGATACCCACCGCGGGCCTCAATATTCATCGGACCACATACATCAGTATGTATGATTTCCAATAAATATGTTGCTCGCTCCATAGTTCCGGAGAACGGCGTTTTAGTCATTTTGCCCATGAGGCACGGTTCGCAAGTACCAAGTTATTCATAATCAAGTGATTCCAAAAGTCCATCAGAATGGAGTTTCTTCATGCATTTTATACCAATATGACCTAAACGACAGTGTCACAAATAAGTTGCACTATCATTATCAACTCTGCATCTTTTAGCTTCAATACTATGAATATGTGTATCTCCACTATCGAGATCCAAAAAGAATAGACCACTCTTTAAGGGTGCATGACCATAAAAGATATTACTCATATAAATAGAACAACCATTATTCTATGATTTAAATGAATAACTGTCTCACATCAAACAAGATCCAGATATAATGTTCATGCTTAACGCTGGCACCAAATAACAATTATTTAGGTCTAATACTAATCCCGAAGGTAGATGTAGAGGTAGCGTGCCGACCGCGGTCACATCGACTTTGGAACCATTTCCCATGCACATCATCACCTTGTCCTTTACCAATCTTCACTTAATCCATAGTCCCTACTTCGAGTTGCAAATATTAGCAACAGAATCAGTATCAAATACCCAGGTACTACTGTGAGAATTAGTAAGGTACACATCAATAACATGTATATCACATATACCTTTGTTCACCTTGCCATCCTTCTTATCGCCAAATACTTGGGGCAGTTCCGCTTCCAGTGACCAGTCTGTTTGTAGTAGAAGCACTCAGTCTCAGGCTTAGGTCCAGACTTGGGTTTCTTATCATGAGCAGCAACTTGTTTGCTGTTCTTCTTGAAGTTCCCCTTTTTCTTCCCTTTACCTTTTTTCTTGAAACTGGTGGTCTTGTTGACCATCAACACTTGATGCTCCTTCTTGATTTCTACCTCCGCTGCCTTTAGCATTGCGAAGAGCTCGGGAATTGTCTTATTCATCCCTTGCATATTATAGTTCATGACGAAGCTTTTGTACCTTGGTGGCAATGATTGAAGAACTCTGTCAATGACACTGTCAACAGGAAGATTAACTCCCAGTTAAGTCAAGTGATTATGATACCCAGACATTTATGTTCGCTGACAAAACTATTCTCCTCCATCTTGCAGCTGTAGAACTTATTGGAGACTTCATATCTCTCAATCCGGGCATTTTCTTGAAATATTAACTTCAACTCCTGGAACATCTCATATGCTCCATGACGTTCAAAACGTCGTTGAAGTCCCGGTTCTAATCCATAAAGCATGGCACACTGAACTATCGAGTAGTCATCAGCTTTGCTCTGTCAGACATTCATAACATCTGGTGTTGATCCTGCAGCAGGTTTGGCACTCAGCGGTGCTTCCAGGACGTAATTCTTGTGTGCAACAATGATGATAATCCTCAAGTTACGGACCCAGTCCGTGTAATTGCTACCATCATCTTTCAACTTTGCTTTCTCAAGGAATGCATTAAAATTCAATGGAACAACAGCACAGGCCATCTATCTACAATAACATAGACATGCAAAAATACTATCAGGTACTAAGTTCATGATAAATTAAGGTTCAGTTAATCAAATTATTAAAGAACTCACACTTAGATAGACATCGCTCTAATCATCTAAGTGATCACGTTATCCATATCAACTAAACCATGTCCGATCATCACGTGAGATGGAGTAGTTTTCAATGGTGAACATCACTATGTTGATCATATCTACTATATGATTCACGCTCGACCTTTCGGTCTCAGTGTTCCGAGGCCATATCTGCATATGCTAGGCTCGTCAAGTTTAACCTGAGTATTCCATGTGTGCAAAACCGTCTTGCACCCGTTTTATTTGAACATAGAGATTATCCAACCCGATCATCACGTGGTGTCTCAGCACGAAGAACTTTCACAATGGTGCATACTCAGGGAGAACACTTATACCTTGAAATTTAGTGAGAGATCATCTTATAATACTACCGTCGATCTAAGAAAAATAAGATGCATAAAAGATAAACATCACATGCAATCAATATAAGTGATATGATATGGCCATCATCATCTTGTGCTTGTGATATCCATCTTCGAAGCACCGTCACGATCACCATCGTCACCAGCGCGACACCTTGATCTCCATCGTAGCATCGTTGTCGTCTTGCCAACTATTGCTTCTATGACTATCGCTACCGCTTAGTGATAAAGTAAAGCAATTACAGGGCGATTGCATTGCATACAATAAAGCGATAACCATATGGCTCCTGCCAGTTGCAGATAACCCAGTTACAAAACATGATCATCTCATAAAACAAAATATAGCATCATGTCTTGACCATATCACATCACAACATGCCCTGCAAAAACAAGTTAGACTTCCTCTACTTTGTTGTTGCAAGTTTTACGTGGCTGCTATGGGCTGAGCAAGAACCATTCTTACCTACCCATCAAAACCACAACGATAGTTTGTCAAGTTAGTGTTGTTTTAACCTTCTCAAGGACCAGGCATAGCCACACTCGGTTCAACTAAAGTTGGAGAAACTGGCACCCGCCAGCCACCTGTGTGCAAAGGACATCGGTAGAACCAGTCTCACATAAGTGTATGCGTAATGTCGGTCCAGGCCGCTTCATCCAACAATACTGCCGAACCAAAGTATGACATGCTGGTAAGCAGTATGACTTGTATCACCCACAACTCACTTGTGTTCTACTCGTGCGTATAACATCTATGCATAAAACCTGGCTCGGATGCCACTATTGGGTAACGTAGTAATTTCAAAAAAAATCCTATGCACACGCAAGATCATGGTGATGCATAGCAACGAGAGGGAAGAGTATCGTCCATGTACCCTCGTAGACCGTAAGCGAAAGCGTTAGCACAACGCGGTTGATGTAGTCGTACGTCTTCACGATCCGACCGATCCAAGTACCGAACGCACGACACCTCCGAGTTCAGCACACATTCAGCTCGATGACGTCCCACGAACTCCGATCCAGTAGAGCTTCATAGGAGAGTTTCGTCAGCACGACAGCGTGATGACGGTGATGATGATGCTACCGACGCAGGGCTTCGCCTAAGCACTGCTAGGATATCATCGAGATGGATTATGGTGGAGGGGGGCACCGCACACGGCTGGGAGAGATCAACAGATCAACTTGTGTGTCTAGAGGTGTCCCCTGCCCCCGTATATAAAGGAGTGGAGGAGGGGAGGGCCGGCCCTCTCTAGGCCCGGCCATGGGGAGTCCTAGTCCCACCGGGAGTAGGATTCCCCCCTTTCCAACTTGGAGTAGGAGAGGGAAGGAAGAGGAAGGAAAGGGGGACGCCCCCCCTCCCAATTCGGATTGGGCTTGGGGGGCACGCCACCTCCCTTGCTCCTTTCCCCTCCCTTCCACTAAAGGCCAATAAGTCCCATATGCCTCTCGGGGGGTTCCGATAACCTCCCGGTGCTCCGGTATATTCCCGATCTCACCCGGAACCATTCCAGTATCCAAATATAGTCGTCCAATATTCGATCTTTATGTCTCAACCATTTCGAGACTCCTCATCATGTTCGTGATCATATCCGGGACTCCGAACTACCTTCAGTACATCAAAACACAAGAACTCATAATACGATCGTCAGCGAACTTTAAGCGTGCAGACCCTACGGGTTCGAGAACTATGTAGACATGACTGATACGTCTCCAACGTATCTATAATTTTTTATTGTTCCATGCGATATTATATCCTGTTTTGGACATTATTGGGCTTTATTATACACTTTTATATTATTTTTGGGACTAACCTATTAACCGGAGGCCCAGGCCAGAATTGCTGTTTTTTGCCTATTTTAGGGTTTCGCGGAAAAAGAATATCAAACGGAGTCCAAACGGAATGAAACTTTCGGGAACGTGATTTCAGAATGAACATGATCCAGAGGACTTGGACCCTACGTCAAGCAACCAACGAGGAAGGCACGAGGTAGGGGGTGCACCTACCCCCCCCCCCCAGGCGCGCCCTCCACCCTCGTGGGGCCCATGTTGCTCCACCGACGTACTCCTTCCTCCTATATATAGCTATGTACCCCCAAGCTACCAGATACAAAGCCAAAACCCTAATTCCACTATCGTAACTTTCTGTATCCACAAGATCCCATCTTGGGGCCTTTTCCGGAGCTCCGCCGGAGGGGGTATCGATCACGAAGGGCTTCTACATCAACACCGTAGCCTCTCTAATGAAGTATGAGTAGTTTACATCAGACCTACGGGTCCATAGTTATTATCTAGATGGCTTCTTCTCTCTTTTTGGATCTCAATACAAAGTTATCCCCCTCTCTTGTGGAGATCCATTCGATGTAATATTCTTTTGCGATGTGTTTGTTGAGATCGATGAATTGTGGGTTTATGATCAAGTTTATCTTTTATGTATGATTGGTTATCTTTGCAAGTCTCTTTGAATTTTGAGTTTGATTTGGCCTACTAGATTGATCTTTATTGCAATGGGAGAAGTGCTTAGCTTTGGGCTAAATCTTGAAGTGTCCTTTCCCAGTGATAGTGGGGCAGCAAGGCACGTATTGTATTGTTGCCATCGAGGATAACAAGATGGGGTTTATATCATATTGCATGAGTTTATCCCTCTACATCATGTCATCTTGCTTAAAGCGTTACTCTGTTCTCTTGAACTTAATACTCTAGATGCATGTTGGATAGCGGTCGATGTGTAGAGTAATAGTAGTAGATGTAGGCGGGAGTCGGTCTACTTGTCTCGGACGTGATGCCTATATACATGATCATACCTAGATATTCTCATAACTATGCTCAATTCTGTCAATTGCTCAACAGTAATTTGTTCACCCACCGTAATACTCATGCTCTCGAGAGAAGCCTCTAGTGAAACCTATGCCCCCCCGGGTCTATTTTCCATCATATTAATCTTCCAATACTTAGTTATTTCCTTTGCTATTTATTTTACTTGCACCTTTATTTCTCTTTATCATAAAAATACCAAAAATATTATCTTATCATATCTATCGGATCTCACTCTCGTAGGTGACCGTGAAGGGATTGACAACCTCTTTATCATGTTGGTTGCGAGGAGTTTATTTGTTTGTGTAGGTAAGAGGGACTCGTGTGTGGCCTCCTACTGGATTGATACCTTGGTTCTCAAAAATTGAGGGAAATACTTACGCTACTCTACTGCATCACCCTTTCCTCTTCAAGGGAAAACCAACGCAGTGCTCGAGAGGTAGCAAGAAGGATTTCTGGCACCGTTGCCGGGGAGTTTATGCAAAAGTCATCATACCAAGTACCCATCACAAATCCTTATCTCCTGCATTACATTATTTGCCATTTGACTCTCTTTTTCCTCTCCCCCCCCCACTTCACCCTTACCGTTTTATTCGCCCTCTCTCTCTCTCCATCCTCTCTCTCTCTTGTTCTCTATTCGCCTCTTTTGCTCGTTTCTTGTTTGCTTGTGTGTCGGTTTGCTTGCTTGTCATTATGGCTAGTCCCCTATCTTCTCCGCTGTCTCCCAAAAATGAAGTTCTTAATTTTAAGCAAAGGGAAGGAGAAAACCTAAAAGACGCTTGGTATAGAATTTGCAATGCTCAAAATAGATCTACCAGGAAACAATCTACTTCTATTCTTCTTCACAATTTTTATGTAGGTGCTATTCCTTGGCACAGATATGTCCTTGATACCATTACCGGAGGGAACTTCTTGGGTAGCCACACTTTTGATTCCTGTAATGCTATGATAGATTTATTTGGCTCACTGCCTCTTTTGGTTAATGGAACCATGTTAACTTTGGAGCATGTAATGGAAAAACTTGAAATTATTGAAAATAAAGTTGCTACCATAGAGTTAATTGAAAATTTCGATAAAAGGATCCACAACCAAATTACTCAATATGGATCTAAAGTAGGAGTCACTTTGAAAAATATTAAGGAGAAGGAACCCATAGTTAATGAAAGAATAAATCATGATTCCACTAGAATTGATAAGCTTGAGGGTATCATTACCAACTTGGGAACCTCTTTTTCTTCCGTAAAGAATACCCCAAGTCCTCCAACTAAAATTGCCAAGCTTATGTATGTTCCTAAAAATAAGGGTGAATCCTCTAGCAAAGAAACTGCGGATCTCAAATCTATAAGTATTCATCCTAATCTTTTCACTACCATTAAGTAACCATTTGCTACTAATGATTTTTTCGATTTTGTGCCTAGAAGTTTGATTATTTATAAAACGAAAGAAACCCCTAAAAGTGATAGATGTATCATTAAAGAATTACCAACTAAAGATACCTAGATCTATCTTCGCTTTTATGCCTAGCTAGTGGTGTTAAACGATAGCGCTTGTTGGGAGGCAACCCAATTTTATTTTTATTACTTGCTTTTTGCTCCTGTTTAGTAATAAATAATTTCTATAGACTCTGTTTTGGTTGTGTTTTTTGTGTTTAATTAGTGTTTGTGCCAAGTAGAACCGTTGGGAAGACTTGGGGAAAGTCTTTTTAATCTTGCTGTAAAAAACAGAAACTTTAGCGCTCACGAGAACTGCTGCCATTTTTATTTGGAAAGTGATATTTAGTTAATTATTTTTGAAGATGATTAATAGGTAAATTCCTCACGTCCAGAAATTTATTTTAGAATTTTTGGGTTTCCAGATCTTGCATTAGCTACAGATTACTACAGACTTTTCTGTTTTTGACAGATTCTGTTTTTCGTGTGTTGTTTGCTTATTTTGATGAATCTATGGTTAGTAAAATAGTTTATAAACCATAGAGAAGTTGGAATACAGTAGGTTTAACACCAATATAAATAAATAATGAGTTCATTACAGTACCTTGAAGTGGTGTTTTGTTTTCTTTCGCTAATGGAGCTCATGAGATTTTCTACTTTAAGTTTTGTGTTGTGAAGTTTTCAAGTTTGGGTAAAGATTTGATGGATTATGGAACAAGGAGTGGCAAGAGCCTAAGCTTGGGGATGCCCATGGCACCCCCAAGATAATCTAAGGACACCTAAAAGCCAAATCTTGGGGATGCCCCGGAAGGCATCCCCTCTTTCGTCTACTTTTATCAGTAACTTTACTTGGAGCTACATTTTTATTTACCACATGATACGTGTTTTGCTTGGAGCGTCTTGTATTATTTGAGTCTTTATTTTCCACAATCATCCTTGCTGCACACAACTTTTTGAGAGAGACACTCATGATTCGGAAATTGTTAGAATACTCTATGTGCTTCACTTATATCTTTTGAGTTATATAGATTTTGCTCTAGTGCTTCACTTATATCTCTTAGAGCACATTGGTGGATTTGTTTTATAGAAACAATTGTTCTCTCATGCTTAACTTAGATTATTTTTAGAATCCTACAAAACAGCATGGTAATTTGATTTAATTATGTTAGGCATTCAAGATTAATAATAAAAATTTCTTATGAGTGTGTTGAATACTATGAGAAGTTTGAAACTTGATAATTGTTTTGAGATATGGAGATGGTGATATTAGAGTCGTGCTAGTTGAGTAGTTGTGAATTTGAGAAATGCTTTTGTTGAAGTTTGTGATTTCCGTAGCATGCACGTATGGTGAACCGTTATGTTAAGTCGGAGCATGGTGTATTTATTGATTGTCCTCCTTATGAGTGGCGGTCGGGGACGAGCGATGGTCTTTTCCTACCAATCTATCCCCCTAGGAGCATGCACGTTGTACTTTGCTTCGATAACTAATAGATTTTTGCAATAAGTATGTGGGTTCTTTATGACTAATGTTGATTCCATGGATTATACGCACTCTCACCCTTCTTCCATTGCTAGCCTCTCTAATACCGCGCACCTTTCGCCGGTATCATAAAACCACCATATACCTTCCTCAAAACAGCCACCATACCTACCTATCATGGCATTTCCATAGCCATTCCGAGATATATTGCCATGCAACTTTCCACCATTCCATTTACTATGACACTCTCCATCATTGTCATATTGCTTTGCATGATCATGTAGTTGACATTTTAGTTGTGGCAAAGCCACAGTTCATAATTCTTTCATATAAGTCACTCATGCATCATTGCTATCCCGGTACACCGCCGGAGGCATTCATATAGAGTCATACTTTGTTCTAGTATCGAGTTGTAATCATTGAGTTGTAAATAAATAGAAGTGTGATGATCATTCGTAGAGTATTGTCCCAAAAAAAGGAGAAAGGCCAAATAAAAAAAGAAGGCCCAAAAAAGAATAAAAAGGGGCAATACTACTATCCTTTTTTCCACACTTGTGCTTCAAAGTAGCACCATGATCTTCATGATAGAGAGTCTCTTATGCTATCACTTCCATATACTAGTGGGAATTTTTCATTATAGAACTTGGCTTGTATATTCCAATGATGGGCTTCCTCAAAATGCCGTAGGTCTTCGTGAGAAAGCAAGTTGGATGCACACCCACTTAGTTTCTTTTTGAGCTTTCATATACTTATAGCTCTAGTGCATCCGTTGCATGGCAATCCCTACTCACTCACATTGATATATATTGATGGGCATCTCCATAGCCCGTTGATATGCCTAGTTGATGTGAGACTATCTTCTCCCTTTTTGTCTTCTCCACAACCACCATTCTATTCCACCTATAGTGCTATGTCCATGGCTCACGCTCATATATTGCGTGAAGATTGAAAAAGTTTGAGAACACCAAAAGTATGAAACAATTGCTTGGCTTGTCATCGGGGTTGTGCATGATTTGAATACTTTGTGTGGTGAAGATGGAGCATAGCCAGACTATATGATTTTGTAGGGATAACTTTCATTGGCCATGTTATTTTGAAGATACATAATTGCTTAGTTAGTATGCTTGAACTATTATTATTTCTATGTCAATATTAAACTCTTGTCTTGAATCTTTCGGATCTGAATATTCATACCACAATCAAGAGAATTACATTGAAAATTATGCCAAGTAGCATTCCACATAAAAAAATATGTTTTTATCATTTACCTACTCGAGGACGAGCAGGAATTAAGGTCGGGGATGCTTGATACATCTCCAACGTATCTATAATTTTTTATTGTTCCATGCTATAATATATCCTGTTTTGGACATTATTGGGCTTTATTATACACTTTTATATTATTTTTGGGACTAACCTATTAACCAAAGGCCCAGCCCAGAATTGTTGTTTCTTGCCTATTTTAGGGTTTCGCAGAAAAAGAATATCAAACGGAGTCCAAACAAGATGAAACCTTTGGGAACGTGATTTTCGGAACGAACATGATCCAGAGGACTTGGACCCTACGTCAAGCAACCAACGAGGAAGGCATGAGGTAGGGGGCGCGCCTACCCCCCTAGGCATGCCCTCCACCCTCGTGGGGCCCACATTGCTCCACTGACGTACTCCTTCCTCCTATATATACCTACATACCCCCAAACTACCAGATACGGAGCCAAAACCCTAATTCCACCGCCGTAACTTTCTGTATCCTTGAGATCCCATCTCGGGGCCTTTTTTGGAGCTCCGTCGGAGGGGGTGTCGATCACGGAGTGCTTCTACATCAACATCATAGCCTCTCCGATGAAGTGTGAGTAGTTTACTTCAGACCTACGGGTCCATAGTTATTAGCTAGATGGCTTCTTCTCTCTTTTTGGATCTCAATACAAAGTTCTCCCCCTCTCTTGTGGAGATCTATTCGATGTAATCTTGTTTTGCGGTGTGTTTGTTGAGATTGATGAATTGTGGGTTTATGATGAAGTTTATCTTTTATGTATGATTGGTTATCTTTGCAAGTCTCTTCGAATTTTTAGTTTGGTTTGGCCTACTAGATTGATCTTTCTTGCAATGGGAGAAGTGCTTAGCTTTGGGCTAAATCTTGAAGTAGGGGCAGTAAGGCACGTATTGTATTGTTGCCATCAAGGATATCAAGATGGGTGTCGGTGTCAAAACCGGCGGATCTCGGGTAGGGGGTCCCGAACTGTGCGTCTAAGACGGATGGTAACAGGAGGCAGGGAACATGATGTTTTACCCAGGTTTGGGCCCTCTTGATGGAGGTAAAACCCTACGTCCTGCTTGATTTATTCTTGATGATATGAGTATTACAAGAGTCGATCTACCACGAGATCGGAGAGGCTAAACCCTAGAAGCTAGCCTATGGTATGATTGTATGTTGTCCTACGGACTAAAACCCTCCGGTTTACATAGACACCGGAGGGGGCTAGGGTTACACAAGGTCGATTACAAAGGAGGAGATATACATATCCGTATTGCTAGCTTGCCTTCCACGCCAAGTAGAGTCCCATCCGGACATGAGACAAAGTCTTCAATCTTGTATCTTCATAGCCCAACAGTCCGGCCAAAGGATATAATCCGGCTGTCCGGATACCCCCTAATCCAGGACTCCTTCAGTAGCCCCCGAACCAGGCATCAATGACGATGAGTCCGGCGCGCAGTGTTGTCTTCAGCATTGCAAGGCGGGTTCTTCTCCATCTTTCAAACGTTTGTAAAGTAGTGTCCGGTCCCATAAATGTTTGGACCTCTTGGCTTTTGTGCCCAATAAGGGCTATCTCCCACGCGTTGAATGAATACGAGGCGCAAGGGAGTTTTTGCATTCGCCCCCTAGCCAGATAAATAAATTGTCTATTAAAGGGATGGGGATCCTTAGATCCAATCCATACCATCCTCCCCTAGCGAGAATCCGTCAGAGCGCATTTCGGAAAGATCCATTCCAGCATGGCCGACCTCCACAGCTCCTCCTCCTGCCCCCGTAGCCCTAAGCCCGGTGATTGGGAGAGGTGTTCAGTCCCGCACAGTCGATTAGTCGAACTGCAGACTAAGGGATTTCTCCCTCCGGCGTATATGGTACCCGTTCGAGCTGGGCTTGCCACCTACAATGGCAGGGAGCAAGCGGAGAGCTTTCCCTGTCCCTCTATGGGGGAACGGGTCTGCCTTGTTCCCTATTTATTAAGGGGACTCGGATTTCCAATTCATCTATTCCTCCGTGGGCTCCTGGAGTTCTACGGCCTCCAATTACACAATTTCACCCCTGCCTCCATTCTACATATTGCCGGCTATGTTGCTCTCTGCGAGTTGTTCCTGGACTGCGAGGCTCACTTCGAGCTATGGAAAAGGCTATTTTGCCTCGTCCCTCGCATGCAGAGGGGGTCACTTTATCAAGTGGGCGGAGCCGAAATATGGCGCATCGCCGGTACCGGATACCTGTCTGGTACCCCGAAGAAGTCATCCGAAGGCTGGCCTTCAGAATGGTTTTATATGGAGGACGTTCCCCTTCTGGACCCTGTTCGGCGGGGTCTTCCTGAGTTCAACAATGCTCCTCTGAAGAAACGCTGAAGTTGGCGCCCACGGAGCCCCTAGGTGGAAGACAATGGAGAAGTCCTCTATCTGATGAACCGGATTAAAGCACTGGCTCAGTCAGGATTGACAGTAATCGAAGTTATGTCGATTTGCATAATGCAGGGAGTGCGGCCACTTCAATATCGTGGGCACCCCTTATGGTGTTTTAACGCGGCGGATGATGCCACCCGCTGCGGGCGTAAGGGCCCAGACAATGCTGCCGCTTTAGCGAAAATTCTGTCCGAATTGTTCAAGGGAGAGGAAGAGGAGTTCACCCGCATCAAGCCACGGGATGGATTCGCCATGTACAACCCTCCAAGCTGGGTAAGTTATATCTCCTTATTCCCATTTTCCCGCATTATTTGTTGTAAGTATTCACCTTGCCACTTTGTGGCAGGAACTGCGAAAAGCCATAAAGGAGTTCAGCAGCCCTTCTCCAGAACCAGAGGACCCTGACCGGGCCCTCGACTCCGGACTTGAAGAAGATCCGGTTATATTCGTGGAGCTAATAGACCGACAGTTCTATCAGTTAAGCTGCGATGATGCCATGGTGGCCATCACGGCCGACTATCCCGGACTGCTCCCTGCATCGCACGTAAGAAAAAACAAAAATCCCAACTCCAAAAACTAGGATCCCCTTTTAGAAACTTCACCCACCATATGCATACGGCATTTTTACAGGGAAGGCATTCGGGACGCCCTGCCGAACCCGCGGCAACTCGCCAACAAGAGGCACCGAGGCCGGGTAGGCCAAAAAGGAAGGCGGTCAGGACGGAGACGCCAGCGCAAAGGTATAACAAAAACCCCGCTCCGTGGTTGTTGTCTTTCTCGAAATGTAATGACGCCCGTGTTCCTTTAACAAAAAAAACGCTCGTCGGAATATGTCCGGCGATGTTACTAATCACGCTTCCACTAGTCGGGTGCGAGGACCAGACATATTGACGGAAGCCGATATTGGGCGGGCGCCGGATAATCCCCCTGCAAAGGATGCGGATAGATTGTCCACTACAAACTCAGAAGTGGAAAGTGCCATGAATCATAGGCGCCACCGGGCCGTACTCTGTGACGATTGTTTCTCACCAGAGGCATTTGATGCCTTCAATTCTGGAGAAGCGTACCTCCAAGCTGCTCAAGATGGTCTAGCCAGAGCCATGGATCAGTATGTAAAGGATGTACGGGTAAGTAAATCTGATGATTTATATGTATCAGTAGCCCCTGAGACTTGAAACAGTTAGCAGAACTGATTTAAGGATCATCTTTATTGTGCAGGTTCTTACAGAGAAGAAAACTAGGCTGTCACAGGAGCTAGAGGAATGCAAGATCCAACTGCGGGCCGCTGTTGCCGCATTGCAGGAACCGAAAAAGTCACCCGCTGGTAACATTTACTTTAAAGAATGATGGTTACCATATAGTGTGTGGCGTGGCTGCAGATCTAACAATAGATGTCGCAGATGAATCCGGAGAAAATCCGGCGGACCAGCATGTCATGCGATAGCTAGAGGCTGGAAACGCGTGCTGACTGAGGTTAGGCGGGAGAAAAACAATCTCCAAGACGCCAATATCAAGCTAAGCGTGGAACTAAAAGACGTTCGAGCCCAGCTTGCAAACTCCGAGAAGGAGAATAAGCGGCTTCGGCGCGGCATTTTCAGTAAGTGCTTGAACGAATCCTTTTAAAGGAGTTCGGTGAAGAAGCCGACTAACAGTGTTATGTCTGTAGGTATGCTGACGGGTCGTCTCGCGGAGGAAATGCCCGTGTCTACGGGTGATCTTCTATCCGAGCTCTCACATCTGCACGAACAAGTTCGGCAGGTGATGCAAGGTGTTGCCCAGGCCTTGTGGCCATCCGCCTCCCTGCCAGAAGGCGTTGCAGAGCTTATGGAGAAGCTCAAGGGAGCACGGTGGCACTTCCGATTATGGAAGATATCGGCATGCCGACAAGGTGCCAGAGAAGCCTGGGCCATGGTGAAGACGTGGTATACCAAGGCTGACCCAAATCACATGGCCGAGGTCGGACCTGTGGGGCCCGGCGGAAAAGAGATCCCTGTTAGCTTAGTTTATGGGCAAGTAGAATTAGCCGCAAAGTATTCCCAATAGGATTGTAGGCTAGACCGCCTGTTGGATGGTATAGAAGAGGAATTTAGCCAGTCTGCATGACTATGTAATTAAAATGACATGTATAATGCCTTCTAGCCGGATTGTAGATCATTTGTCTTGGTGGACCTTTTCGCTTCAACCTCGGGACCCGATAGTCTGGAGTGTATCCGAATACCTGCTCAGTTATATAAAAACCAGGGTATGCGTGGAGACCAGGCGTAGGGGTCATTAGTGCTTGAACAGACAAGTGCCCAACTAGTTATGTTATATTACATGGGTAGTAAGAAACATCTTCCAGGGAGAATAGTTCCATTAAGGGTTCCTTTCCCTGGGTAAGCATGCCCTAAAGTGCATGTCCGGACTGTGATAGGAAACGCAGGAAAAACATCTGGGGGCAGATATGGACAATAAATAAAAATCATCTTTTGTTCACCGACCGAATATTCCCTTAAGAACGCTAGCGTTCGGCTTCACCCAGTCTGAGGTACACATCCGGCTGACCCGGCAGTAACAATCGCAGAGGTGCTCCCCTTATGCCCTAGCTGAATTAACGGCAACGTAGGGCATAAATACAAGAGCCAGGCAACCCAGCTTGGCCAAAACTTAAGTCATATCGATGCATATAATGGCGAAAAAAGGTACATGCGGAAGCATAACACATGTGCGGGGCCTGAGGCCCAGATAAATAATTAAGCTTTTGTGAAAGAAGCCCCCAGGTATGATGAGCGCGGCTAGCACATCTATAATGTGCAAGCGAGGCACAAGTTGGCCCTTGAAGGCCTAGAGAAAGAATAAAAGAAAGGAAGAAAGAAAAACAAGACAGATAATGTATATGCAAAAAATGGATAGAGGGAGGGGACGAACATAGAGTCCGGCGCTAGGCGTAGAATCTTTGGAGCCTGGCCGCGTTCCATGGGTTTGGCTCGAGTCGACTAGTCGATGCATCCCGCAGTCGGTACGCTCCACCGGTCAGAACTTGGTCAATAATGAAGGGACCTTCCCATTTGGGCTCGACCTTGTTCTTTTTCTTATCCGGCGGGTGTAGAACTAGTTCACCAACGTTATAAGTTTTGGCCCGTACTTCTCTGCTATGGTATCTGCGAGCCTGTTGCTGATAAAATGCGGAACAGGCTTTGGCTACATCACGCTCCTCCTCCAAGGTGTCCAGACTGTCCTGCCGATCGAGCTCGGCTTCTCTTTCTTCGTACATGCACACTCGAGGTGAGTCATGAATTATTCACAGGGCAAGACTGCCTCTGTGCCGTACACTATAAAGAAGGGTGTATATCCAGTACTACGATTCGGCATGGTCCGCAGCCCCCAGAGTACGGAGTCGAGCTCCTCTACCCAGTGCGTGTCAGACTCCGTTAAGGAACGCAATAATCTAGGTTTAATGCCGCTCATTATAAGACCGTGGGCTCAATCAACTTGGTCGTTGGTTTGTGGGTGATAGACTGAAGCATAATCGAGCTTGATGCCCATTTTTCTGCACCAGAGTTTTACCTCACCGGCAGTGAAGTTCGTGATGTTGTCAGTGATGATGTTGTGGGGGACACCATAACGGTGTACGACCCCGGATATGAAGTCTATCACTGGTCCGGATTCGGCTTTTTTAACAGGTTTGGCCTCTATCCATTTGGTGAATTTATCCACCATGACCAGTAAGTATTTTTTCTTGTCGGTTCCCCCTTTAAGGGGTCCAACCATGTCAAGCCCCCAGACCGCGAAGGGCCACGTAATGGGGATTGTTTGGAGGGCGCTAGGTGGCATGTGGCTTTTATTTGCAAAGAGATGGCAACCGGTGCAGCGTTGGACCAAGTCCTGTGCATCTGCCCAGGCCGTTGGCCAATAGAATCCTGTACGAAAGGCCTTGCTTACAAGAGCCCGGGCTGCGGCGTGGTGATCGCCGAGTCCGGCGTGAATTTCTGCCAAAAGGTTCCGCCCTTCCTCTTCGGAGATGCACCTTTGAAGGACTCCGGTAGTGCTTTTTTTATACAATTCTCCCTCATGGACCCTGTAGGCCTTAGATCGCCACACTATGCAGCGTGCCTCATTTTGGTCCTCCGGAAGTTCCTGCCTAGTTTGGTAGGCCAGGAATGGTTCTGTCCACGGGGCTATGATGGCCATTATTACGTGGGTTGAAGGTGTTATTTCGGTGGTGGAGCCTCCGATTGTGTCGGAGTGTTAGGTATCGGGCATTTTGGCCGGGTCCAGACTATTGTTACCGGTGTCCCCTTCCCATACTACGGATGGCTTGAACAACCTCTCTAGAAATATGTTGGGGGGACCGCATCGCGTTTTGCGCTGATGCGGGCGAGGATATCTGCCGCCTGATTGTTTTCCCGGGCCACATGGTGAAATTCGAGCCCCTCGAACCGAGCTGACATTTTTAAGACGGTGTTTCGGTAGGCCGCCATTTTCAGATCCTTGGCGTCAAAGTCTCCATTTATTTGGGATATTGCAAGGTTTGAACCCCCACGCACCTCCAGGCGTTGGATGCCCATGGAGACTGCCATCCGAAGACCATGCAACAGAGCATCCTATTCGGCTGCATTGTTGGAGTATGTATACAATATTTGTAGTATGTACTGAATGGTATCTCCGTTTGGGGACGTCAGATTGACGCCAGCCCCTAGTCCAGCCAGCATTTTAGAACCGTCGAAGTGCATGATCCAATTGGAGTATGCGCCGTACTATTTAGGGAGTTCGGCCTCCGTCCATTCGGCGACAAAGTCGACCAAGACTTGCGACTTAATGGCTCGTCGAGGTTTGTATGTTATGTCAAATGGGAGGATCTCAATGGCCCATTTAGCAATCCAGCCCGTAGCGTCGTGGTTGTTTATAATATCATTAAGTGGCACTTCCGAGGCTACTATGATCGAACACTCTTGAAAGTAGTGTCGTAGCTTCCGGGATGCCATGAATACCGCATAGGCTATCTTTTGATAATGTGGGTACCGTGATTTGCATGGAGTGGGGACAGTGGATACATAGTATACCGGCTTTTGAAGAGGGAATTTATGTCCGTTGGCTTCTCGTTCGACAACGAGCACTGCGCTTACAACTTGATGAGTTGCCGCAATGTACAACAACATTGGTTCACCGATGTTTGGCGCGGCTAGGATTGGGTTGGTTGCCAAAATGGCCTTTATTTCTTCCAATCCTGCTGTGGCAGCGTCTGTCCACTCGAAGTGTTCGGTGCGCCGAAGCAGGCGATAAAGGGGTAAAGCCTTTTCTCCTAAGTGGGAGATAAAGCGGCTTAAAGCCTCCACGCATCCAATTAACTTCTGGATTTGCTTGAGGTCTGTTGGGGTAGCCAACTGTGACAAAGCTCGGATTTTCACCGGACTAGCTTCAATACCTCTACTGGAGACGATGAAACCCAGTAGCTTTCCGGCTGGTACGCCGAAAATGCATTTTTCCGGATTGAGCTCGATGTCGTACGTTCGGAGGTTGTCGAATGTGAGCCTCAATTCATCTATCAAAGATTCGACGTGTTTGGTTTTGACGACCACATCGTCTACGTATGCCTCTACTGTTTTGCCGATTTGTTTCTCCAAACATGTCTGAATCATGTGCTGATATGTTGCCCCAGCGTTTTTGAGCCAAAAAGGCATTGTGTTGAAGCAGAAGGGACCGTATGGTGTGATGAATGCCATTGCAGCTTGGTCGGACTCCGCCATCTTGATTTGGCGGTAACCGGAGTATGCGTCGAGGAAACACAATGACTCGTGTCCTGCGGTAGCATCGATAATTTGATCGATGCAGGGGAGGGGGAAGGGATCCTTTGGGAAAGCTTTATTGAGGTCCTTGAAATCGACACAAAGGCGCCAGGATTTATCCTTCTTTGGTACCATCACCAGGTTTGCTAGCCAGTCCGGGTGTTTTATTTCTCTGATGAATCCGGCCTCCAATAACTTGCTAGTTCCTCTCCCATGGCCTGTCTCTTAGGTTCGGAGAAACGCCGAAGAGCTTGCTTGACCGGCTTGAATTCCTTTAGGATATTGAGGCTATGCTCGGCCAGCCTGTCTGGGATTCCTGGCATGTCTGAGGGATGCCAGGCAAATATGTCCCAATTCTCGCGCAAGAACTCTTGTAGTGAGGCGTCCACGGCGGGGTTTAACTATGCCCCGATGGAGGCTGTTTTTGTAGGGTCCATTGGGTGGACTTGGAATTTGACTATTTCATCCGCTGGTTTAAAAGAGGTGGACTTGGATCTCTTATCGAGTATAACGTCGTCCCTGTCCACTGTGGAGCGTAGCATGGTTAATTCCTGAGCCGAGAGGGCTTCGGATAATGCCTCGAGGGCCAGTGCGGCTGTTTTGTTTTCAGGGCGGAGTGCTGTGTCCGGATCACTGACGAGCGTGATGATTCCGTTGGGCCCAGGCATTTTGAGCTTCATGTACCCATAATGGGTTACGGCTTGGAAGATCGTGAACACCTCACGTCCTAAAAGGGCGTGGTATGCACTGCTGAACGAGGCCACTTGAAATGTAATTTCTTTGGACCTATAGTTCTCTGGCGTACCGAATACCACATCTAGTGTGATTTTCCCAGCGCATCGTGCCTCCTGACTGGGTATGATTCCCCTGAAGGTTGTGCTACTTTGCTCAATGCGGTTCTAGTCTATTTCCATTTTTTGAAGAGTTTCCTCATAGATGAGGTTTAATCCGCTGCCGCCGTCCATGAGTACTTTGGTGAGTCGAAACCCGTCCACAATTGGACTAAGGACCAGTGCGGCTGGTGCTCGGTCTGTTTGGAATTTAGGTTCGTCACTGGCATTTAAGGTTATTGTCGTGTCACTCCATGGATTTATTGCTGCTACGTGGCAGATTTCGGCCATGCTACGGAGTGTTCGCTTGCGCCTATTATTTGACGCGAAGGTCTCAAAGACTATTAACACCGTATTGTTATCCACGGGATGGTGCTCTGTGGCGTTTGGGATAAGAAGATCCTCACCACTTTTGGCCACCTGCCAGAATATCCAACATGCTCTAAGGATGTGCGTTCGTATTCTATCCGCTGTACTATGAATTTTGCAGGGTCCGTTAAGCCATCCCTCCAGTACGGTTCCATGCCTTGTAGAGGGTTTTTGTTTCTTTGCAACTAGCCTGGGTGTCTTATGATAGTGCACCCTTTTACTTCGGACTGGGTGTATATTCGGGGCCGGATTATCCCAAAATTTCATTTCGGTTTTCCAGGCGCTTTCTATCGCACAGTACTTTCATACTATGGACACCAAGTCAGTGAAGCATGATATGTCACGGCGACTTAAGGCGTTAAGGATTCCCTTGTTCGTGCAATTATTGCAGAAAAGTGAGACTGCATCTTCCTCGCGATAGTCCTTAACCTTGTTCATCACAAGGAGGAATCTGGCCCAATAATGATGTACTGTTTCATGGGGCTCTTGCCTGATGTGGGAAAGATCATTTATGTCTGGGTGGGTGGGTGGATTTGAGTCCGAACCCCTACCCGATCTAAGACCCAGGGGCCGCGGAATTTCCAATCTTGGAAGTTCGGGTTCCGGAGTGTTGCCCGATAAGTCCGGCCCGCTGCCTGATTCCAGGTTCAGGGCTTGGGTGATGTCCTCCCGTAAGCGGGTATCCGGCTTGGAGAGCTCAAGAATCTGGACATAGTTAGTCCTCAAAATAGAGGAAGAGTTGCCGCGTTGTTCCTCCACCACCGCAACATGATGGGTGACCGATGGAGAGTTAATCTCCCTTTGATCGGGTTTAAGTCCAATCCGATCATAGTCCGTAGCGACTCCCAAGGCGGCGATGCGATCCAAGAGTTCGTTTAGGGAAGAGAGCTCCATTGGATCCATCTTCTCGGCGAATTCCGTGCCGACGTGGAGGCTGTTTTTGATGACCCAAGAAGTCATCGTCGGTACAGCGGTTGAACAGGCAGTCATGACGAAACTGCCGAACCGGAGAGTTTGTCCGACAGCCAGAGCTCCCCCGGCGGTAATGTTGCTTTTAACAACGAGATGAGTCATCCTTCCTTACGGTGACGTCACAGAGGAACTCTCATTGAAAGCGCCAATGTCGGTGTCAAAACAGGCAGATCTCGGGTAGGGGGTCCCGAACTATGCGTCTAAGGCGGATGGTAACAGGAGGCAGGGAACACGATGTTTTACCCAGGTTTGGGCCCTCTTGATGGAGTTAAAACCCTACGTCCTGCTTGATTTATTATTGATGATATGAGTATTACAAGAGTCGATCTACCACGAGATCGGAGAGGCTAAACCCTAGAAGCTAGCCTATGGTATGATTGTATGTTGTCCTACGGACTAAAACCCTCCGGTTTATATAGACACCGGAGGGGCTAGGGTTACACAAGGTCAGTTACAAAGGAGGAGATATACATATCCATATTGCCTAGCTTGCCTTCCACGCCAAGTAGAGTCCCATCCGGACACGAGACGAAGTCTTCAATCTTGTATCTTCATAGCCCAACAGTCCGGCCAAAGGATATAATCCAGCTGTCCGGATACCCCCTAATCCAGGACTCCCTCAATGGGGTTTATATCATATTGCATGAATTTATCCCTCTACATCATGTCATCTTGCTTAAAGTGTTACTCTGTTCTCTTGAACTTAATACTCTAGATGCATGCTGGATAGCGGTCGATGTGTGGAGTAATAGTAGTAGATGCAGGTAGGAATCGGTCTACTTGTCTCGGATGTGATGCCTATATACATGATCATACCTATATATTCTCATAACTATGCTCAATTTTGTCAATTGCTCAACAATAATTTGTTCACCCACCGTAATATTATGCTCTCGAGAGAAGCCTCTAGTGAAACCTATGGCCCGGGGCTCTATTTTCCATCATATTAATCTTCCAATACTTAGTTATTTCCTTTGCTATTTATTTTACTTGCATCTTTATTTCTCTTTATCATAAAAATACCAAAAATATTGTCTTATCATATCTATCAGATCTCACTCTCGTAGGTGACCATGAAGGGATTGACAACCCCTTTATCGCGTTGGTTGCGAGGAGTTTATTTGTTTGTGTAGGCGCGAGGGACTCATGTGTGGCCTCCTACTGGATTGATACCTTGGTTCTCAAAAAGTGAGGGAAATACTTACGCTGCTCTACTGCATCACCCTTTCCTCTTCAAGGGAAAACCAACGCAGTGCTCGAGAGGTAGCAATGACCGAGACACATCTCTGGTCAATAACCAATAGCGGAACCTAGATGCTCATATTGGCTCCCACATATTCTACGAAGATCTTTATCGGTCAAACCGCATAACAACATACGTTGTTCCCTTTGTCATCGGTATGTTACTTTCCCGAGATCCGATCGTCGGTATCTCAATACCTAGTTCAATCTCATTACCGGCAAGTCTCTTTACTCGTTCTGTAATACATCATTCCGCAACTAACTCATTAGTTACAATGCTTGCAAGGCTTATAGTGATGTGCATTACCGAGTGGGCCCGGAGATTCCTCTCCGACAATCGGAGTGACAAATCCTAATCTCGAAATACGCCTACCCAACAAGTACCTTTGGAGACACCTATAGAGCACCTTTATAATCACCCAGTTACGTTGTGATGTTTGGTAGCACACAAAGTGTTCCGCTGGTAAACAGGAGTTGCATAATCTCATAGTCATAGGAACATGTATTAGTCATGAAGAAAGCAATAGCAACATACTAAACGATCAAGTGCTAAGCTAACGGAATGAGTCAAGTCAATCACATCATTCTCCTAATGATGTGATCCCATTGATCAAATGACAACTCATGTCTATGGCTAGGAAACATAACCATCTTTGATCAACGAGCTAGTCTAATAAAGGTATACTAGTGACACTCTGTTTGTCTATGTATTCACACATGTATCATGTTTCCGGTTAATACATTTCTAGCATGAATAATAAACATTCATCGTGATATAAGGAAATAAATAATAACTTTATTATTGCCTCTAGGGTATATTTCCTTCAATGTTAACTAGCTGGTAGTTCCATTTTCGACCATGAATAAAACTTCCAACATGATGTTAACCATGTTTGAAAAGGTCGTGTTAATATAAATGCTCTACCTCTGAAAGTTGTAGTTTCTTATCTGAAACTGAACTTGCAGTTTCTTATCTAAAACTGAAACTTACAGTTTCTTCTCTGAGAATCACATTGTCTTCACTTTTATACTCCTTGAAACTACATTTTTTTAAGTGCTAAAAATAGATCTCTAGAATTCATAAAATACTTCATATGCTCAATACTGCAAATCTGAAATCCAAAAGACATTCATATCTGAAGGTACTCTCAAAATACACAACACAAAACACAATTCACAACCTGCAAATATTGACAACCCTAAGCTCCTCTCCCTCTTCTCCATTGCAAAACCACATCCTCCCCTCTCGATCATCTCCATTCCAAAACCATCGCCTCACCTCTCCCTATTCTCCATTGCAAAACCACCTCCTCTCTCCTCGGACGAGGATCCCCCGACGTAGCCCATCCTGCCATTGAGACACTGACACATGGGTCCCAACAAGTGCGGGGCCCACCTGTCAGCGACCGAAAGGCAGGGAAACCTCTCATCTCCATTCCAAAACCACCGTCTCGCCTCTCCCTCTTCTCCATTGCAAAACCACCCCCTCTCCTCTCCATCACCTCCATTTCAAAACCACCGTCTCGCCTCTCCCTCTTCTCTATTGCAAGATCACCGTCTCTCCTCCCATCTTCCAAAGCTAGCACCGGCCCACTCAGAAGGACATCTATGGAGAGGATGCAGCAGCGAATCAGGCAAATCGCCGGCGGCGACCAGGCAAAGTTAGACAGGCCGAAGGAGATCCTTACTTGGTTTGACAATAAGTGGGATATTTCGAGGACGGTGAGGACCATGTGGCAATGTATGCGAAAGAGCGAGACGGCGACGATGAGGGCGGCGATGTACTCCTCGGCGGCAGTCATGCTGCAGTCCTTCGAGTTCATCGAGTATCTCCTCTAGGCGATGGAGCAGACAGATTCGCCCGAGGCGAAAGCCAGGCGGAGGTAGTGGGCATATAGGTCGAAGGTCGAGCACCCAGAGGATAACGAATCGATCGAGTATGATGTGCCGTTCGTGAGGGTGCAGAGCCAGCCGGGGCCACACGAGTATTCGTTCTACCATTGCAAGAGGAGGCCGGATGGCGCGACGTCCCTTCCCCTCCGTTTTCCACGGTTCCCTCGATGCTCGCCTTGTTTCAACGGCGTCGGTAGGGTTTAAGGTAAGCTTCGAACCAACCTAATCTTCCATCTTCTCATGCTTACAATCAGTGTGACAGCTAATAAAATTCATGCTTACAACCAGTCTCCGAGTACTATGCCAATCACCCTAAAATAGCTCTGGACCTTTGGGTCAAAGTTGTGACACTGTGTACGAATAAATAAAAATAGATTGGTGCTTCTTTCAGAAAAGAGTACTCCCTAGAAAACTGCCAATATAAGCTACTAGTATTTTTTTGAAGTCTAAGCCACTAGTATTTGGTTAGAGGATTTGATGCCGAGAAAGATCCGTCCACAGTGAGTGCCACACATCCCACTGGTGGTGGTGGATGCCAATGCTTAAATGGAGCAGGGTTGGTGTCGGTAATTTTTACTTGGCACCTCACACTCTACATATATGTCGGTTCCATCCATACATTTGTGCAGTTCGACCAAAATGCAGCTGAATAACCCTGTTTGCACAGATAATGAAAAAGAGTGATTACATTATGGTGTCACTGGTTGATGAAACATACACTAATAAATAGAAGAAAATATTGCGATAGTATCATAGTATGCCATGCTGCGGGGGCGAGATGGGCCCTGCGAAGCCTCATACGGTACGCCTCATACTGGAAATCGACCCAAATCTCCCCGATACACCTTCTGCTAGTGATGAACATTAATGTACAGTAGTAGTACAAGGAGGGGCCTTGAGACATTCCAATCTCTATTTTTGTGCAGATCAACTAAAATTAAGCACCCCAGTTTGCAAAAATGCTTAAACATTAACAATGGGACTAGTTGATGAAACATATACTAACAAAGAGAAGCACTTTCTTTATCTACATTGGAAATGAAATGATAGAGAGGACACTCGCTCTATTTTAACTATATTATTACTTCATTTTATCAGTGGCACTAGGGTCGAGCAAGTGGCAAACGAGGTGTACCGTGCGTCGCAAGGATGGAAGCCGGGTGTACTTAGACTGGGATGCTGAAGCTGGCTCTATCTTCCCCCCGATGTTTCTGTTGTAGCATTTGGGTTGTAATCCAAACTTGGTTGAGCTGGTGCTGCGTCCCCCTACCTGCCTAGCTTATGTGGAGAACTTGTCTCCTGCTAGTACTCAGTCCAGTCTAGTAGTAGTTGCATAACTGCCTGTTTACACTGAGATGTTGTCGGATAACGGTCCTCTATGGTAGGGTTTCTTTAATGAAATCGGAGGAAACCCCCTCTTTCGAGATATAAAAAAATCAGTGGCACTAGCGGTGCCAAAACATTGCCTCAAATTAATAGTGCCACTAGATTAAGGTGCAAAATAATAACATTACTGCTTTATCATGGCAGTGCCAAAACAGTAGCACAAGAGCAGACTCAACATGCAGGATCTTTGGCAAACGGTCAGACCAAAAATCCACATACCTCGTGATGGGAACCATATTTGCAGTCAACGCCATCGTAGAAGGGATGACACCAGTCACCAACATGGATGATTCAATTCATTGAACCTTTTGGTGCAGTTCGCCTAAAATGAAGCAATGTCCCATGAGCTAGTAGCTTCTTCTTCATTTTTTCAGAAAATGGCTTCAGCCACCGGTTCCATTTCCATCAGAAAAAGAAACCCACAGAGCTTCTTCTTCATTACATGCAATAAAATTGAGTAGCATCAAGGTTGGTTGTGAAGCTCCTGGAATGTTCAACTATAATTTGGATATCATTTGTGCAGTTCAACTAAGATCAAGCGTGAAATGTATGTCTCCGTTTGCACAAAAAAGATGGAAAGAAGGGTGACAAACAAGAGATGAAATATACATCAAATGAAAAGAAGCATGGCCCTTATATGAATGGCAATCCTACACGGACAATAGCAATTTCTAAAGCAGCAGCATTGCTAGATATTAGTGTGGGCATTAGGATTAACTATGACAATCGTTAAATACGACATTACATTAATGGTGCCATTGCTTCATATTACCAGCAACATTACATTAATAGCTGCTACAAAGTTGGTATTTGGGCACGTGAGAGTAGGTGGACCAGGGTAGTTGCATTTCTAATGAAAAGAAGCAACTTATCTTAATGGGAAATTTAGCAGGACATGAAAAAAGTGCCATTGATTCATATTACTGGAGGCATTACATTGAAAACAACATTGGTTTAATGTGTCCTTACTTTTAACAGTGTGACTGCTACATTTTACCAGTTGCATTACATAAGAGAGGCCCAGGGCAACAAACATCAGAACATGATATCTGGTTTGGTCCCATTTTTGTTTGGTATAGCCACCTTATATTGTGTGAGGCTAGCAAATCTAGTGCTAGACTTACTCTGTTGACTTGTCCCCCAGTCCCCACTTTCTTTCCTTTTTCAACCAATAGATCGGGTTTATATTGAGTTTGTACTATGTTTCCCTTTATTTCCCTATTAGACCAAGAGACCAGTTGGATAGCCAGTCTCTCCTACTTTTCGCCCCCATTATTTCCACTTTCGACCAAGTCCTAGATTCAGGTAACAGATCTTCCCCCACCCCCACCCCCTTCCTTCCTCGTTTGAACCAAGTAGTACTAGATTCAAGTGCATGAACTACTTTTGCCTCTTAATAGTCAAAATTTAGGTGGCTTTTGAATAGCCGATCGATCCTATCTACAAGGGGGCCTGGGAAATAGTAAAAGATACAAATGCAGCGAAGTCAGGAGCTCGGGAAGTGGAGCAAGGCCGGTTTCGAAGGAAGTTATACCTTTCTCACATCCACATATGACCTAAACCAATGTTTAATCATTCGGTCCCACCGAGTTTTAGATGACCGTCGGGAGCTCCAAAACCCTCAACTACTTTCTCACATCCACATATGACCTAAACCAAAAGTCAAACTCGGCCCCATCGATTTTCTATCTAGCGCCACCGAGTTTCAAATGTCATAGCCACTGCCACAAATCCTAGGCAAATCGGTCTCATCGATAGGGATCTCGGTCTCACCGAGATGGGGTTGTAATCTTTGTGTTTCCCTTTGTAACATTTCGGTCTCATCGAGATGAGCGATCGCTCCCACCGAGATTGCAATGTAAACTCTCTGTTTTCCCTTTGTAACGTTTCGGTCTCACCGAAATGAGCGATCGGTCCCACCGAGTTTACCTGACCAACTCTCTGGTTAGCTTATTACCAAAATCGGTCTCACCGAGTTTGTGTAATCGGTCTCACCGATATTAGGTTATGCCCTAACCCTAATCATATTGTTCCTACCGAGTTTCATGTCGGTCCCACCGAAAACCCTAACGGTCACTAGCTTTGCTAAATCGGTCCAACCGAGTTTAACCATTCGGTCCCACCGAGTTTGGAAAGTTATGTTTAATGGTTAGATTTTGTGTGGAGGCTATATATACCCCTCCACCTCCTCTTCATTCGTGGAGAGAGCCATCAGAACAAACCTACACTTCCAACCTATATTTTCTGAGAGAGAACCACCTACACTTGTGTTGAGACCAAGATATTCCATTCCTACCATATGAATCTTGATCTCTTGCCTTCCCCAAGTTTCTTTCCACTCAAATCTTCTTTCCACCAAATCCATATCCTGTGAGAGAGAGTTGAGTGTTGGGGAGATTATCATTTGAAGCACAAGAGCAAGGAGTTCATCATCAACACACCATTTGTTACTTCTTGGAGAGTGGTGTTTCCTAGATTGGCTAGGTGTCACTTGGGAGCCTCCGACAAGATTGTGGAGTTGAACCAAGGAGTTTGTAAGGGCAAGGAGATTGCCTACTTCGTGAAGATCTACCGCTAGTGAGGCAAGTCCTTCGTGGGCGATGCCCATGGTGGGATAGACAAGGTTGCTTCTTCGTGGACCCTTCGTGGGTGGAGCCCTTCGTGGACTCGTGTAACCGTTACCCTTCGTGGGTTGAAGTCTCCATCAACGTGGATGTATGATAGCACCACCTATCGGAACCACGACAAAACATCTATGTCTCCAATTGCGTTTGAATCCTCCAAACCCTTCCCTTTACATTCTTGCAAGTTGCATGCTTTACTTTCCGCTACTCATATACTCTTTGCATGCTTGCTTGAATTGTGTTAAGATTGCTTGACTTGTTCAAAGTTAATAAAATCTGCCAAGAACTAAAATTGGGAAAAGGCTAGATTTTTATTTGGTCAAGTAGTCTAATGACCCCCCCTCTAGACATACTTTCGATCCTGCAAGTGGTATCAGAGCTAGGTTTCCATTTGCCTTGATTTTCATAGCTTTTGGAAGTCATAGCCTTGGTTTCACAACCTAGGAGAGTATGGCGTCTAGCAAGGGAAATTACCACCGTAGAGGTCCTTACTTTGATGGTACTAATTTTGCTAGTTGGAAGCATAAGATGAAAATGCATATTCTTGGACATAACCCCGCCGTTTGGGCTATTGTGTGTGTTGGCTTGTGAGGGAGTCCTGGATTAGGGGGTCTCCAGACAGCCGGACTATATCCTTTGGCCGGACTGTTGGACTATGAAGATACAAGATTGAAGACTTCGTCCCGTGTCCTGATGGGACTCTACTTGGCGTGGAAGGCAAGCTAGGCAATACGGATATGTATATCTCCTCCTTTGTAACCGAACTTGTGTAACCCTAGCCCCCTCCGGTGTCTATATAAACCGGAGGGTTTTAGTCCGCAGGACAACATACAATCATACCATAGGCTAGCTTCTAGGGTTTAGCCTCTTCGATTTCGTGGTAGATCAACTCTTGTACTACTCATATTATCAAGAATAATCAAGCAGGACGTAGGGTTTTACCTCTATCAAGAGGGCCCGAACCTGGGTAAAACATCGTGTCCCCTGCCTCCTGTTACCATCCGCCTTAGACGCACAGTTCGGGACCCCCTACCCGAGATCCGCCGGTTTTGACACCGACATTGGTGCTTTCATTGAGAGTTCCTCTGTGTCGTCGCCATTAGGCTTGATGGCTCCTTCGATCATTGATAGCAATGCAGTCCAGGGTGAGACTTTTCTCCCCGGACAGATCTTTGTGTTTGGCAGCTTCGAACAGCGGGCCAACTCGCTTGGCCATCTGGAGCAGATCGAGAGTTACGCCCCTCGCCACCAGGTCAGGTTTGGAAGCTTAAACTACACGACCGATATCCGCGGGGACTTGATCTTCGATGGATTCGAGCCCCTGCCTTGTGCGCCACACGGTCACGATGAGTATGATTTAGCTCTACCATCAGACAGTGTTCAGGAGATCGCATCGGCAACCGCTCCAACCCTCAGTTCGGAACTAGCTGCGCCATCCATGGACGGGTGGATAGACCCCGCCATGGAGGCCGCACCTTCATCGGCGATCAAGCCAAGTATCAACCTTACCCTTCACGAGAGTTGTGACGCCGAACTACCGGATTCCTCCCCGACCACGGACTCCCAACTGCCTGCGCCCATGCCTATCAAATCCGATTGGGCGCCGATCATGGAGTTCACCTCCGCGGATATCTTTCAGCACTCACCCTTTGGAGACATACTGAACTCATTAAGGTCTCTCTCCTTGTCAGGAGAGTCCTGGCCGAACTATGTCCGGCAGGATTGGGATGCGGATGACGAAGAAATTCGCCGCCCACCCACCACCCACTTAGTATCCACTATCTACGACTTAACCGACATGCTCGACTTCGACTCCGAAGACATCGACGGTATGGACGACGATGTGGGATGCGAAGCGGAACCACTGCCAACTGGGCACTGGACAGCCACCTCATCATATGATATATACATGGTGGACACACCCAAAGAAGGCAATAACGACGAGAAAGCGAAGGAGGACCCCTCCAAGAAGCAACCCAAGCGCCGGCATCAGTGGCGCCGCTCTAAGTCTCGCCAAAGCAAAAGCGGTGACCCTGGCACAGGAGATAATAGCACTCCGGACAGCGCCGAAGACGACAACAATCCCCTCCAGCAAGATTTAGGGAAGGAGGATGGAGAAGCCAGCCCTCCAGAGAGAGTGGCAGATGGAGATGCGGAGGATGATAATTACATGCCTCCCTTCGAAGACGAGGCAAGCCTCGACGATGACGAATTCGTCGTGCCTGAGGATCCCGTCGAACAAGAGCGCTTCAAGCGTCGGCTTATAGCCACAGCAAATAGCCTTAAGAAAAAGCAACAGCAGCTTCAAGCTGATCAAGATTTGCTAGCTGGCATATGGACTGAAGTCCTTGCGGCCGAGGAATATAAACTCGAACACCCCTCCAAGAGTTACCAAAAGCGTAGGTTGCTACCCCGACTGGAGGAGGAAGCACTCAAGCCTACATCTCCAGCATATGATGCGGCTGACCAGCCACCTCACGGCCGCGACAGAGAGGCATTTCAGCCACAAACTAGCCCGCACCCCAACACCACTCAAATAAAAATGACAAGGCATGGGGAAACATGCTAGACCTACGAGACGTATTGGAGGACAAAGCAAAACATGCAAGATCGATCTACGGATCACGAGGGCGCGCCACTACGCGAGACGATAACCGTCACGCCAGATACAGTAAAAGTAAGTCCGACCGGGCCAAACACAGCGGGCAAGACTTATTTGAGCTGCGTCGCGATATAGCCCAGTACAGAGGCGCCGCACACCCCCTATGCTTCACAGACAAAGTAATGGATCACCAAATCCCAGAGGGTTTCAAACCCGTAAATATCGAATCATAAGACGGCACAATAGATCCTGCGGTATGGATCAAGGATTTCCTCCTGCACATCCACATGGCCCGCGGTGATGATCTACACGCCATCAAATACCTCCCACTCAAGCTCAAAGGACCAGCTCGGCATTGGCTGAACATCCTGCCGGCAGAATCCATTGCCTGTTGGGAAGATCTGGAAGCCGCATTCATCGACAACTTCCAGGGAACTTATGTGCGACCACCGGATGCCGATGACTTGAGCCACATAATTCAGCAGCCAGAGGAATCGGCCAGGCAATTCTGGACACGGTTCCTAACAAAGAAAAATCAAATCATTGACTGTCCGGATGCAGAGGCCCTAGCAGCTTTTAAGCACACCATCCGCGACGAGTGGCTCGCCCGGCACCTTGGCCAGGAAAAGCCGAAATCTATGGCAGCCCTCACGACACTCATGGCCCTCTTTTGTGTGGGAGAAGACAACTGGCTAACATATCAAAGAACCATGGTACTTCGGATACCAAGGATGGCAATGGCAGGTCACGTCGCAACAAACACAAGCGTCACATTAACAGCGACAATACTGAGGATACGGCAGTCAATGCCGGATTCAAAGGCTCTAAACCCGGTCAACAGAAAAAGCCATTTAAAAGAAGCATCCGGGCCCGTCCAGTCTAGACCGTATACTCGATCGCTCATGTCAAATACACGGCACCCCTGACAAGCCAGCCAACGACACCAACAGGGATTGTTGGGTGTTCATGCAGGCCGGCAAGTTAAATGTCGAAAACAAAGATAAGGGGTCGCATAGCGATGACGAGGAGGAGCCCCGACAGCCGAACACCGGAGGACAGAAGAGGTTCCCCCCACAAGTGCGGACGGTGAACATGATATACGCAACCCACATCCCCAAGAGGGAGCGGAAGCGTGCGCTAAGGGACGTATATGCGTTGGAGCAAGTCGCCCCAAAGTTCAACCCATGGTCCTCTTGCCCGATCACCTTCGATCGCAGGGACCACCCCACTAGTATCCGTCATGGCGGATTCACCGCACTGGTTCTAGACCCAATCATTAACGGATTTCACCTCACTCGAGTCCTTATGGATAGCGGCAGCAGCCTGAACCTGCTTTACCAGGACACAGTGCACAAAATGGGTATAGACCCGTCAAGGATCAAACCCACAAAAACGACCTTCAAAGGCGTCATAGCAGGTATAGAGGCCCATTGCACAGGCTCAGTCACACTGGAAGTGGTCTTCGGATCCCCGAATAACTTCCGAAGCGAGGAGTTAATCTTCGATATAGTCCCGTTCCGCAGTGGCTATCATGCACTGCTCGGGCGAATCGCATTTGCGAGATTCAATGCAGTACCACATTATGCATACCTCAAGCTCAAGATGCCAGGACCTCGGGGGGTCATCACAGTTAATGGAAACACAGAGCGCTCTCTCCGCACGGAGGAGCACACTGCGGCCCTCGCAGTAGAAGCACAAAGCAGCCTCTTAAGGCAATCCACTAGTTCGGCGATTAAGGACCCGGACACCTTCAAGCGCGCCCGGAGTAATCGGCAACAAGACCGCCTGGCACGTTCCGAGCTCGCATAGCAATGCGGGCCCCACCCCAGTCCTAGCCAAATGGCGAAATCCGTGCCGCATGTACATAATTACGCATTGAAAATACCATGGGCATAGGTGGGGAGGGGGTCACCACTACGGCACGCCCCATGACGTGGCTCAACCGCACCAGGGGCTTCCCGCTTTGTTATTTTTCTCTCTTTCCGGACTTTAATCTCTGGAAACCCTGTCCGGCTGTATGATTGCCGAACACATGATGCAGCAACCAAGGAGGCAGAAATCTACGTCGCACCATGGAACTCCCAGGTGGTTTACGATAACGGGTGAAATACTTGCTTTAATGCCATTCCTCAGCTTACCCTTGGAGGGGACATGCCAAATAGTCCTACTTTTTGCTTATCGCACTACTTGTATCATTTTGCTTTAACGCACCTTTTTGAATAAACAATGCATAGCACTAGACTATTATCTCATTCTTTAGTCTTCCTTTTTTATATATATGTTCATTCATGACATCCAGCACCAGTACACTCTGGTACGGCTAATACGCTAGGGGCTTAAGCATACCCCATAATACGGTGTGAGAAGTCCGAACACTTTAGACAGTGCGGCACCCCGAACTTATAGCATTATATGCATCAGCTCCGAATCATGTCTTGGGTCAATAGTTGGGTTTGCCCAGCTCCCATGTTTTGGTACCTTACGTTCCTCTATATCGGCTAAGGTAGCACTGGGAGAACTACCGCGATTGTGCCCCGGTTCAGCTGGGCTAAGCACCTCAGTAGAGAAAGCTAAAAACGGAATGCCACGATAAGGCGAGAGACTGGTCGCTGTTCGAGAGGTTTCGAGTCCCTAAAGACTTATACCACTTAGAGCGAGCAGTCGGCTTTATCCGGCTTAAGGCGTGTATAGCGCCCCAAATTCGGCCTTCTGAAGACTAGGGGCTTCGCCAAAATTTAAAATTATAGAATTCTATGGCTAAGTGAGAGTGATAAAGCATCATAGTCTGATTTCCTTGTTGGTTGCGTTGAGCACCTACCTCGAAGGACCCAAAAATGGGAACAAGAGTGCTCAGGTTTATCCCGAACACCCCAGCACTCGTGGCATGGGGGCAGAAGCCAACGACTAGCCATCTCTCAGATTCGATAAACAGCCAAACAGAAGGTAATATTTTAAATTCAAACAAGTGTTGCATAGTGCATATGAACAAGTTTTCATACCATAGGATCACATGAGCAAGTTCATTCAAATATTACATCTTTTGCACACTCGTCCGCCACAAGACGAGCACCCTTCAGGACACCCTCATAATACATCTCGGGGTGGTGATGCTCCTTGCCCTGCGGCGGCCCCTACTTCACCAGCTTCTCGGCGTCCATCTTGGCCCAGTGCACCTTCGCACGGGCAAAAGCCCGGCGTGCACCCTCGATGCAGACGGATCGCTTGATGACTTCCAACCGTGGGCAAGCATCCACAAGCCGCCTCACCAGGTCAAAGTAGCTGTTGGGAAGGGCGTCGCCAGGCCACATCCGGACTATAAAGCCCTTCATGGCCTGTTCGGCCGCCTTGTGCAGCTCGACCAGTTGCTTCAGCTGGTCGCTCATAGGCATCGGGTGTTCGGTCCCAGTATACTGAGACCAAAACAGCTTCTCCATCGAGCTTCCCTCCTTGGCCTGGTAAAACGTTGCGGCATCTGACACGCTGCAGGGCAAATCTGCGAATGCTCCTGGAGACCTCCGGACTCGTGTAAGTAACAAGTAATTTACTTTCACATGCTTGCTTTGCCTATTGAATGCCTTACTCGCCGCTATCTTCCTCATCGCCTCAATCTCCTAGAGGGCCTTTTGGGCTTCAGCCTTCACATTTTTTGCGCTCTCAAGGGCCGCGGCAAGCTCAGACTCTCGCGTCCTCGAGTCAAGCTCCAACGCCTCGTGCTTCGTCACGAGCGCTTGGAGCACTTGCTGCACCTCGCCCACCCGTGCCTCTTTCTTTTCCCGCTCGGTGCGCTCCTGGGCCGCTTTGTTTTCGGCCTCAGACAATGCTTGCTTCAGGGTCACCACTTCGGTCGTGGCCCCTGGCAAATTCATGATGATCCTGTCATTTTGCAATCGCATCTTATATATATATGTATGTATGTATGTATCGACTAGGTATCACTTACCTTTGTTCTCCTCGAGCTGCCTCTTAGCAAGGCCGAGCTCTTTCTCGGACCCCTCGAGGTCCTGCTTCAGTGCGGCGACCTCTGCAGCCAGTGCGGCAGAGGTCAGCAGTGAAGCCTACATACGCATATAGACATACTTATATTAGACTCCTGCAGGTATTATTTGATCCTCTATTCGGCTTTTCTTTTTTGAACACCAAACAGAGCATCAGGAGCTACTGTCTATGCGGTAATATTTTTCCCATATTTTAAAATACTTACCTCAAAGCCTGTTAGAAGGCTGGCATAGGCTTCAGTCAGTCCGCTCTTGGTGGGTTGAACCTTCTTGATCACCGCACTCATGATAGTGCAGTGCTCTTCGTCGATGGAAGCGCTGCGAAGTGCTCCTAGCAGGTTGTCCGGTGCCTCTGGATGGACAGAGCTCACCGGCACGGGCGTCTTACCCCTTATGGATGGGGGCCGCCTGCCCGAGTCCAGAACCACTGGAGATTCCGGTGCGGTGTTCGGCTGAGAGCTGAACTCGGAGCCCCCGGGAGCCTTGCTCCCTCTGCTCCTGGAGTCCGGAAGCCCCTTGAGACAATACCTCGGCATTGTCCATAGGGCAAGGGGAGGAGGCGGTCGGAAGTGGATTGCTATACATATCCGATGCATCCAAGGAGCCGTCCGACGACGATACGTTGATACGGGCTTGGGGCGGTCTGCATAATCATGTTCAGCGTTAGGAGAAGCAGTGCGACAATGGTATGCTATGAGTTACTCTTGTATCCGAATACTTACAACTTCACCAGGGGCTTGGCCCTGAGCAGCCACTCGTCTTCGCCTTCGACGGCGGCGGTGGAGCAGTCCGGAAGAAGAGTCCTGCCCTTCTTGGACCCTTCGGCCTCCCCAGTTGGGGCGGCCTTCCTTTTCTTGTCTCCCCGGGCTAGAGGGGGAGCATCTTCGTCTTCCTCCTCGTCTTCATGGGAGGAGTGCGTCGCGGAGTTATCGTACGATGAGTCCGATACTACCTGGCGCCGGGAACTCTTTCGGGTTCCCTTGGCCTTCTTCTTGGTCTTCTCCGGCACCTTATAAGGAGCCGGAGTCAGCATCTCCGCCAGGAGAGCGTCCGCGGTGTCTTTGGGCAGGGGGGCCGGACAGTCGATCCGCTCTGATGCCTCCACCCAGTCCTGTTAAAGGCATGGGAGCTTAGACCCCGCACATGGTTAAGCTATGGGAAATAAATATCCTACCAGATGTAGAGAACTTACCGGATTCGTAGGGCACTTCGCGCTTAGCCCGCGGTCCTCGGTCAGAGAGGAAGGGACCTCGGCGCCCTTGAACAGCACCCTCAGACATCTTTGTGCATCGTGTCGAAGAGCTCGCTTAGAGTCTGGTGTCGGTCTGGGTCGAAGTCCCATAAGTTGAAATCCCGTTGCTGACACGGGAGGATCCGGCGCAAGAGCATGACCTGGACTATGTTGACAAGCTTAAGTTTCTTGCTTGTCATGTTCCGGATACATTTCTAGAGTCCATCCAGCTCCACCGATGAACCCCAGGACAGGCCCTTCTCCTTCCAGGAAGTGAGCCGCGTGGGGATTCCGGATCGAAACTCGAGGGCCGCCACCCAGTTGGTGTTGCACAGCTCGGTGATGTAGAACCACCCCGATTGCCACCCCTTTATGGTGTCCATGAAGGAGCCCTTGAGCCATGCAACATTGGGCATTTTTCCCACAATGGCTCCGCCGCATTCCGCTTGTTGGCTGCCCACCACCTTCGGCTTGATATTGAAGGTCTTTAGCCACAGGCCGAAGTGGGGCCGGATGCGGAGGAATGCCTCGCACACGATGATGAACGCAGAGATGTTGAGGATGAAGTTCGGGGCCAGATCATGAAAGTCCATCCCATAATAGAACATGAGGCCGTGGACAAATGCATGGAGGGGAAACCCCAGTCCGCGGACGAAGTGGTGGAGGAAGACCATCCTCTCGTGAGGTTATGGGGTAGGGATGACCTGCCCTGCTCCACGTAACTTTTTGATGTGCCCCTCCATGACGGAGGAGGCCGTCCACTTGCCTCCCACTCCGGACATGTTTTGGAGAGAGTTGAGAAGGAGGATGCGGACTTGGGCACTGGAGCTCGAGTGCGCAAGAATAGATGAGCAGGGAGGAAGAAGGCGTGGGTAGAAAAAGGTGAGATCTTATCCCTTTATAAGGGTGGACTAAAACAATGCGCCCCCACTAACCTGGTAAAACTTGCTTATCCACCAAGTGCCGTAATTAATAGCGCGGTTGGGTTACCCACGTCCGTATTGATGAGAATCCCGTAATATGGGGAATGTGATCTCTGCTTTCACAAGACCTGTCAAGAAACCGCCTCGCGTTATGTGCGGGGCTGGTTAAGGAAAACGGTTCAAATAATTACCGGGCCATGGCATGATGTCATGCTACCAAAACGTCTCAGCAGATTGGATTTGTGGAAATATTATTCTCTCTACGGTGGTATGTGGAACTTATTTTGCAGGGTCGGACACTATCCTTGTATTCAAACTCTTTTGTGGTGTATTCAGAGGAGGAACCCACCTTGCAATGCCGAAGACAACACTGCGTGCCGGACTCATCGTCATTGAAGCCTGGTTCAGGGGCTACTGAGGGAGTCCTAGATTAGGGGGCCTCCGGATAGCCGGACTGTTGGACTGTGAAGATACAAGATTGAAGACTTTGTCCCGTGTTCGGATGGGACTCTACTTGGTGTGGAAGGCAAGCTATACAATACGGATATGTATATCTCCTCCTTTGTAACCGACCTTGTGTAACCCTAGCCCCCTCCGATGTCTATATAAACCGGAGGGTTTTAGTCCGTAGGACAGCATACAATTATACCATAGGCTAGCTTCTAGGGTTTAGCCTCTCCGATCTCGTGGTAGATCAACTCCTGAACTACTCATATTATCAAGAATAATCAAGCAGGACGTAGGGTTTTACCTCCATCAAGAGGGCCCGAACTTGGGTAAAACATCGTGTCCCCTGCCTCCTGTTACCATCCGCCTTAGACGCACAGTTCGGGACCCCCTACCCGAGATCCGCCGGTTTTGACACCGACAGCTTGCAAGGTGAATTCTTTGATGGGAGAGAACCGAATCGTGAAGCTACCGCGGAAGAGTTGAAGATGCTGCAATACAATGCTCAAGCTTGTTATATCCTCTTCAACGGATTGTGCCCCGAAGAATTCAACAAAATCAGCCGTCTTGAGAATGCAAAAGAAATTTGGGATAATTTGATTGATATGCACGAAGGTACCGACTCCGTCAAGGAATCCAAGTTGGATGTGCTTCAAAGTCAACTTGACAAGTTCAAAATGAAGGATGGTGAAGGTGTAGCTAAAATGTACTCTAGGCTTGCTCTTATCACAAATGAGATTGTCGGCTTAGGAAGTGAAGAGATGACCGACAAATTCATCATCAAGAAGATCCTAAGAGCCTTGGATGCAAAATATCTCAAGCCAACGGAAGTCATTGGAAGAATTGTTGCTCATGAGATGTCACTCAAGGATAAGGAGGAGCACCATAACAAGTCAAGTGGTGCTTACAAAGCCTAATGTGAAGCAACCACATCATCAAGTGAGAAACAAACCTTCAATGAAGAATTGAGCCTAATGGTGAAGAACTTCAACAAGTTCTACAAGAATAGAAGCAAGGAGAGAAGTTCCAAGTCAAGGTACTACAATGACAAAAGATCTTCTAGTCGAGAGCGAAACTGCTACAATTGTGGAAGACCCAGACACTACTCCAATGAGTGTACGGCTCCCCACAAGAGAAGAGAAGATTCTCCCAAAAGAAGAAGTAGAAGAGAAGAATCACCATCGAGGGAGAGAGGGAGTAGGGATGATCGTTATGGACGAAGACCCTCCCGGACAAGCAAGGATTCGGAAAGGAAGGACAAGTCATCAAGGAGCTACACAAAACAAAGACATCAAGCTCATGTTGGTGAATGGGTATCCGGCTCCGACTCCGACAATGACTCCGAGAGAAGCTATCACTCCGACTCCAAATATACTCAAGATGAAGGTGTTGCTGGTCTAGCACTTGCGTCAACCAACTCCTACGACATATTTGATTCACAAAATGAAGGAATTGGAAGATGCTTCATGGCCAAAGGTCCAAAGGTATCACACCCCGAGTATGTTGATTTCAATAGTGATGAAGATGACTTGTTAGGTGATGATGATTTACTTGTTGACAACTCTAGTGATGAATACTATGATGAAACGTTAATTAATCATGCTAATAAATATGAAACAAATGACAATGATAAGGAGAAGATTGAGTCTCTAACTAAAGAACTAAATACTCTTAAGTTAGCTCATGAAACTATCTTAGGAGATCATCGAGAACTTTTAAGGACTCGTGAGAAATTACATTTTGAGAAGCTCAATCTTGAGCAAGAGCATGAGTTCTTAAAGGCAATCAATGATGATCTTCGCAAGAAAAGTTCTTCTTACATTGCCAAGCATTTACTCTTATCCACTTACATGCCTCAAGTCCATCTAGTAACAAAAACAAGAAGGATTCTTACTCTAGTAGTAACAATAATCATGCTAAATCCAATGTTGTTGCTTCTAGTAGTTCTCTTGATTCCACTAATGATTCTCTTGGCCAAGTTACATTTGAGCAAGAAAATAGCTTATTGAAGGGAATCATAGAGAAAGGTGTTTACAAGAGCCTTGCCGGGAGTAAGCAATTCGAGGAAATTGTACGCAAGCAAGGAAGGCACCGGAAGAATCAAGGTATTGGTTTTGAACGAAAGTTCAATGCCAATGGAGTTGAGTGGGAAGAAGATCAATACCCCAAGACGAAGTTTGTTCCTCAACAAGAGAAGTATGATCCTACTTCTTTCAAGGGACACAAGCTCAAGATGATCTTCCACCACAAGACCACAAGGAAAAAGGCAAGGACAAGCTTCAAGAGGAAATTGATGCATTTGAAGAAGCTCCTAAGGCCTTGGTCAAGTGGGTTCCCAAGACTACATCAAGTTCCACTTCATCAAGTACAACTACAACTCCGAGGATTCCCATCAAGATGGTGTGGATCCCGAAGAAGAAGAACTAGAGAGTTCTTGAGGGTGACTCCGCCAACATACTTCACTCTTATCATTTTGGCAAGAACAAGTGCAATCAACTTCCACATCTTGCACTAGTTCAAGGAGTCACAAACCCTCTTGTTGGTAAGACAAGGGACAAGGTAACCTAATGCTTCATAGACATCATCTTGTGTGTGCATCACTCTATGTCTATGGATATCCTTGTTTGTTCCTTGTGGGACTAACCCATGTAGGTATTGAAAGTGCAACTCACTCCAAAGGATAGCTCTGAATGATCTACATCAACTTAAAGCATCCACATCTTCAACATCTACATGAAGTCATCATCGACAAAACCCAAGGTTAGTTCACCCCTCTTAGGGGGGATATCACGTCTAGGAGGAGCTTTTCTCTAACAATTGAGTTAAAGCAACTCTAATGGTGTGAACACAACAACGCTTTATGTAAAAGTGGGAACCCCACTTGTGCTTAAATGATGAGTATGACCTATGATCAAATGTTCTCATTTGACTCCTAAGTCAATATACTCATATATAGATGACCTAGTCAGCGCCAATTGCTTGATAGATGCTAGAATTGTTTGTGCATGCTTTGCCACATATTTCATTTGTCATTTTATTGTGTGAGCATGTTGGTTGAATAATTTACTCATTCGAGGACATCCACTTGTTGTTTTGATTGATTGATTTCCTTTTCTTTTGGCCAAGTGGATGAACAAGAATGCCTAAGAACCTTCTCTGGCTATCTATGTTTTTCTCGTCTCAAACTATATTCATGCTGCATCACAAAGTTTGATCAAGTCAGATTCGAACCACTGTGTGTGAGGAGCACTCGGAGTCCCCGATTCATCATAGACTTAAACTTCCAAAACTTCTTTGTGTGTTTCGGCCTGGCCGATTCATCCATTTCGGTCATACCGAGATCACTAAGTCGATCTAGGTTTTCAATCTCGGTGCAACCGATTTGAACTTTTCGGTCACACCGAGTTTCAGTAACTGCTTGAAGTTATGAATCTCGGTGCCACCGAGTTGTTCCACTCGGTCACACCGACAGGGTCAGGCTATATATATCCATGGGTCAAATTTTGGAAAACTTTCTGAACCTCCTCGCTCGTGCTTAGCCTGCTCTGCCTCCCTGGGTCTTCGGATCATCCTCCTCGTCGCCAGCTGCCTCCTATCGCTGGTCTCCGCCGCCGTCAACGGGATCGTCTCCGCCGTTGCCGCAGTAGCAAGTTCATCACCGAACTAGGGTATGGACTTGAACTTTGTGCTATTCTAACTCCGATTCCCCAACACATTGCTTTGCCATCTATCTTGCCACGATTGAGATCAATGTATCCATCGAAAACACTCCTTAGTTTAGTCTCGAATTGAAAATTTAGGGTTAGGTTTCCGACCGAGTTGATGAAATCGGTTCCATCGATATGGCTCAGGCCATTGCACATGTGCTTCTCGGTCTGACCGAGAATTGCAAATCGGTGTGACCGAGTTTAGCACTTTGTGAAACCCTAGCAGTCTCGGTGCCACCGACCTATGCCTCGGTCTGACCGAGTTCACTAGTTTAGGTTCCAAAAGCTTCTTCGGTATCACCGAGTTTGCAAATTGGTAGATCCGAAATGCTTTCTGTGGAAAAGTAAAACTAAGTTTTTAATTCATTCTTTTGCAAAAACCTCTGTACTTTGTGATGCTCATCCACTCTACCTCATCTAAAATCTATTCACAGGGTCTGCTGTCAGTGTTTGCATCATGTCAGATCAGAGTGACAGTCAGAACAAGTCAGAGGAGCAGGTTCACTTGAGTGAGGGCACTAGTCCCTCTAGCAGCTCACATGATGGCAGCAGGAGCACACCCAGCAATCTGCCAAAGGCTGCCACAAGGGCCAGCAAGAAAAGAACCTTAGAGTCAGAGGATGAGGACTATGTGGCTGAGGAGGAAGAAACCACGTCAAAGAGGAAAGTCCTAAAGAAGGAATATGGCACAGCTGCTGCCACCAAGCCAGGGATGAAGCAAAAGGTTCTTGCCAAGAGAGCTCCAATGTCTAAAGCCAGAGCATCCACTCAAGAGACTTTGGGATCTGCAACCAAAGAGCAGGTTGTGGCAGAAAAGAAAAGGACGGTAAGGGTCAAGAAGACCACTGCCAGAGTGCTTGGGAGATCTTCAATCGTGAAAGACTCTGAAGAAGAGGAAGAGGAAGAGGATGCAGCACCAGCACCCAAAGCTTATGGGAGATGCCATAAGATCAGGGGCTGCTCCATCTAAGCCCAAAGGAACTCCTAAGCCAGCTGCTCCAAAACCCAAAACTGCACCCAAGAGGAGCATCAGGAACATCCCAGCAGTAGAGAAGAACAAGGCCCCAATGCCTGAAGCTGCAATGGAAGAAGAAGATGATTCTGTTGTCTTGAGGAAGTTGAAGCCAAAAATTCCAGATCACAATGATGCTCATCCAGTTGCAGAGAACATGAAAGTCAGGAAGGACTTTGGTCTAAGGCTATGGAGAGAGTTTGGTCCATATGCCACCAGGAGAAGGACTGTTGTGGACTACAGGTTCCATACAAAGGAACAACAGGACTTCTATGAGACCATCTTTCTTGACAAGAAGCCCATAGTGTGTGACATGAGATGGGTCGATTGGTCATTCATTGAGGAAAATGAGGATCACTTCCCTGGTGTATATGACAGCTTCAAGGCTTGTGGAGTTGATGAGTTTGTGGCCTAGAAGCTCACAAAATGGAATGATGAGCTCATCATGCAGTTCTACTCCACATCTCACTTCTACCCAGATGGAAGGATTGTCTGGATGTCTGAAGGTACTAGGTACCAGTCCATAGTTGCAGAATGGGCTAAGTTGATCAATGCCCCAGAAGAGAGTGAAGATGAATTGGATGTCTATGCCAAGAAGAAGAAGGATCACAACACCATGGCACACATGTACAAGGAGATCCCAGATGCTGCTCTTGAGACACACAAGTTCGGATCTGTACATTACCTTATGTCAGGCTTGCCAACTATCAACTGGATCCTCAGGCACACTCTCTTGCCAAAGTCAGGTGATCACAAGATGATCAGAGGCCATGCAATTAACTTGCTTCACATCTTTGATGTCCCACAGAAGTTCAAAGTCATGAGCCTAATAGTGGAAACCATAAAGAGGACAACTGCAAATCATAAGAGGAGTTGTGGGTATGCCCCACAGATCCAGGAGCTGATCAACTCCAAGATGGGCACTGGCACATATCTGCTGGACAAGGAGCACATGCCCATCTACCCAGACTTTGAGGACAACACTGTGGTGATGGATGAAAATGAACCATCTTCTGTGCACGCACAAGCCAAGAAGGAGAAGGCAAAGGCTGAAAAGGCTGCAAGGATGCTAACTACTGAAGAAGCATCTCAGTATCTTTTGAAGAGCAAGCAAGATCAGCGTGGCTACTTGATTGCCTCCACTCTGAGGATTGAGAAGGGATTGGCCACCCTGACTCAAAACCAGGAGAGCTTGGAGAGGATCGTGGAGCACAAGTTCTGTGACTTGGATGTGAAGGTCACTCAGATCCAGTCAGTCGTTGAGAAACTTCAGGCTGAAGTGGAGGAGAAGAAGGGTAAGACAACCACTGATGCTTTTGCTAGAGTGCCCAGAGGTTAGAGGTCTGCTGCAGTGCCTATTCTAGACACCAGAGCTACTTCATCTGCACCAGCTACAGCTTCAGTGCCACCGGCTCCAACATCTACTCCACCAGCTCCATCTACATCGGTTGATGCCTTCATTCTTGGAGTTCTGTCTACACCACCACCTTAAGACCAAGCCTGAGTGTCGATCTAGCACTATGCATTTTTTATGAACTTTTTGGTAACTTGTTGCCAAAGGGGGAGAAAATGTATAGATCATAGGCTTCGAGAGAGAGCGTTGCATTTTTCTCTTTTTTTGTTTGGTGGTTAAACTTCGTTTATTTCCTTGGTTGAGATACTTTATACTTTGTGCTTGCTTAGATGATCTTGTGTTTGATCATATGCTACCTTAAATGCTTGTTGGATGACATTATCCTTTTATATGATCATTCACTTTGCTTGGTGATGAGTGCATGTATTTTAATTATTATCATTTTGAGCGCTCCACCAAGATGTATGTGACATGGAAGAGTAACCCATGATCCTAACTCTTTGTGCATTTGCAGTCCAATGCAAATCTTAAACTATGCACAAATTTAGGGGGAGCTCTTGCTTTTCACATACTTCTCAAAGCGACAATGTTTTTCACTCTTATTATCATTTGCCGAAGCTTTGATCTATTTGTTGTCATCAATTACCAAAAAGGGGGAGATTGAAAGTGCAACTATCCCTAGGTGGTTTTGGTAATTCCTAACAACATATAGCTCATTGAGCTAATGCTACTTCAAGATTAATATCTCAGGAAAGCTCAATGATTGGCATGGCATGGATGAGAAAAGTGGACCCCTCAAAATGCTAAGGACAAAGGATTGGCTCAAGCTCAAAGCTCAAGACTCTACATTTTCTATTTTAGTGATCCAAGATCACATTGAGTCTATAGGAAAATCCAATACTATCAAGGAGGGATGAGGTGTTGCTTAATGAGGTTCTTGCTCAAAATGCTTAGTGATATGCTCCAAAACCCTCAACTACTTTCTCACATCCACATATGACCTAAACCAAAAGTCAAACTTGGCCCCACCGATTCTTTCTATCTGGTGCCACCGAGTTTCAAATGTCATAGCCACTGCCACAAACCCTAGGAAAATCGGTCTCATCAATAGGGATCTCGGTCTCACCGAGATGGGATTGTAATCTTTGTGTTTCCCTTCGTAACATTTCGGTCTCATCGAGATGAGCGATCGGTCCCACCGAGATTGCAATGTAAACTCTCTGTTTTCCCTTCGTAACGTTTCGGTCTCATCGAAATGAGCGATCGGTCCCACCGAGTTTACCTGACCAACTCTCTGGTTAGCTTATTACCAAAATCGGTCTCACCGAGTTTGTGTAATCGGTCTCACCGAGATTAGGTTATGCCCTAACCCTAATCATATTGGTCCTACCGAGTTGTATGTCGGTCCCACCGAAAACCCTAAGGGTCACTAGCTTTAATGAATCGGTCCGATCGAGTTTAACCATTCGGTCCCACCGAGTTTGGAAAGTTATGTTTAATGGTTAGATTTTGTGTGGAGGCTACATATACCCCTCCAACTCCTCTTCATTCATGGAGAGAGCCATCAGAACAAACCTACACTTCCAACCTATATTTTCTGAGAGAGAACCACCTACACTTGTGTTGAGACCAAGATATTCCATTCCTACCATATGAATCTTGATCTCTTGCCTTCCCCAAGTTTCTTTCCACTCAAATCTTCTTTCCACCAAATCCATATCCTGTGAGAGAGAGTGGAGTGTTGGGGAGACTATCATTTGAAGCACAAGAGCAAGGAGTTCATCATCAACACACCATCTGTTACTTCTTGGAGAGTGGTGTTTCCTAGATTGGCTAGGTGTCACTTGGGAGCCTCCGACAAGATTGTGGAGTTGAACCAAGGAGTTTGTAAGGGCAAGGAGATCGCCTACTTCGTGAAGATCTACCACTAGTGAGGCAAGTCCTTCGTGGGCGATGGCCATGGTGGGATAGACAAGGTTGCTTCTTCGTGGACCCTTCATGGGTGGAGCCCTCCGTGGACTCGCGCAACCGCTACCCTTCGTGGGTTGAAGTCTCCATCAACGTGGATGTACGATAGCACCACCTATCGGAACCACAACAAAACATCCATGTCTCCAATTGCGTTTCAATCCTCCAAACCCTTCCCTTTACATTCTTGCAAGTTGCATGCTTTACTTTCCGTTGCTCATATACTCTTTGCATGCTTGCTTGAATTGTGTTAAGATTGCTTGACTTGTTCAAAGTTGATAAAATCTACCAAGAACTAAAATTGGGAAAAGGCTAGATTTTTATTTGGTCAAGTAGTCTAATCACCCCCCCTCTAGACATACTTTCGATCCTACAGCGTGTCTGCTATAGTCTGGTCACATGCATGGATGAACTGATCTTCCGTGTCATGCAGGGATCGTCATGGCACCAACGTCTGTACAACACTTCTCTAGTACTATCGCTCGTCCCTCTCTTCTATTAAATCACCCGACTTGCAGGGCCAGGGAGTGTGCCTATGGTCGGTTCTTGATTGCGGTCCCACATGTGTGTGCAAACGCAATATGATGCGTGTTGCATTTGGAGAGCGGCGTGCTAGACCGACCGACTGTCCAGGGTGGATGCGAACGCGATGGCATGTTGTATACTCCCTACATGTGTATCGCCGTTTTCTTGAGGCTTTGCTCCATGGCGCAATACATGGATACAAAATTAGTATACTTTACTATTTAAAAGTCGAGGGCGGGGCAGTTCCTCCTAGTCGGTTCGACAGAGATGCGAGAAGATGAGGGACTAGGCTGCTGCAAACATAGGGATGTGTGATTTGACAGCGAGTTACTGCTGGACAGGTGGGGCCCTGTGATTTGACTTGCCATTTTATCATTTTATCTACGGCGCTATGACCGACGTGAGTCTCCCAATTCCTGACCACCTCCACGATATACAGGTTCCTCTCCCAATGCTCCACCATGTAGAGGCTGGCTCTTGCATGAGAGCCCACTCCTCCACTTTTTCCTTACCTCTTTCCTCCACATATGCAAAAATGCCATGTAAGCGGGCTTATAGCCCAATATTGTACTTGCTCGTACAGGTGCTAAGCCTGCCACATAGGCATAAAGTTTGATGTGGCAAGTTAATTACTCCCTCCGTCTAGGTGTGCAAGTCATCTTACGGAAACCAAATAATCCCAAAACACTTAGGCGTGGTGCATACATCGTTTCTTTTTTCTTGACATATCAACCAATAAGAGATGTGGGGTGTGCATTCTTTTAATGACTTGAGACTACCATTTCATTGGAAGAGGTCACTCCTTGGCAAATGCAATAAATACTACAAAGAAAGAGATAGAGAGAAGTTAAAAAATACTCTTATAGCCAACCTTATAGCTAACCTTGTTGTATGATTGACTAAGTAATGACTATGTATGACATGCCAACATCAGATAGCCTAATACACCATGTTAAGTCTCCAAGGGCGCGACCGTGCGAGCGAGGTGGCGGTCGTGGTAGGCGTGACCATGATATGGGTTGATGGCGGCCCTTGGATCTGAGATCGAACGGTCGCATGCTAAGTTGCTAAAAATTTGCAGAATAACCCTCCAGGATAGGATATTCACCCATAGGTCTAGAATCACGACATGCAACCGTTCGATCTCAGATCCAAGGGCTCTCAGAAGCCTGCATCATGGGAGAATGGAAAGCTTCGTATCACCTGTAATTTTCACGATGCTTGACATGACATCGAAACCCATTCAATTGGGCGTCGAGTAGACATGACATCTAATTGGGCCCCATAGTACTGTGCATGAATCCATTTATCCACCAGGCAAGCCACTACCCTGCCATTCGCACGCCCCACTCAGCATTTTTACAAAAACCGCTGGCAGTTCTCGCTCGTACTCATCCCGGACGTCCTTTAACATTACAAAAGTTTGCTCCTAGTCATCCCGTCCTTTCACATTAAGGCCGTTCCACTAATCCTAACCCTCCTCCCAAATCCATGGCGACCCAAATCTCCAGGATCGGCAGTGAGTACAAGGTTAGAGCCATCACCGATGATGAGTTTGACGTCATCTACACCCATTTTTCCATAGTGGTGAAAGGATGGCTTGCTCGCTTCAAAGGCATGTTCGAAAACTCAAATGATGAGTGGGTCGCTGGGCTAGATGTTGAGTACACCATAGTCCTGGGAAGCGAGAAGAATCTAAAGGAGGCAGAGAAGAAGAAGCCCGTCGTGATCCAGGTTTGCGTGCATGACTTATGCTTGGTCTACCACATATGCCATGCCGATGTTGAGTGCGGGGAATTTAAGAAGTTCCTCAAGGGCGGCCGAGTCAAATTTGTTACTATAGACTTTAGGAACGACAAGGAAATCCTGGGTCGGATAGGCCTTGTTGTAGGCAACCCCTTCGACCTCCAAAAGGAAGGGCTGGTGCCCTTCCGTGATCAGCCTTCAATGATGACCCTAGCAGGAGCCATGGTTCATCCTTCGTACGGTAAACTGAAGAAACCTCCACACATGTTTCATCGTGCATGGCAGTGGAATGTACTAGATATAGACCACATCCACTACGCTGCAATGGATGGCTACCTTTGTTTCAATATCTACAAGGGTTGGATGAAGAGCAAGAGCCAAGTGTGCGGTTCAAGCAAAGAAGTATCACCCAAGAGGAAGAGGGACAAGGACGAAGTCGAGGACGTGGACGAGGACTCCGAGTAAGGTGGCAGTGTCGTTGCTCATGGTGGTTCTAATCTAGTGTCTGCCGGATTAGTTGCTTAGTTTAATTTCTGGTGTGCTTAGTTTTATTTGAGGGGTGTGTTGTGCTGAGCCCCCAGCAGAACTATGTTATGTTTCTTCTTGTTACTTTAACTCTTCAGTACGTACATGCTAGTATTTCTTACGGTTCATCTTATAGTTGGTATAGTACTATGACTACCACTCGTTTCTTCACATTATATATGTACAATATATATGGGCAACATCATATAGCCAGCAGTTTAGTTGTCAAAGAAATTCAGGGTACTTAGTTTTGTCAAAGAATTTCAGGGTGCATAGTTTTTTTTGAGGGGTGTGTTGTGCTGGACACCATTATTGTGACTCAAATCGCTTTTGCCAAGTTATAATGACATAAATACCGATGGACCAACATGCCAACTCTCCCTCTATCTCACTACAGTAAAATAAAGTGTGGGGCCTACTTGATCCCAATAGCATTCTTATTTTCCTGTAAAATTGTTCGCTTGGTAACTCCTGACAAGCGGGGCCACACTTATCATTGTGAGAATCAGCTTATTTTTATCATGTAACATGGTCAACGGGTTTGACGTGAAAATCACAATGTCTAATGACATTTTTGAGCAAACATCTAACTTAACAATGGCATTTTTGAGATATCTAATTGCATTTTTGAGCAGGCATCTCATGGATCGATGGCATTTTTTAGTAGTTGTAACTTCTAATGGCAAAACTGAGCAGTGATACACAACTAGTGGCATAAATAATAAGAACCCAAGAATTAAATAGGTATGCTAATTTCTTTAATATAATTTAGCACCCCATTTAAGCATGTACTAGCTTTTTAATAGTACTATATGCATAATATGGCGACGAGCGCTCTCTATGTATCACCTTTTTTCTTTAATTCCATATTGTTAGTTTTGCTCCATGGTGCAATCCATCGATACTACTACTGTACGAAAGTATACATTTTTTAAAAGGCTAGAGGACGGGGTAGTCTAGCTTGGTCGGTTTCAAGAGAGGCGAGGGCCTTTGTGATTCGACAGCTCATTACTACTGGAAGGCGGGGCCTTGTGATTTGACTGCTCGTATAAATGTGCCGACGACCTAAGGAGGAGCAAAGAATCGTGCGGTATACTCAAGTTTTCCACTGGAGTAGTACGATGAAGGAGCACGAAACACGGCAGCCCAGTGCCATATGGCAATAAAAATGATCTAATTTGCTAGTCATCTCATTGTTAGCATTGTTCTATTCATGCCTCGCAGAAAACGTGACACGTGTGGCAAAACACCCGAAGCAAAAGAAGAAACACAGGAGCAAAAGAAGAAGGAAGAATATCACCCCAAAAAAAGAAGGAAGACGCACACACAAGTCTGGGGCACTGCTCTCTACTACATGAAGGGTTGCTGGCCGCGGAGTCGTAACTGCTTCTTCATCGCCTCCACAACCTCCAACTCCTTGCACGTCTCTTCCGCCATCTTCTACATTCTGTCCATGACGTGGGATTTCTCGACGCGGGCCTTCATCATCTATTCCATGGCCACATTACGTACCTTGACAGCAGCCAAGTGCTTGATGCAGAGCTTCACCAACTCCTCCTTATGTTCCATGACGAGGGCCTGCAGCATCTTCATCGAGGAACTACTATTCTCATGCAGCTTCTTCCAGCCGGCGTTCTCCTCCTTCAGCAGGTCGAGCTCATGGCAGAGCTTCGCCTTGTCCTCCTGAAGTTGCAGGATTTTGTCGGTCGCCTTCTTCTCCGAGGCAATGCTCTTCTTCAGCAGCATCACCAAGCCGGCGGTCAACTCCCCCTGCTCATTGAGCTCAGCAGGCATGTCGTCGAGGCTCTCCTTCAGTAGCTCCACCAAGCCATGGATGAACTCCTTCTGCTTATTGAGGCGCTTATTGAGCTGATTGGGCATGCCGGCATGTTCGCCTCCACGGCTAGGGCACTCCTGGGAGCCATCGCCTGCCCATGAGTGATCTTTCGAGGTCTCTGCGAGGTGGCGAGTCCTCTCTTTTTTTCTGCTGCCTTGGTGGCCGCTCCCTTGTTACGAGTAGTTCGGATAGTTCTCAACCTAGAGCTCTCAACACCGGCCATGGCAAGGACGGACGAACATGAAAGACTTGTGAGGAGGAAGAGGTAGAGTGATTTTCAGCTAGGTACTAGTTTCCCTTTTTATAATCTAGTACTAGCACTAGTACTAAAACATGCATAGTGGGAACACGTTCAGGTTTGACATGTACTAGGTGTGAGCAGGTTTGCACTTAATTATACTACTCCCTCCGTCTAGGTGAATAAGTCATCTTAGGTTGTGCACCGTGACCAAGAAGGAGGGGAGAACGAGAGAACTTAATGTTTATTTGCTAATTAACAGCATTGCATGCAATGAACTAACCACTGCATGTCGTGTTTGGTAGTCTTGAGTCATTCAAAACATGCACGCCCCACATCTCTTATTGGTTGATATGTTAAGAAACAGGAAACAAGGTGGGAGCATTTGTATGCACTTTTGGAATGTGATGGGAACAAGCTAAAGATTAATTGATGGTATTGGTTTCGAGGCCCGAAACGGCTCCCGATGAGTTAGTGGAACATAAATTTCAAGTACTCCCTCCATCTCCAGTTTACAAGGCTTGCACGTGTATCTAGGTCGTCAATGTAACTTATATAAAATAAATTGTTTAACATAAAAAAATACTCTAAATATTTGAAGTTTGTAATGATTTTTTGTAATGTATGCATGTTATTAAGTTGGTCAAATTAACGACCTAGATACACGTGCAAGACTTTAAACTGAGATAGAGGGAGTACTACACTACTCAAATGTGGTCGCACAAGTCAGTGATGTAACTGGTCGTACATGTCAGACCAAGCCGATGTGTGTCCCTTCGGTGATATGCAGGTCTGACCGACCGTCTATTGGTGCGACCGACCGTAAAGTATTATGAAATGGAGACTTCTGGTTGTGGCTTCGGTTTATTGTCACGACCAAGCATTCTAAAACTGGTGATAAATCAATTACCATCTTTTTCCAACGACCAAGTATTTTCACAGGAAGACAATACATATTGATGGAGTGATTGTCAAGGTTGCAAACCGACATGGCGTTGCAAGATCACTATAGCAGCAACCGACTAGGTCATTGCATCGCTGGCAGGGAAGGAGGGCAGCTCACCTCGCCTACGATGCATGCCCAGCGGCACCGCCGCAACTGGTCCCAGGATTTGGATTCTCCTACTGCCCATTTGAACAGTTGCACTGGCTACTCATGCCATTGCGCAGGCATGCGTGTTCTTTCCTTTGCAGTCGACTCCGGGAATATGATCTCTGCCATTAGCCCTAGCTCGAAATCAATGCGATGCTGCCAGATGCTGACATCCCTCAGCATCTCTCCCCTAAGATCGACTTGCGCATCCGCCTTGTGCTGCGCCAGCCGCAGCTCCTTGGAACTTCTCTCCAATCTCGTTGCCCAACGCTTCCTCGATCCGATTTGCCCTTGCTGCCCACCACCTGAAATGCAGCCTTGGCATGCCATCCGGCACCACCGATCTGTGATTCCAGAGCAATGAATCCCCTCTAAAACACATGTGGGTTTCTCTCAAAGGCGGCAGTGCTGTGGGCCGCAGCGAGAGGGCAACCCGTGGGATCCTGGGATCTAAGGGATTATCCATGGCGGGATCCTCCATGGCGGGATCCGGTGGGCGAGGCGGGGAGGCAATCCTGGGTGCTAGGAGATCCCTAGGAGGCTAAGATAAAGATAGTACTACTCCACTCCGTCCATATTTAAATACAAAGGCCACCAACAGTAGCCCTGGCAAAAATTGATCATGATGCCTGCGTCCTGGTCTATTGGCCCCCTTTTTGTGCCACTTTTTATGACATGAATAAATATTATGTTACTTAAAAATATGGTCAAAAATTGGCACAAAATACGAAGGAGACCAATGGAACTAGCAACCCATGATTTAACTACTCGCATGCACGCAGTGGAGTAGTAATGTCTTTCTTCCTCCCTCACGTCCACTCAATTTGCATGCACTGTATTTATTGGCCATCAATGAAGTGAAGGGCTTTACATGCATCAAAGTATCACATTGGCTGGATCTTCGTACAAAAATGCGTCCCCCCGTGTACCCGCGTGTGCATGTGAGGGAATGAGTGCGTGCGTGGCGTGTGTGCACATCTTCGCTTCGTGCATGTACTGCCAGTGTGCCCCAGAGAGGACGAGTACATTCTTTTGGAACCAGCAGCACGTCACTGTTATCAATGCACACAAGGAGGTCGCGAAACGCCTCCACATGTGCCATGTGGCTTCATGAACTGTAAGAGAGACACTATGTAGCATGCCATTGGAATTCTAATTTTCGTGTTTTTCACATACTCGAAGTACTAGTACGGTACACGTGCATTGCACGCATCAGATTTGGCAACCAAATTATGAATAAATACCACACTATAGCATGTAAGCTTTGAGTCATATATGCATGGTGTAGACGTTCGTTTAATTCTTATAGTTCAACACATTCAAAATCAATTAGCTTTTACAAAAAAAAAGCTAGGGCCTCTTTGATTCGCAGGATTTCCAATACGCGGGAATAGGAAAAACATGGGATAAGAGTGGAATGTCATCTTGAATCCTATAGGATTATACGAGTGTTTGATTGCGCATAGAAAAAACGCAGGATTCTTTCAAACAAGTTTGAGTGGATGGGATGTTTCCTATGAAATCTAGTGCAAATGAATCCTATGGAAAAATTCCTATGGTTTACAATCCTTCGAATCAAACAACCAAGATAGGAAAAATTCCTAAGGATTAGAATCCCCCAAAATTCCTTTGAGAATCCTTTGAATCAAAGAAGCCCTTAATCTATTTTATGATTCATGGAATTGTGCGTTGTAAAGCATAAAGTAAAAAACAAATAATGGCAATTCAACTAGAAAAAAAGTTTGGGCAGTTATGATACGGAAGATTCTAGAACAAAGGAGAAGCACTTGTGTTTTGAGGTTTGTGCATTATGCTTAAGTTCAACCATGGAGTCTGCTAGATTGTACATGTGGCAAAATCCGGTGGGGGGCTAGAAGATGGTGCGAGGGTCCAAGTGGAGGGAGACTATGAAGGAGTGCACATGTGCGAGATCGATATTTAAAGAGAGGGGGCGAGAACGTGCGTTGTTGCGCGCAGTGGCGGAGTCATGAAAAATAAATGAGCTAGGGGGCCAAGCATTGCTAATCCTTTACGAGGAGGGCCAATTCATCAACTTAAACCATTTAGAGGAACATCGATCATTGCGCATGCATGTGAGAGATAAAGAATGCCCGATATGATGGAGAGGGGAGGTGTGTGTGTGTGTGTGTGCATGCATGGGAGACTGATCTGAAGAAAAAGATTGCATGTGTGCGATGGATAATGCCGACTGGTAGTGTGTGTGCATGCATGCACGGGAGAAAGTTAGTAGTACAATTATAAAGAGAAGACGACTGTGTGGGTGTAAAAGACTAGCTAGGTGAGGTCATAAGCAATGTAAAGTTGAATTCAAATATTTGAATAAGAGATCATGATGTTAGAAACCCATGCATGCATGAATATAACTAAGATATGTGCGGTGTGGTTTGGAAACGAGCATGTTGTACTGTATACACATTGAACAAGGTCATGTTGATTTGAATTTGAGATACCGATGGCAGACATCGTTTGGCCACATTGCATCCGTGCATGGGCACATTATTCTAACTGGAGATGATGGTTGGCTTTCGCATCACGTATCTATATCTATACCCCTATATTTTATATTATATATTTTTTATATAGTGTGCGGATAACTTTAACTTTGAAAGATGGTCGTTGGATGAAGCCAATCCGATGGTGCAGAGATGGCAAATTTGAGCACTACTGGCTGTTGGATATCATGTAGATTCCACCAGATTTTGCCACATGTACAATCTAGAAGACTCCATGGTAGAACTTAAGCATAATGCACAAACCTCAAAACACAAGCACTTCTTCTTTGTTCTAGAATCTTCAGTATCAGAATTGCCCAAATGTTTTTCTACATGATTTGCCATTATTTGTTTTTACTTTATGCTTTACAACGCACAATTCCATGAATCTTAAAATAGATTAGATTTCTTGTAAAAACTAGATGATTTTGAATGAAATGAACTATAAGAATTAAACGGACATCTACATCATGCATATATGACTCAAAGCTTACATGCTATAATGTGGTATTTATTAATAATTTGGTTGCCAAATCTCATGCGTGCAATGCACGTGTACCTTACCAGTCTAAATGGTGTTTGTGTGTGTGTTGTGCGTGTTAAACACATTGTACGTAGTATCTACATGGTTTAGATTCCGAACATCTAGCTAGAGCGTACATGTACTATGATTTGAATTCAACATAAAATGGATACATATATTTGAATTTGAGATCGTATGTAGATGTAGTTCGTATTTATATAGCAATTTACTTCTCCTATATTCATGTCATGTGTTGTGAATATAATATTTAGATGGTTGTATAACTAACCCGAGTACAATCCCATTCAAATAGGGAAAATGTACTCAAATTTAATTAGTCCATATGCTAGACAACACACATTGTTTTTTTATTGTTGAGGGAAGTGCAAATTGTTTTGGTACTATACACGTTATGTTTGTTGTCCCGATTCTTTTAGTTTTTGTTGTTGTATTTGAATGCATTTCTAGTAATATAGTAAAACTGGACATGTCTCTCTCTAGTGATGAGGTGCGAATTGTTTTTTGGGTACACGTTAAGCTTGTTCTCCCAAAATTTCAAGCCCCGCCTTGTTATGCCGAAATTTCAAGCTAGCATCTCTGTCTATCGGGCTGCGAAACTCCCGCCTCTTAAACCCACGCCTTGTTACCCCGAAATATTTAATATATATGTTTGTTTCTTTGTGCTCCGAAAACTCCCTCCATCTCAACCCATGCCTTGCTATACCAAAATTACAACACGCGCGAAAACTCCCACCTCCTACGAAATCCCGACACGCGAAATGCCCGTGATACCCCTGAACCGAAAGAACCGCCTAGATCAAATCGGTGTGGCTACTTTCATAACTTTCCCCACATTTCGGACAAGCGCGTCCCTAAGCCACGGTTCCCCCTCCCATCACCTCCTTTTCGCCATTCAAAATCCCAGGCCGCCATAACCTCTCCGCTCCAGCCGCCAAACCCCACCCTCCTCCATCCGCCACCTCATCACTGCGCAGCCGGAGGCTCGTCCCCAATGACGTCGTCCACAACAACACCTCGATGTCCCTCATCTATCATACCGGATGAGGATCCGTCGTCGATCTCGTCGTCCCGCCGGTTCAGCCACCCCGTCCTCCACCTCCAAGGAGCTGCCCCGACGTTCCCCTCATCTTTCGCGCCACCTCCATTCCCACACCGCCATCTTCATCTGCACCACCGGAAGAGCATCATCATCACCGTTTCCTTGGATGAAGCTGAGGCCTAATCGGCGCCACCAAAAAGGTTGTACACTAATCGCCGCATTTCCTTCTTCATTTGATCTCACGGTGCTGCCGGCGCTTGGTCCCGAGACGACATGGTGCGGTTCCATCCACGGCGGCGTCACCGGCCACTTCCTCCATGGCGTCGCTCCCTCGGCGGCGACGTCCACATCAGTAGGAGCTGCTGCTGCTTTAGCTCTCGCTCGCACTGCTGCTCTACTCTTTCTCTCGGTCCCCTGCCTGGTCTACTCTTGCTATTGCTCTTGCTCACGTTGCTGCTCTCGCTCTTGCTCTTGCTTGCGATGCTGCTCCGATTTGGCTACACTTCAGTCGACTGAATCGACTTTTCGATTAGTCGATTTCAGGGGGTGGGGGGCTTGCCAGAGTTAAGGAAGAACAAGCCGCAGTAGGGAGGGGGGCTCGCCGAAGAGGTACCCCACTATCTATCTTAGGGTTCAGGATGGGGGCGGTGGTCGCCGGCGGTGGTGGGGCGGTGGCATCGGGATCGCCGGAGAAAAAGCTTGACACGGGGAGGGGGGCTAGAGGGATGGCCGGGGTGGTGGCGGAACAGCGGTGGGGACTGGTTTCGGGGCGGGCGGGTCGGTGCACCGCTGGCCGCAGGCGGCAGGGCAGCGGTTTGGCCGATGATGGCTGCAGGCTTAGGGGGTGGAGGTTGAAGATGAACTGCTACACGACCAGCTGCCTCGGCTCTCGCATGCGCTGCTGCTACTACTTTTCTGCTACTAGTGCATTCAGTTTCGATAGCAAAATTCAGTTACGACAGCAGAATTTAGTTTCGATAGTTAAGTTCAATTTCGACAGTTAAATTCAGTTTCAACAGTTAAGTTTAGAGATGAGCGGTTGATGTGTTTTACATCTAGCACTTTGTGGTTATGTATTTTATGTCATCTATTGGAGATGCTATTAGAATTCCACTCAAGTTAATGTTGTCTCTCTTATCCTGCTTCGGCATCAGCGTCGTATAACTCACTGGAGCTGTTCCAACAATGAAACCCTCCATCACAGCAGAGCAGTACCCCGGGCTCCATCTCAAGACTCCTAAGATCTTCTTCCCCTCCTCCGATAGCCAAGTCAGCCGGAGCATCCTCACCGACCAACCCAATCACGCTGAGATCGACATGGCTTCACCAAAGAGGTTGTACACTTGTTGCATCTCCTTTTTACTCTACATGTTATATATATTATCCACTGAGCACACGTAGTAACGTGAAATACGATTATTTTATCCTACTCTATGACAAGCAGTGAGGTACCAGGCAACTTAGCTATCTGTGATGGACTCTCTTGAACGCCATCATTATTTATCTATGCGCATTTGAGCTGTTCATTTGTTGATGGGCCTGGGAGTTGAGCTAGTAGGGCAGTGGCCTGGGTCCAAAGTAGTAGAAGTAGCACAAAAACATTTTTTGAGTGTAGGCTTTTCCTTGCTCAAGCCTGCCTACTAGAATCGCCAGTGCTTGAAAGGAAAAGTGAAGGAAAAACATAGGAATTGGAAAGTTTCCTATGGTACTACTATTCATGCATTTGGTTCAAATGAATGGAGCAAAGGAAAATTGTAGGATTCGTTCCTTTAGTGTCTCCTTAAAAGAAAAACCGTAGGAATTTTAATTTCCACTTGTCCTCCTTTTCAAATTCCTATTCATGAAGCACAAGACTAAGAGATAGTAGCATAATAGCATTATAACCGTACATTTTCTTGTGGTTTGACTTAATCTCACCATGCTTCTTTGCATCATGTGATCTTCCAAATGTTGCGAACCAAACACCCAGATTGGCAGAAATTCAATGTTTTTAAATTCTCTGTTTTGCATGTGCATTCCTATCCTATTCCTGTCTATTTCCTATCCCTGCACTATTAGAACCCTCAAATTCAAACAAGCCCTTACACAATTACTTCTGTTACAGATATGTGTCAAAGAAAACCTTGTGTTGTTTGTCCTGCTCCTGCTGCGCTGTGTTCCACCCCAGCTCAGCTGCTCCAAAAACGAAAGGCTTCACCATAGCAGGGGTCCGCTCTTCAGACTGTCTTTTGCCGCCTCAGATCTTCTTCCCCGCCGCCGGTAGCCACGACAACTGCATTACCATCATCAACTGAGCAGATGACCTTGAGGACTACACGGGTCCGCAAGAGAGGTCGCACTCTTCCATGTCTGCTTATGTTATGCATCACTTAATATGATGACATGCTACTTTATCGTCGTGTTCACCTATTGGACTCTGAGTCAGGTCCAAACTAATGTTGAAACTTGAGTTTTTAAATGGTTGTGGCATACATATTGGGGCAACAATCAGTATTATCTGTCTACTATCTGGTTAATCTCGGGTGTCTACTATGAGTTTCATGTTCGGTGCAAACAAACATTAAAGGAGCCATTATCTGTAATTTTTAACTAAAGCTATTATCTACCTGCTATCATTGGTTTTGGGTCTATCCACAGTTTGCTACCAGCACTCTGGATTTGTGCATGCACTCCTTACATAATCTCACTATGTTTTATTCCTATGCATGTCAGTTATTGTACACAATGGAACTGAACATGTAGAGCAAAAGAGATGAGCCTTGTGTGGCAATAAAATTTCATGCAGACGTCGCTCCATGGTGGGTGCAAAGGCAGCACCCCTCCACCCATTTCGGATTGTAATCAAGAGGAAGATAACTGTTCTGAGGGGGATTCAGAAGGAGAAGACCACTCCTATTTACCCCCTGAGGTCTTCGCTCTAACTTGGCATGCTGATGTTGGTAATATCATGCATATGGTGCCTTGCATTGCTTACTTTATACATCAAATATGTCATCTGCTTAGTTTAGACATGCTTTGTGTGAATGCCATCTGTTTAGTTTCTTTATCGTATATGTGAATCATGCAATGCCATCTTGTTTAGCCAGGCATCATATATGTGAATTTTGCAATGCCACCCTGGTTAGCCAGTCATCTTATATGTGAATTATATCATGCCATCATTTTTATTACATGTTAAATTTGTCAACAATTTTAGTACGTTCAACTACTCTTCCTGTGCATCAGCCATTCGGCACGGTCATGGAAAAATCTGGAGTGGAAACAAGGTCTTCAGAGCAGACAATGATGTCTGACAAAGTGCATGTCTTGCTGGTTACGGATAGCTCATCAGAGGAGGATTCAAAGACAGATGACCAGTCCTATCCCCCCCCCCCGAGGTGCATGCTCCAACTTGGCAGGGTTATGTTGCTCATATCGTGCATATGGTATCTTGCATTGCTATGTCATTTGCTTAGTTTAGACATGCTTTGTGTGAATGCCACCTGTTTAGTGTCTAATTACCATATATGTGAATTATGCAATGCCATCTTGTTGCAAGACATCATATATGTGAATTATGCAATGCTATCTTGTTGCAAGGCATTATATATGTGAATTATGCAATGCCATGCAGTTTAGCCAAGCGTCATATATGTGAATTATATCGTGCCGTCCTTTTTTGTATCTCTCGTTGCATTTGTCGACAATGTTTGTATATTCAACTGCTCTTCCTATGCATCAGCCATTTGAATTGGTGATGGAGAAATCTGGAGTGAAAACAAGGTCTTCAGAGCAGACAATGCTACCTGCTGAAGCAGATATCTTGCTGGTTACAGATAGCTCTTCAGAGGAGGATTCAGAGGCAGATGACCAGTCCTATTATCCCCCTGAGGTGTATGCTCAAACTTGGCAGGGTTACATTACTCATATCATGCATATGTTGTATTGCAATGCTTAGTTTTTACATCATATACACAATATTGAATGCCATCTCCTTAGTTGACACATCATATATGCGATTGCCCTCTGCTCACTTGCTTAGTATATAAATCATATATTTGAATTATATCATGCCATGATGTTTACATAGACAGCATGTATCTGAATTATGGCATGCCAACCCATTTTCTAAAGACATAATATAGTTATATCATCTCATCATGTTTACATAGTCATCATATTTTGAATTATGTCATTCCATCCGTGAATTATATCATGCCATAATGTTTCCATCGATGGCATGTTTGTGATTTATGGCATGCCAACCACATTAATAGACACATCATATAGTTATATCATGTCACCTTGTTTACATAGTCATCATATTTTGAAGTATGTCATCCTATCCTGTTTAGTTAGCCATCATACATGTGAAATTGTGTCATGCTATCCTGTTTAATTACCCATCATATATGTGAAACTATGTCCTGCTATTCTGTTTGGTTAGACAACATAAATGTGAATTATTTCATGCCCTGTTTTCTTCCTTACTGTCCATTGCACCTTTCTATCTTACAATGTCTGTACATTCAATTACTTTTCTAGTTTATCATCCATTTCAATTGGAGGGGGTGATGGCAGTATCTGTGGGAGTAAAAACACGATCTTTAGAAAAGATCGTGCTACATGTCGATGCAGATAGAACCACGGTTGTACTCGCCCAAGAACCAGCCCCACCACACATAACCCAGACTCACGCTGATTGTACTCCTACCCAGTTGGACAGAGAACCAGCTACACCCCTTCTAACCCCAACCCCAGCAGATAGTAACCCAGTTCCAGTTGACACAGCACCGTCTCCACCACAGAGCACCCAAACATGATTAGTTAGTAATGCAACTGCAGTGCCCAAAGCACGAGGACCACCACTCCGAACCCCAAGTCAACGGTCAAAGTAGAAGAAGAATTGTTCCCAGGTCAGGTTCTGTAGCTATGGTTCATACTACTTTGCTCTTGCATCACTGTATTTACTCATACCAACTAATTTCAAATTTGAAGGGTGCAATTGAAACTCCAATGGCGTAACATGTATGTTTTAAACCTGTTTCTTTAACATGTTTGCTGTTGTAACTTGCTCTATGTTGATTTCAGTTTCAACTGAATAAACATTTATGTTCTCATGCCATGCACATTACAAGTGTTGTTATTGTTGTGTAGTTGCCCACACTTATACTCTGTCTATGCTGCTTTGTATTAAATATATATGATTTGAATTGTCTCTATCTTGATTTGGCAACATAAACTAGAATGATATAGACCATACAGTGACCATACTGCATAGATATATGTTTGTTTCATGTTGTTATCCTGTCCACCTTACTACTGAATTGGTTTACCAAAATGAGTTTCATATACAACATGGTAAACCTGTGATGTGTTTGTTTGTTTCTCTTTTAGAACGCGGATAAAATATTGGAGAAGAGTACCCCGTTACGCAATGGTAAAGGAAGTAATGCAGATAAGGTTCAAGATAGTGAGACATCCATGTTGGTCTCCAAGAAAGCTGATAAAAACTATATTGAAGACACTAAGACAACCCCAAAGTCATGTCTTGATGTAGTGTTTGAGTTACTGGCTACTACTGCTGGCACCAGCTCTTCGAACTCGCTGCCTGAATCAGTTCGGCTTATTGAGTCTCAACTTCAAGTTGAAATACATCGATCAGATGTTATGCGACAGGAAGCCGAAGGATCGAGGAAATCCCTGCAGAATTTAGATGCATACTTTCTGGTGCAACAGCCTGTGCTGGAGGATTTAAGCGCCAAACAAGAGAAAGTTAATAAGCTTGCTAAGCATCTTGCCAGCACTATGGGTACCCAGGATATTGTTTCTTGAGCTCTTCTGAAGTGGTTTCAGTTCTGGAATTGTTTTGCTACGGCGTTTATTTGCATTGGTCACCAACTTCGACAACCAGTGTATATGATATCAGCTTTGTTCCCTATATTTGCACTGGTGGCGAACTTTGATGCCCAGTGGATGTAATATGTGTAATAGTCGTGATAGCCTAGCGTAAGTTGCTTGCTTATTTATTTCCTTGTTGTCTTGTTTATTTGTTTGCTTGTAGTCAGTGCAGTTCTTTTTCCGCGGTTTGCTAGTGGCCACAATAACCTATTTTTAAAACTAGGCCACAATAACCATGGGCTACATATTTACTGTATTTACCATGGGCCTCCTACGGGCCGTAGAAACACTGGGCCGTCTAAGGGTCGTAGAAACAATGGGCCTTCTACGGGCCATATGATCGATCGGCCAAACATGGGCCAATAACAGACCGCATTATGGGCCATAAACGGGCTAGATTTGAAATCGTTCATTCATGGGCCAACCATAACGGGCCGTCGTTAATCGACCGTATTTGATGACGTTACAAAAACGGCCCCAAAGAATTAACGGGCCGCAAATGGGCCAATTGTAACCACGGGCTAAATTTGGCCCACAAGCAGAAAAGGCCAGTAATGGGCCGTAAGTAACCGAATGCTGGAAATAAGCCCAAGAATAAATGGGCCATGAGAAGGCCGAAAGATAACACAGGTTGGAAACGGTCCAATGGAATAATGGTTCGTTAATGGGTATAAGGTGGTACACTGTTCATTGCGGGCCAGATTCACCACGGGCCGTTAATGAGCCAAGAGTTACAAATGGCCTCATATGGGACAAAATATATCATGGTCCGTACATGGGCCGAAAGTTACAATGGGCTAGAATCATATTGGATGGCCCAGATGAAGCTACTGGGCTTAATTCCGATAGGTCGTAACGGGCCGTGAGTTAGCATGCCATAAATGGGTTATATACGAACAGGCCGTTAACAGGCTTTCCGTGGGCCGCCCATTACCTTCTGACCAAGTCAAATGGGCCAGACTTTTCACTGGAATGGGCCTCTGTTGGGCCATGCCATGTGTCGATGTATCATAGGCACCTCCTGTCCAATGAATGGATGACATCTGTCCCAACGGTGAGCCAACACGTGTTTCCTTCGGCCAATGAAAATTTTACACGTGGAAAATCCTCATTGGTCCGGGCTGTTAACAGGTTATCAGATCCAAAGCCGGACCCGACAGCGTAATGGCGACCCGTTACGGTGGATGCCATGTGTCGGTCACCCTTGACGAAAGCACTTCTATGACGCACGATTTATCGTCATGGAAGTGGACACTTCCTTGATGATAATTTTGGGAATGTCATGGAACACTTCTACGACAGCACAGGTATGACTATCTGGATTCTGTCATAAAATTGTCATGGATGTACATGCATGATAGAAAACGTGACCTACTGTGACAAACACATATCATCACGGAAGTGTCTTTTTTTGTAGTGATGCTTGTCACACAAATGCAGGAATGTATAAAAGGTTGCTTTCCTCTTGTTAAACATAACGTGAGGGTTGTGTAGTTGGTTAGCCTGTTCGCTCATAAAACTAGAGGTCTCGGGTTCGATAACCACACTTGAGCATAATTTTGTTTTTGTTCGACTTCTTTCTTGTTTTCTAGGGTTTGCATTCTTCACACTCTCTCTCCACTATATATATACATGTTGTAGCCTCAGCGCTTGTAGTTGCTCGTTTCACACTCTCTCACCCTCTCCAGATCTAAACAAGACTTCGTTGGCCTCTATCTCTCCCCTCACTGTTAGACAAAGAGCCGGCAGGATCCGTCTGCCGGGAAGGGAAGGAGGCTTAACGCTGTCACCATCAGTGATGGAGGGAATCCACTACCAACGCAGTTGTTCTCTTTCACCCAGCAGCGGCGCGGGAGGGTCTCTGACCCCTTCTTCCTTGCCGTCATACATAGTGTGGGCAGAACGACCTCCGGTCGCCCACCAAACCACACCCTAAGAACCTTAAGGTAGAATTTACTTAATTCCACATGCATTGCTCTTGCTGCATGTGGTCTTTTTCCGCTTCTGCACTCGAAACTTGGTGTTGGATCAAACAGGAAAGTAGTGGAGAAAGTTGTATAGCATGAATCTAGGACGTGGTTCAAAGAGGAAAGGAATGGGGGGAAGTTGTATCACATGAATCTAGGATGTGGTTCAAAAGGAAAGGAAGGGGGGAAGTAGTGGGGAAAGTTGTATAGCATGAATCTAGGATGTGGTTCAAAGAGGAAAGGAAGGGGGGAAAGTTGTGGGGAAAGTTGTATAGCATGAATCTAGGACGTGGTTCAAAGTGGAAAGGAAGGGGGAAGTACTAGTACAGCCTGGCTATCCAGCACCTACGTTGGTCGAACATGCAAAACAATGACAAACACAATAAGCACATCTGTAACAAAATGATATTTTTGTTTTGGGGGACAAGGCTATAGAGTTTTAGCAGGACTAGATTCGCTACGCTCACATAGGGAAAGGTGTCTAAAGATAACAAATCTGGTACCAACACAAATATGCTCCTTGGTTGTTTGTTCTTTGTTGCAATAGACAGTGCATCGCCCCTTCATACATCGGTAGATGCACATGGTGATGGTGAGTCCATTGTCCGTGCAACTCTTTAGCTGTTGTTAATCTAAGGCCCTGTTTGGTTAAAAAGTCCTAGTAATTTTTTTAGTCCCAACTAAACAGTCCCTAGTCACTACCGGCTTGGTTCCAAGGACTATACATGGACTAGAGGTTATTAAATGACATGCTAAAAGACCATGTTACCCATAGTAATGAACTAATAGAGATAAGGTGTGATGCGGGGCAGGGGAAACTGTTGGAAAAAGTCCCAAAAAGACTCTCCCTTGGGGTATTCTTTCTTTAGTCCCAAATGCCCACTTTTAGTCCCTAAAAGTCCCTCCTGTTTGGTTTACATGGGACTAAAAGGGACTTTTTTAGTCCCAACACCAAAAAGTCCCTGTAAACAAACACCCTCTAATAATGTTATTTGAAAATTGATGCAATGCCATAGTTAAAAGCAAATTACATGTTTAACGAATTTTATTGTTAGTATCAATGCCACCGTTTGAGAAATGCTACTGTGTTGCTTTCTTTCCCAATTAGATAAGTTATATTCTTCTTTTTGTTGGCTTCTGTGTCATCCACCATTATTGACCACTTGTTGTTTCCTTTGCACCTCTATGTAAACAGGGTTATCTACTTCACCTCGTTGCTATTGTGACCTTTTGTTGCACTGCACAAAACACTTTTGTTTTAAGAGTGTTTTGTGTAGTTCAACCAAAATGTCACACCGACATCGTTGCTTGATCTTTGTGGAACTGCACAAAAGGAGATCTTACTTCCTATCCGTGTTGACAAATTTGGTTCAGATCTTCTTCTTGTGAGTTGTTTGAATTCCGCGTCATGAGAGGTTAGTACTAGCCTTTTTTCACATGATTGTGCAGTGTGCTTTCATATGTTGTGCTGCTTGTACGGTAATGTTGCCTGATTTTAGTGAATTGCACAAATGGAGACAAGACTTCCAATCTGTATGTGCACCGTAATATCCCATTGAGGTAAGATAAGGATATAGCATAACTTTTGGCCTGTATTTTGCCACTTTCATCAGAAATTAATGTCGTTATTTAGTGCTATACTTGTGCTCCCAAATTGACATGCCAAATCTTACATTGAAGGCGAAGCATGTCTGTTATTGAACCAAGTGATGAAGGTGAAGAAAAAGCGGAAGAAAAACAAAAATCAACTCCTGGTGCTATAATGAAGCACTAGAACTGTGATGACACAAGTAATGATATAGTTTTGCATCTTAATTATTGCTATGGCTAGAACAAGCAATTGTTTTGCCACTGATTTGATGCCACTCTTAATGTAATATGTAATTATATCTACTTGTGCAAACAGGGATCTTCTTTGAAGATACCACATATTTTAATGGAATAGCATAAGAAGATGTTGGAAACATTAAACTAATCGAGGAGTATATAGTAAGCATGGCAACCACAGTAGATAACAACAGATGGTTCCGGAGAAGTGCTTGATCTGTATGCTCTACACAATAAGCCTCCTGACAAAGGTTGTTACTCCCCACGGGTTTCATCCATATGATTGAGCTTTGCCATCTCTATTGGTGGTGTGCTACTATTTAGATATTGTCATGAGAAAGTGGTATTGTCCTTGAGAAGTGCTTCACCTGTGCTGTTTTAAATATTTCCTTTTCTTTTTTCGAGAAAACAGGGATGCTAGCATTTAGTTGTCCTCTTGTCTTTGCACAACAGGATCATCCTCCTCTGAAGAAGAATATGGAGTACGTGAAGTGACTAGTTCCGATTATGCCAGGATGAAGAAGCCCTATCTATCTTATCATCAGAAGGAGCAGTTGAAGGATGGTTACATTACTCCCCACAAGACCAAACTAACTTCACCTCGGAAGGACTAACAGATCTCCATCTTGTTTTGCTGTGATGCGCAAGTACAATGTTGTTCTAGGATTCTTTCTGGTGAGTTCCACTTTTTTTAAAGTGTGCACTACATGGACCATGTTGGTGCCTGTTTAAACTATCAATTCATAGTACATTTTTCTTTATACTAATCACTTATTTTGTATTTGTGCAAATAGGGGTGCTCAGTTTGATTTCAATGGGAACTGCACAAAATGTTCATGAATACATCGAATCATTCATTTCCACCACAAGAAAGGAGGTGCCGATATGTTCAAGGTGTTGCAACATATAAAGTCGAAATCATACAAGCTAAGCGTGAATTTGGTTGATTTTGGTGGAACTACACAAAAAGAACAGATGGTTTATTTAGCACGAGGTGCCATGTCAATGTCCGAACTGATGGCAAACCCTGCCCATTCCACAATCGTAGGCATTTGATATTTTGGAATGGGGAAACCTTGTCAAAGTTTGCTCATTGATGTACGCAAAACAACACGCATTTGACATTCTAGAATGGGACAACCTTGTCAATTTTTGCTCATTGATGTTAGCAAGAAGACATGCGTTTGATATTTTTGAATGGGACCCCCTTTGCTGTCAGCAGCATCGATCGATTTTTCTTTATTGTTTAGTTGTGAAGTAAATATTGGCTCTGACATGTGAATCGCTGAGATGCATAATCATCGATTGTTTTGAATGTTCTCTATGAATTGTCAGGCCTATGTGTTTGATTGCAATGTATAGGAACGCTAAAAAGCTGCTCAAACTCGTCGTACTCCCTCTGTTCCTTTTTACTTCGCACATTAGATTTCTTTCAAGTCAGTTGATTTACATTGTGAATGTTCATACTTTTTCTAAAAGAGTGGTCAAAGTAGAGATACTTTGACTGCAGACAAAACATGATACGGACCAAAAAGGACCGGATGGAGTACATGTGAAACTGCTACAAACAAGGTGATCACCCTAGGAATAATCCTAGTACGTATTGTTTTGCATGTTCATCCAATACCAGTGATACAAGAATTTGAACTAATCGAACTAAATTCATTCAAACACGGTTGGATTTCATATAAACATGCCGGATTTCATTACATTTCATACATTCTTGAACTAAAAAGGGGTGCGCTGGAGGTATAATTAATTAACCGAATCTACCCACATGTGTCCGCCTGAGCCGAACAGAAGCTTATTCTCCAACGCACTGAGCTTCAGTGACTTAACTGCAGGTGCAGTTGCATAACTGACATGTGGCCCAGATGCCTTTTGGGCCCACGTGTCAGTGACCCAACTACACCAGCAGTTAAGTAACTGAAGCAGCGTCCTTCTGCAACATAGCTCTCCGACTCCACTTCCCTGCCAAGAAGCTAATCGGCCGTCAATGGTCAACCCGCCTAGCTTGGCTTCAACCGGAGGGTAGCAGCGGCAGCCTTACTTGGACCCGAGCGGCGGCGACCTACCGTGTTCTACTCTTCGTCATTTTATGTGTGGCGTGGCCTCGTTGGCAGCGGGGCGGGCCTCGATAGAGCCGGCGATGTCCTCTGTCTCGTTGCCGGCGGGGCGGTGCCTTGGCGGAGCGGGGGATATCCTCCCCCTCGTTGCCGGCAGGGTGGGGCCTCGGCTGAGCTGGCGGTGTCCTCTGCCTCGTTGTTGGCGGGGCGGGGCCTCGGCGGAGTAGGGCCTCGCCGAAGCCGGCGAGGTCCTCCGCACCTGTGCTAGTGGGGCGGGGCCTCGGTGGAGCCTACAGTGTTCTCTGCCTCGTTGTTAGCGCTGCGGGGCATTGGCGGAGTAGGGCCTCGTCGACGCCAGCGGAGCGGGGACTCGTCGGAGCCGGCATTGTCCTCTGCCTCGTCCTCGGTCTCGCCAAACAGCGCCTCACCCACTTGATTGCCCTCTTTGTAGGTGGCCGCAATCTCCGCCACCCGCATGCGGTACCACCAGCGCTTGAGGCAGCCCACAAAGGCAGAGCGGTACGAGTCGAGCAGCGCCTCCTGCTCTGCCTGCTCCATGGCGATCTGCTCCTCCGACTACAGGTGCTCCTAGAGGAGATGGTGGTTGTAGGTGGCATCGTCCTGCGCCTCCTGGAACTTCTCCTCACGCTTCTCCCTCACCGTGTCCATGTATTGGGCACGGGCCTCGCCGATGGTCATGGTGCAATGCACCGGCGAGGATGCCGCGTAGGAGGAGGTTGGCGCCGGATCTTCGACTACCTTGTTATCCATTGGGATGTCGTCGTCCTCCGGTTGCCTGTCGGCCAGCTAGTCAGAAGCAATGGCTGCCATCTCCTTGTAGTCCGTCGTCCGCCCGTCCTGAAGAGCGCTGGAGCATCTGGAAGCCATGGTGGGCAGTAGTGGTGTGACGGGAGAAAGGAAATGAAGGCGGATGACTCGGCTATGGCCGGCGCAGTAGTTCATATAGCAATGGTGGGCGGCGGAGGGACGGACGTGTGGCACCGGAGTAGCCATCTCGGCAACCGCGTATCAATAACATGGGCGGCAGACGGACGGACGGACGACATTTTTGTCGTTTGAAGGTAATCGCCTACACCGGGAAGCGGGGCGGGCGACGCTAACCATTTCGGGCAGAAAGTGCGCGCGCGCAAGGGAGGTGGTCTGGGTGGGCCATGGCAGTCAAACTCATGCTTGGCAGCGGGTCGGTCCAGCAGCCGGACATGCTGGCTCACCAGCGAGCTCGCCGAGCTGAGCGTCGACAATCAGATGATGGACGTAGCTTTCGTCCATGATCCGGTGCCACTGTCCAAGCCGGCTCATGCCATGTTCGCCATAGAGCAGGTGCGGCTGCACTTCGACGCCCTAATGGCGAAAGAGCTACTAGCACAGGAGGACCTGTGCTGCAACCTCCGTCTCCTCAACGAGCACCGGTGAACAAGCAAATGACAATGTCATCGCCGACTTGTGGCCCTATGATCTTGGCTTCCCGAATGAGCAGCAGGCGTTGTACCAGACCATCCGTAGGGCCCGCGAGGCCCTCTCCATCGTCCTTTGAGTTGTTGCGCTCGCCGTGGCACCGCCATCTCACATTGTCAACATGGTCAACGGACATGAGAAATGAGGAGATTACTTTACTTGGAGAGGATGACAGTGGAGACCCACCAGGGCCATAGCCGCATGTACGCAAGTGCCTCCTTATTATATACAACTATAATATTTTTTGCTTCCTCCTGGTTTCCTGACATCACGGTCCCACACCATTGTCAACCTATGTAGTCAATAAATGAGATAATTGCACAAGGAGCGGCAGACAGCTGGGACGAAGCAGCTCGAGCAGTATTTGTGTTTTTGAGGAGTGAGCACTACAGAGTTTTTCTTGAGCGATGTTTTCGTTGTTGTTCAGATGAGAGCAGGGTATTAACTATGCGGGCTATGGCCCGTCTATCGCATGCTAGATATCCAGCCCAGATATTAATTTTTTTCAAGCTGAGAAAGGCTAGCCCAACTATACTTTTTTTGAGGAATACCCAGGCATGGTCAACTAGTTATTCTCCGCCCCGCTGGGCTACAAATCTTTCCAAGGAGGGACGCATTAGGCTTAACAAGGAAATGGGCTTTAAGAAATAATAAATGGGATTTCATTATAAAAACTGGAAGTAACTATAAAAATGCACCAAACACGTAATTAGTTTATAATTTTTTTGGATTTTGGAAATTTTAATTTCATTAATTGTTGCATGCGCAATGTTTCGTTGGAATTTTTACGTAATACAAATTTATATTGAAATTGTGTTTAATCTGACTAGAAATTTCGGGATAAAAATATTTCGGATCCCATCAAAATGTGGGAAATTTTATTGAATTCCGTTTTGAACGGTTGGTTGAAATTATTAATCGTTGTCCTAGCTAGAAAATGGGTTGTACATTTAACAAACTATAAATGGGTTGTAGTAAATTCCATTAGAATTCAAAAATGGGTTGTACATTCTTGCAAATTGCAAATGGGCTATAAGTTCTCTGCCACACACTTGTGGGCCTACTAAGTTGACGCGTATATAGGGCTTTGTCAACTTATAGTCAACACATGGTCCTAGCAGCAGTGGTCGTTGGATGTCCATCCAATGGATGCCGTGCTTCTTCTTTAATCTCGGATTCCTTCCCCCGACATCTGGGGCGCACCGTTTCGGAGACTGACCTGTGGGCCTACTAAGTTGACGCGTACCAAGTGCTTTGTCAACTTAGTCAATATAAATGATTCTAGCTGCAGAGACCGTACGATGTCCATCCAACGGCCGTAGTGCTTCTTCAACCTCTGGTCTTCTTGCTCCAATCGCCCAAACCAACGCCGATGGGACTGCCTGCTCCCGCCTCCCGTGGCCGGCTGTGCTACCGCATAGGCCACATCGCCCCACCCTACTCCATTGCTGACCAGGCCATTCCTCTACTCACCCACACCTCCTGTTATTTTCCGGTGACGGCAGCCGGACTAGTAAACCCTCGTATTCCCCACCGCATGGGCAACCACTACGAAGTCTTCCCCAGCTCCGTGTCATTCCCTTGCTGGTGCTCTCGGCGCGCCATGGTCAACGAATGACATCCATCGGACATGGAGTGTACATGGAGAGGCTGATAGCTGGGTCCACGGCCGGACACAAGGAAATGCCTCCTTATTACGCGCAAAATAATTATTCATCCACCTAACAGCAGGGACCCACCGGACAGGCCACCGTATTTCACAAAAAAATGTTTCCCCTGACTGCTAGGACCCACCAGCTACATCTTCGCACGCAAGGAAGTGCGTCCATATTACGGGATAAAAATAATGATTCGCCCCCTGACTGCTGGGACCCACCAGCTACATCTTCGCATGCAAGGAAGTGCCTGACAGTCGGGACCCACCTGGTTGATGCGTACGTAGCGTTGTCATTCTGGACGCGAATGTGTACGTACATACTGGTCAATGTAGAGGTGCGCACGTGTTGTAGTAGAGGCGTGCACGTGTCGTAGTAGACGCGCGCACCTAGCATGTACACATACGTACAGCGGCCAGGGTGCAAGAAAGTAAATACGGCCATGTACGTACATATGGGAGGGGTCTCGAACGCCTACTCGTGCATACGTACGGCCAGGGCTCGTGTACATGGCTGGGTCGGAACGGAGAAGCTGCATCGTCGTCGAGTTCATGGGGAGGCAGTGGAATGCGTCGTGTTCATTGGGAGGCAACGGAACGCGTGCTGTTCATCGGGAGCCAACCGGCTTGGACGGAACAGCCGATGGAAACGAGGCATGGCGTACCGCAGAACAGAAGAAACGGCCTTGTGTTCGACCGGCCACGGTCGAAACAGGATCATGTTCATCGGGAGGGGTCTGGCGTACCACAAAACAGAGGAAACAGACCTCCTACGGTGGAAACGGGGTCTTGTTCATCGAGAAGGGTGTGGCATACCACAAAACGGAGGAAATGGACTCGTGTTGGAGCGCTACGGTTGAAACGGGGGTCCTGTTCATAGGGAGGGGTGTGGCGTACCGTAAAACGGGACTCCATGGGATATTGTTCATCTCCACCATCGACTGCCTCCACGGGCTACTGTTCATCCACCGTCGACCTCCTCTAGCCTCCACCTGCGACTGTTCATCCATGGGCTCCTGTTCATCCAGCCTCCATCGCGTGCTCCTCCACCAGCTACTGTTCAACCAGCCCTCTCCACAGGGTACTGTTCAACCACCCCTCCACGGGCTACTGTTCATCCAGCCCTCCACCGGCTACTGTTCAACCAGCCCTCCACAGGGTCGTCCTGTTCATCCAGCCCTCCACGGGGTCATGTTCATCCACCGGCTCAATCGATCGGGGTAGTGTTCATCCAGCGGCAATAGCCTCTACTACCACGGGGTCCTGTTCATCCAACCCCCCACCGGGAACTTTCATCCAAACCCCCCAACAACGCTCACTATTCATCAAGGGAAGGAGGCAGCAGTGTTCGATCAGCTTCAGTTAGGAGCAGTAGCGAAGGAATCACTTGGCTTTAGTTAACATCAAGGGATCGATTGATCGCTCGGGTTCAGTAATGCGTAGCCTGCAGTGCAATTGCTCGGGTTCAGTTAGAGCCCAATGCCTCGCACCAACGCGCGTACGTGTACGAGCGAAACGCGCATCGCTCGGCCCCCGACCACCCACCATAACCGGGAACTCCACGATATTTTCCTCGCCCTCGCTTCTACCACGGTTTTTTCTGTCATGGACGGCCCAAAGAATGTCATGCAGCGGCGTCTCCGGCCCGCCCAGGACGAAAAGCCCATTTTCTATCATGATTTTTTGTCGTAGAAGTAGGAGCCCACCACATCTATGATGATACCGGGTTTTGTCACAATTATTGTCATAGAAGTGTCATAAGCATGACAGAAAAAAATCATTCGGCCCAAAATGTCACGGATGTGTCCCTTTTTTGTAGTGTAACTTTCATGTATAACTTTGTACTATTGTATATGCTTATTTTATTAGTGGCCGATTGCGTGTGGGGTGTGGTGGGCACATCATTTCTAGTTGTGGTGGGTCAACCTGAGGAATCATGGGTCGGTTCCATCCTGCGCGACATAGGTTGGACCGAGACGCATTATACGAAGACCCATGTGGAGGACTCGGCATACAAGAAGAAGCTACCAGAGTCGTGGAGGACTCTATGCCCACTGATGATAAGCCGACTATATATGATTCGTAACACTAGGCCCTGAGTATGTTATAGAAGCCCGGGGGCTAGTTCGTCGATAGTATACACACATCCGCAATGTTGGTATTCACGTGTACTTTGTACACACCCCTATCACAAATATACAGTACCAGGAGTAGGCCTTTTCCTCAACTGAAGGGCCCGGACTTGGGTAAAACTTTGCCTCATATTACCATCCAGCCAAACAGTCAGGGATATCCTACCGAATGATCTGATGGAATCATATCTGCGAACTACTAAGAGAGAGGTGTGTCTGGGGGGCAATGTGTGTGAGAGAGTCCTAAAGATAATGTGCATGCGGGAGACACGTAGGCACATATATATGCCTATAGAGGGCTAGTAGAGATTGTGCATGTGTATATATGCATGTGAGAGAAATAGTGTTTTCCAATTGAGATTAGTGAAAAGAGTGGTACATAGTAGTAAGAAAGAGAGAGGGAGATATATAGAGTGTGTGTGAGAGACATCCGGGAGAGATTGTGAGCATGTGTCAGAGAGAAATGCCGATGTATATAAAGTGTGTGCACTTATGCATCAGATAGAGAGATATATAGCGTGTGTGAGAGAGAGAGGGTCGAGGCATAGTGCATCTACGTGTAAAAGGAGGTTCTACCCATTAAATTAAAATATAAATGGAATTATTATTTTTTGATGAGATCATGAATTTTGCAATTTGCGTATGAACGAACATCGGTCTATCAGACACCCATACTCTATTGAATTCTAGCATGTGCTTGGATTTTTTCATATTACCGATCCAGAGAGTGAGAGTGGTTTGAAATCTAGACAATGCATTGCTTTTGCAATTCATATATAAACATTAATTAGTGCACTCCATGTTGTTAGTGTGAAGCACTTTATACATTTGTCACTTACATGGATACATTCCAAATTGCTAGCTACGAAATAGAATACATGTTGAATTCAACATAACGGGGGTTTCAAAGATTCGAATTCATAGGAAGTGCATTCATCTATTTGAATCCAAGATAATGGCATTTGTAAATCAGATCTAAAAGGGGGCATCAATCTTTGTTGTGTATTTGAACATGCTATATATTCATACACATGTCTAACTATTTTTTTGCAACCAAGGAGATTATATCTGGAACCATGCATGAACTGAGGTAAGTTGCCTATTTTTTAATATATACTCGTGTACAATGTGTATTCAAATGTACCCCCTCCATTCCAAAATAATAGTAATTTTAGGATTTTCAAGAGTAAAGATTTGTGAAGTTTGACAAATCCTGAAAGTTCAATTCAAGAGAACCAAAAAGTTTAATGCTTCTCCTCCCAAATATTGAACGAAACGCCAAATAAGCCTCTAGTCACCCGAAACCGCGCGAAACTAGTGTTTGGTTGTAGGAAATTACTGTCGTGACTCTAGCCCGTGTAGCCTACCGGCCCAATGTCCAATGGTCTAAACCAGGGTAGGTTTGTAACTTCACCAAGACGCCAATCTCAACTGCCTTCGAGAAGCATTCATACGCCGTGGGCACCTAAACACCCATGCACTTAGCCGAAATCTATCCCGCCCACCATTTGGGACACCTGAGATTACTGTCCTACCCCAACCCACAATATGTCCGAAATTTTAGATGGGGGCAAAGTTTGTAACTTTCCCTAAATTTTAAACAAGCGCGTCCCAAACCGAAACATTGTTCCCCCTTAGTTCCCCCTCCCTCCGTTTCCCCATTCATACTCTGTGGGCACCAAAACACCCTCTCCACCAGCCGCGAAACCCCAGCCTCCTCCGTCCTCCACCCCGTCACGCCCAATCCACTGCCACCCTCCTCCGTCACGCTAGAGACGGTACACCGACGTTGTCGTCAAACGCAACCGCAACGCCCTCAAGGACTTAGCAACTCAAGCCGAGGAAGAGGTGCCTACACGATGTCAAAGCTGACATGCGCCGTATCAGAACCACTTCGACCATACCGTCCTACGTCTCACCGCTGCCGCTCCACTACCACAACCGTCCACCACACCGGAGTTGTTCCCGCTACGCCGTCGTTCGCCGCCTCGGATCTGGTTCCCCGCTACCGATAGACGGCCACCGCACCACACTCAACAACTTGGACATGGGTTTATCCAAGGCTCCATCGTCCTCCACAACTTCTTGTTTCCAACGAACAACAAGAAGACCATTGGAAAAACATAAGGAGGACACAACATTGCCAGCTGAAAGAGGTACTCCTCTTCCCTTATTCGTGCAAATTTTATGTCTCTGCTCACACCGTATTCATCCCATGAAAGGAACTAGTTGAGCGCTTCTTACTGCCATTTACTATTTCACCTTGGCTAGAGGTCAGTAGCCCTCCTGGATTTCAATTCAGGGTAAGTTGATTCGCAATTAAAAGAAGCAGCACCCTCTTAGGCGCGCGGAGCACCTAGTTCGCCTGTTCGCCGGGGAAGCGGTGATCGGTGTCTATCATAGGGGTGTGGGGCACAGGAGCTGCTTGCGCCCGATCTGAAGGGATGACCGGGGGCGGTGCCAAGTCCGGCGGTGCGGTGAGGTCGAGGGAAGGGCGGAGGCAAATGACTAGGCCGGTGGTCCCTGGCGTTTCGAGGAAGATCGTCAACACTGACTGGCTGGAGGTAGATGAAGGCGATATGCCCCGTTCTTTGTACATCGGACGGTGTAGAAAAATGGACTGACCTATTTGTTTTCAGTCGATTGTTATTTTCATAGGACCACACCTTGTGGTGTGCTGGAGGAGCATCTGCATTTCCCAGCCATCCCCGTGTTCATATTTCAAAATCCTAGAATCTAGTAATTTTGTGTGCCATGCATGTTGTAGAGCTATCATATGTCTCTCGTCATTTATTTCTCACCGACCTGCTATTTGCTACTTTTACACTGTACTACTTGTGCACACACTTCACCCATACTCACACTATTGTTTTTTTATGCATGGGTATTTTAGACTCTAGCAAGTGTTGATGAATACACAAAAGAAAAGACAGAAGTCGCTCAGTGTAATTCAAAGATAAGCACTAAGCATTTCAGCGCTCTAAAGGGTGTAGTATCAGCAGATGGAGACAGTAATTGTAGCTCTGCAGTTGATGATCTCAATTGCCACACACAACCATCCCAGGTGCTTGCTTTAACTTCGTGTTGTCAAATGTGGTTGCATGTTGCATATGGTGTCTAGCTTGTATTGCTTCCAATTTGGTTAAATTGCATCTTCTTACTTTACACATTATACCTTTGATAATGACATTCCTTCCTGTTTTTGATACATACTACATATGTCTATTAACCATGTTCATACCTCAAACTAATGCTCTTTTGTATCCCTCATCAATCACTTATGATGAGACAGTCACCCTAGTGGGTTACTATGAGACGTGCTACTCGTTTAAAGAGTGTGGTGTCATCCTCCCCACATGATTCTCAAGAAACAGCAAGGCTAAATGAAGATAGTCAACGTAGCTCTCTAGTTGATGACCGTAATTCTCCTACACCACCATCGCAGGTGCTTGCTCTTACTTGGCAATGTGATATGTGGTTGCATGTTGCATATGGTGTCTACCTTGTAATGCTTCTAATTAGGGTAAATTGCATCTGCTTAGTTAACACATTATACATGTGAATATGACATGCCTTCCTGTTTTTGGTACAAACTACGTCTTTCTATTAATCATGTTCGTACATCAAACTACTTTTCTTGTGAATCCCTCATTAATTACTTCTAACAAGACACCTTTAAATTGACAGTGTAATATTGGTTGCATCTTGCATATCATTTCAAGCATGTATTGCCTCTAATTTGTTGAAGTGCCACTTATAATGAGACACATCTAACTTGGTAGAGTGATTTTGGTTGGAGTTTTCATACGGTGTCTAGATTGCATTGCTTCCAATTTGTTGAAATGCCTTCTGCTTAGCGTTTTTCGTACATATTCCATCCTCCTACAATGTGGTTACCTTACATAAAAGTTGTGTCGTCAGTATCATGCATCAATGAAGTTGGAAGAGTGAATTTCATTCCTTTTTCTTGTGTGTTTACTTGACAAGGCAAAATCTAAGAGGACGAACGCATGGAATGATGGTGGTCCTCTGGAGCAACCGAAACAGATGATCTCTGCAGATTCTCCTGCTACTCCTACTGTAGTGCAAGTTCCAAATCCCATCTCCCCTACTCCACAACCACATGTGCTTGCTCTAACATGGTAGTGTGATATCTAGTTGCATGTTGCATATGGTGCCTAGCTTGTATTTCTCCTAATTTGTTAAATTGCATCTCCTTAGCTTAAACATTATACATGTGAATATGACACGCCTTCCTGTTTTTGGTACATACTACATCTGCCTATCACACCATGTTCTTACATCAAACTACTATTCTTCTGTATCCTGCATTTATCACTTATGATGACACAGTCACGCCCGTGGGTTAGTATGAGACGCGCTTCTCTTATAAAGAGTGTAGTTTCATCCTCCCCTCATGATTCTCAAGAAACAGCAAGCCTAAATGAAGATATTGAACATAGCTCTATACTTGAAGACCGCATTTCCCCTACACCACCATCATGGGTGCTTGCTCTAACTTCGCAGTGTGATATGTGGTTGCATGTTGCATACGGTGTCTAGCTTGTAATGCTTCTAGTTAAGGTAAATTGCATCTGCTTAGTTTACACATTATACCTGTGAATATTACATGCCTTCCTATTTTTGGTACATACTACATCTATCTGTTAACCTTGTTCTTACATGAAACTACCTCTCTTCTGTATCCTGCATCAATCACTTACGACGAGACACCTTTTTTCGTTGCATATTGTGTATTATTTCTAGCTTGTTGCCATGTATTGCTACTAATTTTGTCAAATACATTTATGAGGCCACCCTTTTGTTTTGGCAGAGTGATATTGGTTTCATCTTTCATATGGTTTCTAGCTTGCATTGCTTCTAACTAGTTCAAACACGTTGTGCTTATTTTACACTTTATACATCATACATGTAAATATGTCATGTCTCATCCTGTTTTTCATACATATTCCATCCTCCTATCATGCGGTTGCCTTACATGAAAGTAGTGTTCGTCAGTATCATGCATCAATGAGTTCTGAAGAGCAAATTTTATTCCTTTTTCTTATGGGTTTGACTTGACAAGGCAAAATCAAAAAAGAGGAAGGAAAAGAGTAAGGGAGGCGATGATGGTGGTCCTCTGCAGCGATGTAAATGGAGCATCTGTACGGATTCTCCTCGTACTGCTAGTGCATTACAAGTTCCAAGTCTCCGCTCCCCTACTCCACCATCCAAGGTGCTTTCTCTAACTTGGCAGTGTGATATATGGTTGCATGTTGCATATGGTGTCTATCTTGTATTGCTTCTATTAGTGTAAATTGCATATGCTTAGCATACACATGATACGTGTGAATATGACATGCCTTCCTGTTTTTGGTACATACTACATCTGTCTATCACACCATGTTCTTACATGAAACTACTCTTCTTGTGTATCCTGCATCAATCACTTATGATGGGACACCTTTAAGTTGCCAGTGTGATATTGGTTTGCGTCTCGAATATGATTTCTAGCATGTAGTGCTTCTAGTTTTATGAACACCATCTATGACGAGACAATTTTAACTTGGTAGAGTGATATTGATTGCACCTTCCATATGGTGCCAAGCTTGTAGTGATTCTAATTTGTTGAAGTGCCTTCTACTTAGTTACCACATCATAGGTGTGACTATGTCAAGACGTCTAGTTTTTCGTACATATTCCATCCTTGTATCATGAATTTGCCTTTCATCGGAGTAGTGTTCGTCAGTATCATGCATGAATGAGTTCTGAAGAGCGGATTTTATTCCTTTTTCTTGTCGGTTTGACCTCACAATGCAAAACCAATAAAGCAGAGGAAATTGCTAAGGCATTGGATGATGGTGGTCCTTTCGGGCAACTGAAACATAGGGTCTCTATAGATTCTACTCCGCCATCCTCCCAACAAGATTCGCAAGACAACACAAGGCTAGACAGTTAATGTAGCTGTGTAGATGATGAGCACATCTCCCCTACTCAACCATCACAGGTGTTTGCTCTAACTTGTCACTATTATATGTGGTTGCATGTTGCATATGATGTCTAGCTTGTATTGCTTCTAACTTTGTTGAATTGCATCTGCTTACTTTACACATAATGCCTATGAATATGACATGTGTTCCCATTTCTAGAACATACTATATCTGATCACACCATGTTCTTACATCAGACTACTGTTCTTGCATATCTCGCATCAGTCACTTATGATAAAGCACCTTTAAATTGCCACTGTGATATTGGTTGCATCTTGCATATGATTTCTAGCATGTACTGCTTCTAATTTGTTGAAACGCCACATAGTTTGAACTTGGAAGAGTGATATTGGTTGCATCTTTCATATGGTGTCTAGCTTTCAGTGCTTCTAATTTGTTGAAATGCCTTCTGCTTAGTTACCACATCATAGGTGTGAATATGTCATGCCGTCCGATTTTTCGTACATATTCTGTCGTGGGTTTGTCATGGCAGATGTCCTCGTGAAAGGACTTAGTCGTGGAGCCATCGCAACGGGTTAGCTTAAAGGGGTTAAACCGGACAAGGGGACACGGGAGTTTATACTAGTTCAGCCCTTTCGATGAAGGTAAAAGCCTACGTCTAGTTGTTATTGGTATTTCTAGGGTTTCGAAGGCCAGGGAGCGAATCCTCTTTGTCTGGCTCTCGAGTTGTTGTTGTCTGTCCCTAAACCACGGCCGGGTCGTCCCTTTATATACATAGGTTGACGCCCGCCGGACTACAGAGTCCTGAAGCCGGTTTATAAACGTATCCAGTACGGCCTCTCTCTTTCTATCTTACTATACAAGTTACATGACTAGGCCGGTTTACATTTTCAGACTGTAACCCGCCTTTGGGCCCTCCGTAAAGCACCATCATCTTTATATCTTCATGGGCTTCTAATCTTCAAAGAGTCAATCCGGCTACATAAGGCCGGTTTACCTCCAGTAGTAATATCCCCAACATTAGGCCCCAGATTGGTTTGAACTTGTTCATGTCAATCCTCCACACTTTAGAAAAAATCTTCTCTCTTATCTTCATTTTTGATCTTGTAAACCGCCGTGACGTTATACTTCAAAATTATAATAAACTGTCCTGGCATCATCTATCCGTTGATGTCAGAGATTTCCTTCATTTAATATATATCCAGTCATCGAGGCGACACCTTTATTAACTTATCCATTTTTGGGGCTCCTCGATTCCCGTACTTGCCATTTTTCACTTCGCCTTATAAATAGGACCGAGGGGTCATTTTCACCGTTTCCCCCGTGCCTCTTTGCGTCGTCTTCCTCACGCCGCTCAGCGTCTGGAACTCCACCGCCACCGTCGACCATCGTCTCTGCTCCGACCTTGGCCGCTGCATCGCCCTGAACGCACCAGAAAACTGCGGCGCCCTTCCTCTTCCTCACCAGCTCCGGTAAGTTCTCTGCTTTTTTCACCATAGATCTGTTCTAGGGTTTTGACATTCTTCGCAGTTCTTCTGAAGTTCATCAGTGCTATTCTTCCCTGTTCTTCCTTCAATAAATGGACACTTCATGCTTGATGCATCCCTTGCTGTAGCTTACCTACCATGGTCATCACAAATCCTTATGCGCAAAAAAACTGATCTAGTCTGTCAAAAATTGCTTCAGTTTTGCATCCCTTCAAGATCCATTTATTTTTGCTTTTCTGTCTTATCTTTAGATCTGAAAGTTTTATACATCACTGTGAGATCTGTTTCTATGTTCCTGTGAGATCCATTTCTCCTCGCACCAATATAGGCGGTTTAACATTGTCTAAATAGTCTATGCCATTAGCCCTCTGATAAACTGGAAGAGCATGTTACCTTCATAATTATGCTCCGGTTTAACAGTGTCTGATCAATCCTGCGCTAGCATTACCTTTCTTTCTCATTATACTAGTCTCCGGGTTGTACCATTTATCATATCAGTATGTTTCTTACTCCCTTGTCTCTTGTGTATAATCATGCATAATTTGTAAACTGGCCTTTCATTTTCAGTTTGTTCGCTTTGCAATGGCCAAACAATTCACTGCCTGCAACTGGGCTCGTTCCCGGGTTACTGAGGCTCAACTGGATGAGATGGTTAGCATCGGCTCTCTTCCTAAGAAAACTGAGATCAAATGGCGAGTTCCAAGAACTGAGAATCCTCCAACCCCAAGACAAGGCGAAGTGGTAATCTTTGTTGACCATATAGGTCGTGGTTTCAAACCGCCAGGGTCAAAATTTTATTGAGATGTGCTTGCCAGCTTCCAACTGCATCCACAAGATATTGGTCCCAACTCAGTCTCCAACTTATGCAATTTCCAAGTCTTTTGTGAAGTCTATTTACAATAAGAACCAACTGCAGAACTGTTCCGGGATTTCTTTCACTTAAACCGGCGCACAGAGTTTGTGAATGGCCCGAACACAGAGCTTGGTGGTGTCTCGATTCAAAAGCGGAAAGAAGTGGAATTTCCTCATGCCAAACATCATAGCCACCCAAAGGAATGGAATCAAACATGGTTCTATTGCAGAGACACATCGCCTGAGGATGAAAATCCCCTCCCCGGCTTCCGTGATCATAGATTATCCAATACTCACCCAATGCCACAATGCTTGATCTCTTCAGAAAGGGCAAAATACGGTCCTCAAATCGCCAAGCTCCGGGCCTTTATGTCAAACGGTTTAACAGGTGTGGATTTTGTGTGCTGTTGGATATCCTGGAGTATCTTGCCGCTAAGCCGGCGTCCCGGTTTAATGTGCGAATATACCGGTGAAGTTGACGATCCTCAATGCCACTGCAACATCCAATTATCTGAGGAAGAAGTTACTGAAGGGGTAAAGAAAATTCTGAATGAATCGGAACTGGTCTGTAGTCAAACCGGTCCGAATCCCTTTTACACCAAGAAAAAACCACCTGCTGTAAGCATTACACTTCCTCTTCATCTCTAATATCTTTGACTTATACAAGCTGTAACCCTTCTTCTTTATATGTATAGGGTGATGACCCTTTCTAGAAACGAAAATCCATAGAAAAAGTGGCAAAGCCAACTGGAGATAAAGCGGTCAAACCAACCCGCCCGAAGACCAAAGCCGTAAAACGGACGTCAAAGCGGAAAATGGCTGACCGGATCACTATGGAACTTGATGATGATACTGATGACCCAGAAGTTGAGGTAGAACTTGACTCACTTGGCTCTCTTTTTATGCATCTTGTTAACAATGATCTTCCTCAGGAGGAGGCAGAAGCTAGTCAGGCTGAGGACGTAGAGGTAATTACCCTTTCCTCCGGTTCAAACTCTATGCCAACACAAAAAACTCGCCAAACAATCCGGAAAGTAAGCTTTTCTCATCCTCTTGCTCACTTGGATCCAACATTTATTTTGAAGACTCAACAGCATGAAGCTCGCCGGACAACCCGGCACAGTGGCCAACAGGTCACCTCTACCGGTTTACCTGATACCTCGGTTCAGAAGCGCTGGTGTGAGGTCTCTCCTACTTTTGACCATTCTTACCCCAAGGCAGGTTATTTCAGACAGCCTCTTAATCCGTCCGATTCAAATTATCAGGTGACACCTCCTTCCTCTTCCGGTGAATCGACAGCAACTCCCCCCTTTGAAAACTGTGGCCAGGTGAGTTACGAAAAACCTTTCCTTTCAATGCGCCCTACATCTTTTGAATAGGATATTAATCCTTTTTATTCTGTTTGCAGGGCCAAAGCCAGACCCAGCAAGAAAGCTCGGGTCACCAATCCGCCAGAAGACCCTATTGCCGAAGAAGAAGAACCAAGAGGTGAACCGGAGCAAACTGGTGAACCGGAAGGCCTCCATCCTGAGACAACTTTTGATGATCCGCCCCTTGCCGGCCAACATACTAACGAACCAACAGATGCTGAGCCTGCCGCCCCTGATACTGAACCGGTAGAACCAAATCGGGCCAATCCAATGAACGACACTGAAATTCCATTATCATCCACCAAAAATCCTGAAGGCCAAGGTGACGACGTTATTATTACTGGAGTAGGCCACAGCTCTCCTGGTCATCCTGTCATTTTGGCTCAGCATAGTGCCAAAGAAGAGCAAATTGCCAGGGATAAAGGTAAATGGAGCAATAACTTATCAAACTATGCTCATCTTAACGCTGATGAGCTTCACTTCGGCTTCTTGAACCATCTGCACTCAAACCAGGATTATGAAGCCGGTTTGGTGAATTTGATGAAAGAATGATATGAGGTAAATACTTCTCCCTTGCACATTGATTTATAGCTGAAATACTATTCCAAGTAGCCTCCAAGAGCTGTTTTATGATTGTCAATCATAAACCGGGTCTTTATAACACTTTAAGCATCCCATCATTGATCCTTGCCAAGGTGTGTCCTCAATCATAGATAAGACTCATGTTTGAAAAATTAGATAACATTCTGCAGCATAGCCCCCAAAGGCCGGTTTAACTTGGCAAGTTAATCCAGTTTTTATTCCACACCGCCGGTTTAGAACAAACGTACATTAGCCCCCAAGTGTCAAGGATAATGCTTGCATTGTTCTGGAGACTTGCATAGAGGGTAGTATTTGAGAGCAAATAGGCATTAGCCCCCAAGTATGAAGTGGATAGCTTGTTATATGCTTTATACTTAGTGCATAAATATGTTGTTTTGTTGAATATACCTTCAATGTTGCAGGCTGAACTTAGAAGCAAAGATGCCCAAAACTCTGACTTGCAAGAAAATGTTAAGTCTCAACAAGCCGAAGCTGCGAAAGCCAAAGAGGAGCTGACGCAGGCCCTGGCCGGAATGGAAAAATTGAAAGAATCCTTTAATCAAGATCATGCTGAATGGGAAACCGAAAAAGCCGGTTTGACCAAAAGAGCTGTAGATGCGGAGGAAGCCTTGAAACCGGTGGTTGAAGAACTAGCCGGTTTGAAGCGCCAAATCAACGCTATGACCTCTGCTATCTTTGGTAAGTATCTGCTTATGTATGTTGCACCAGTCAATGAATCTTAAAACTGACCAAAATGTTGTTAAAATCTTTGGCAGGAACTCGGATCACCCATCTTGGTGCAGATATGCGGATGAAGCTCAAAGCGGCATATACATTGGTTGAGTAGCTATACTCTAGATCTCAGCGAGCCATTAGTACGGCGTCTTATAACAAACCAACGCCAACGTTGATTAAAGAGACCCTTGAGAAGCTGAGCATGTTACCGGCGCATATTGTCATGTTGAAAAGAGCCGCTGCGAGAGCAGGAGCATTAACCGCCCTTATTCGAGCCAAGGCCTGGATTCCAGACCTTGAAGCGGAGGATATCATTAAAGGATATCCAGGCGTTAAAGAAGATGGTTCAAACTTTGACAATGATGATCTTCGGGGGCTGACCAAGCAGATGCGGCAAACGGCCAGCAAATTGGCTGAGGACACCGATTTGTCCCATTTTCAACCGTTTTACGATGCAGAAGGGAGAAGACAGCCGGCCGAGATCCATGAAGTCGAAGAACTTGTGCCTCCGATTCGTAAGCACACTTATGCCTGTGATATTAACCCTTCTGATCTTATCCGTGAGGAAGCAGTGTTCCAAGCTTTAACCAGAATCGATTTGTCAACGGCTGATTTCTAGCGGCTGGGGAGGGATGAAGAAGTGACCACACCAACTGATCTGCAACCGTCAAACCATCGTGATGAAGAATCCTGAACCGGTCACCGGTTTACATGGCTACTGTGAAAAACAATGGCACTGTTTGAGCCACTTTGAAGCTTCATGTAATAGGATAGCTGAAACTTTGTTTATCTGCCATGCCATCGAGCATGTTTCATAACACTTTGTGACAATCGGTGCCGCCCTTCAGGATATATTTTATGCATAGCCTATGATGACTTGCCTTCCTGGGTCCAAAAAACTTAAAATGTGTCTAGCGGTTTACCGCTAAACATGTCATAATAACCAAGAAGTATATAGTACTTGAGCTGAGTAAGCAAGTTTTTGTACAAAAAATAATGTACAGAACATACCTCATTGTTTGACCAAATGTGTATACAGCAAAGGTGTTTAACACTAACCCAATACGTTTGATAATTTCATCTTCATAATGCTGGTCTATCTATTAAACCGGACCGGTATAACTACCGGATTTTCTTCATAACACTAGTGATTTAGTCAAACCAGACCGGGTCAATGACCATCGGTTTATAATTGATCATGTGCCAACAACTGGTGGTTGGAAAGCAAGCCGGGTCAAGGACACCAGTTTATCAAAAAATACTTATGATTGTCAACAAACAAAATTCAAATAGGAAAATATGCGAGGCTTTTTACGAGCTGCCAGGCTCCAAATCGAGGCTTTTCATGGGCTGCCAGGCCTCTGAGTTTAAACCATTTAACAAAGCCTTTTAAGATGGGCCTCCAATTAACCAATCACCGTTTTAACTATGACAAGTTCAGGGTCTGTAAAAGATTGACTTGTCAAACGTTTGATGGGTCATGCCAGGATTACCTGGATAGGAGTGGCTTACTTGATGAAGGCAGGTTAACCCGGGGTTTTAGGTGAATACACCAGGCTTCCAAGTCGTGGCTTGATAGCCAGTTACAAGGGTCCTTTCAAACTTTCTGTTGCTTTGCAAAAAATATCCCCCAAGTAACTTTGTGAGCGATGCTCAACGTGTGCCTATGTTTGAGTTTGTACTGTGTACAATACTCTCTTTGGCTCCACAGATTTTTCCTTGTGCGGCTGAAATGCCTATCAAGAGGTGTAGCTGTGGTTCAGGCATGACCAGGCCCCCTAGTGATTTTCTTTATCTTTATGCAGCTGCTAAAGCCGGTTTAACAAAGGCTCCGCTTTGATTGTTAACTTGGAAAAGCACACACATGATATAAGAAAGAACAGATACCCCGCTTATAACGGAGGCTCCGGTTTATTATATGGTATATACACTGTCATAAATATGTACAGGTGAAGAGCCTATGGCTTCAAGTATAGTAAGGCCGAAGGAGAGCTATGTTCCATGGCCGCTTTGTCTCCTCCTCCGATTGACGTGAGTCTTCATGCTCTCGAACATCAATGAGGTAGTAGGATCCGTTGTGCAGATTTTTGCTGACCACAAAGGGTCCTTCCCAAGGGGGGATAACTTGTGCATATCAGTCTGATCCTGGATGAGCCAGAGCACCAAATCACCTTCTTGAAAGGTTCTGGTTTTAACCCGGCGGCTGTGATAACGTCGAAGATCTTGCTGATAAATCGCCGAACGCGCTGCTGTAAGATCCCGCTCTTCATCCAACAGGTCCAGAGAATCCTGATGTGCCTTCTCATTATCAGCTTCAACATAAGCTGCCACACGGGGCGAATCGTGACGGATTTCACTAGGAAGAACCGCCTCTGCTCCATAAACCAAGAAGAAAGGCGTGTAACCCATAGACCTATTGGGTGTGTTGTTGATGCTCCATAACATAGAAGGTAGCTCCTCGACCCAACAACCCGGCATCCGCTTTAAGGGAACCATAAGCCTTGGTTTGATACCCCGTAGAATTTCTTTATTTGCCCTTTCCGCTTGACCATTAGATTGGGGGTGAGCCACTGATGCTAGATCAAGCCGGATGTGCTCGGGTTGACAGAATTCTTCCATCTCTCCTTTTGACAAGTTAGTGCCATTATCTGTTATAATGCTATGTGGAAAGCCAAACCGGAATATCACATTTTTGATGAATTGAACCGCCGTGGCTGCATCACACTTGCTGACTGGCTCTGCCTCTACCCATTTAGTGAATTTATCAACTGCTACTAACAGATGGGTCTTCTTGTCCTTGGAGCACTTGAAGGGCCCAACCATATCCAGCCCCCAAGTGGCAAACGGCCACGTAATTGGAATCATCCGCAACTCTTGAGCCAGAACGTGCGCACGGCGGGCAAACTTTTGACATCCATCACATCTTTTGACTAAATCCTCCGCATCAGCATGCGCCGTCAACCAGTAAAAACCGTGGAGAAAAGCTTTAGCAACCAACGACTTTGAACCGGTGTGGTGACCGCAATCCCCTTCATGAATATCTCGCAAAATCTCACAACCTTCTTGAGGAGAAACGCATCGTTGAATTGCTCCTGAAACACTGTAACGATGTAACTCCCCATTGAGTATGGTCATGGACTTGGAACGCCGGATTATCTGTCGAGCCAACGTTTCCTCAGCTGGTAACTCGCCCCGGTTCATGTAATCCAGATATGGGATCGTCCAATCCGGTATGGCATGCAGAGCTGCCACCAACTGAGCCTCTGGATCAGGAATAGACAAATCTTCTTCGGTTGGTATTTTGACTGACGGATTGTTCAATACATCAAGAAAGACATTGGGCGGAACCAATTTACGTTGGGAACCAAGACGACTTAAAGCGTCTGCTGCTTCATTCTTCCGCCGGTCTATATGGTCCACCTGATAACCTTTAAAGTGACCAGCCACTACGTCCACCTCTCGCTGATATGCAGCCATGAGTGGGTCCTTAGAATCCCAAGTGCCAGACACTTGCTAAGCCACTAGATCTGAATCGCCGAAGCACTTAACCCGGCTCAAATTCATCTCTTTAGCCATCCGAAGACCATGGAGTAAAGCCTCATATTCAGCTGCATTGTTAGTACAAGGGAACATTAAATGGAGGACATAACAAAACTTATCACCTCGTGGGGAAGTTAATATGACTCCAGCCCCCGAACCCTCTAGTTGTCTGGACCCGTCAAAATGAATAGTCCAATATCTATTATCTGGTTTCTCCTCAGGTGCCTGTAACTCCGTCCAATCATTGATGAAATCTACGAGTGCCTGGGACTTGATCACCGTGCGGGGTATATATTTGAGCCCGTGGGGTCCAAGCTCAATGGCCCACTTGGCAATCCGGCCAGTTGCCTCTCTGTTTTGAATGATGTCGCCCAAAGGAGCTGAACTGACCACTGTGATAGGATGGCCCTGAAAATAGTGTTTGAGCTTCCGGCTTGCCATAAACACCCCATACACCAGTTTCTGCCAATGTGGATACCTCTTCTTTGACTCAATGGGTACCTCACTGATATAATAAACCGGCCGTTGAATCGGATACTCTTTGCCAGGCTCCTTGCGCTCTACCACAATGGCTACACTGACAGCCCAGGCATTAGCAGCTACATATAATAATAATGGCTCTTTATCGATCGGTGCTGCCAGCACGGGCGGTTCCACGAGCTGCCTCTTCAGATCTTCAAACGCCTTATCAGATGCCTCACTCCAGACAAAGTTATCTGTTTTCTTGAGCATCTGATATAAGGGGATGGCCTTCTCTCCAAGGCAGCTGATAAATCGGCTCAAGGCCGTAATCCGGCCGGCTAGACATTGCACATCGTTAATACACGCCGGTTTAGCCAAGGACGTAATTGCTACAATCTTTTCCGGATTAGCATCAATGCCTCTGTTTGAAACCAGAAAGCCTAAGAGCTTGCCTGCCGGGACACCGAAAACACACTTCTCCAGATTGAGCATCATCTTGTAAACCCAGAGATTGTCAAAGGTTTCCTGTAGATCATCTATCAAAGTTTCCTCCTTTCTGGATTTGACCACAATATCATCTACATACGCATGAACATTGCGCCCAATTTGCTTATGAAGGCAATTCTGAACACATCGCTGGTAAGTTGCCTGGGCACTCTTGAGTCCAAAGGGTATGGAAACATAGTAGAAGGCTCCAAAGGGAGTTATAAAGGTTGTCTTCTCCTGGTCCTTAATTGCCATTTTGATCTGATGATAACCAGAGTAAGCATCCAAAAAACACAAACGGTCACAACCCGCCGTAGCATCAATTATCTGATCAATGCAAGGGAGAGCAGAGGGGTCTGCAGGGCAAGCCTTGTTTAAATCTGTGTAGTCCACACACATGCACCAAGTGCCATTTTTTCTAAGAACCAGCACCGGATTGGCTAACCACTCTGGATGAAAAACTTCAACAATAAACCCAGCAGCCAACAAACGGGCGACCTCTTCACCTATAGCCTTGCACCTTTCCTTGTTGAAGCGGCGGAGGAACTCTCAGACTGGTTTGAATTTCGGATCAATGTTGAGTGTGTGCTCAGCGAGTTCTCTCGGTACACCTAGCATGTCAGAAGGTTTCCATGCAAAGATGTCCCGATTCTCACGGATGAACTCGATGAGCGCGCTTTCCTATTTGGGATCCAGGTTAGCGCTGATGCTGAACTGTTTGGATGAATCGCCAGGGACAAAGTCAACCATCTTAGTGTCTGTAGTTGATTTGAACTTCAATGCTGGATCATGTTACGTGGTTGGCTTTTTTGAGGAGGTCATGTCTGCCGGATCAACTTGCTCCTTATAGAATTTTAACTCCTCCGTGGCACAAACCGACTCAGCATAAGCCGCATCGCCTTCTTCACACTCCAAAGCAATCTTTCTACTTCCATGTACTATGATAGTCCCCTTATGACCTGGAATTTTAAGCTGTAGGTAAACATAACATGGCCTTGCCATAAACTTAGCATAAACCGGCCGCCCAAACAAGGCGTGGTACGGACTTTTGATCTTCACCACCTCAAATGTTAATGTTTCTGACCTTGAATCGTAGTCATCTCCAAAAGCTACCTCCAAAGCTATCTTACCAACGGGATATGCAGACTTACCAGGAACCACACCATGAAATACCGTATTCGACGGTTTAAGATCCTTATCTGTCAACCCCATACGGCGGAATGTATCATAATACAAAATATTGATACTACTTCCCCCATCCATGAGCACTTTAGTGAACTTGTATCCCCCGACTTGAGGGGCTACCACCAAGGCCAAATGACCTGGATTATCAACCCGGGGCGGGTGATCCTCTCTGCTCCACAAAATAGGTTGCTCCGACCAGCGTAAATACTAAGGTACTACCAGCTCAACAGAGTTGACTGCCCTTTTTTGAAGCTTCTGATCACGTTTGCACAAACTAGTAGTGAAGACATGATATTGCCCACTGTTCAGCTGTTTGGGATTGCTCTGATAACCCGACTGCTGCTGCTGACTCCCCTGATGGTTATAACCTCCTTGGTTGCCTTGGTGTCCTTGATTGACGTGTCCGTTTTGATTGCCTGGAAACCCTGAACCGGAACCACCGCCTCCGTAACCCAGCCCGTGGAAACCTCCTCCTGAATCGCCGGGCGGGCCGTTGTCATATTGGAACATATTGGAATTCTTGAAATCCCGCATGATATAACAATCTTTCCAGAGATGTGATGTCGGTTTCTCCTTCGATCCATGCTTTGGACAGGGCTGATTTAACAAACGTTCCAAATTGTTGCCTGGACCTCTACCCCTCTAGGGCTGCTTGCCTTTATGGCGCTGGCCATTCTCCTGCGCGTTGGTATTTGCAACAAAGTCCAAACCACTGTCGGCCTTGCGCTTACCAGCGTTTCCATGGCCTACCAGATTGTGTTGTTGGCCTTTGGCATTGCCGGTCTTCTTACCCTTCTCCGGTTTGTCCTCCTCTGAATCCGGATCCTTGGTATTATCTGAATCAGCATATTTAACCAAAGCGGCCATGAGTGTTGACATGTCATTGCAGTGACGTTTGAGCCTTCCCAACTTCTGTTTCAACGATTTGAAACGGCAATTGCCCTCTAGCGTTAACACTGCGGTGTCTGCATTGATACGATCTGATGAATGCAAAATCACCGAGACCCATTTGACCCAATGGGTCATGGACTCCCCTTCCTCTTGGACACAAGCGGCCAGATCTACAATTAACATTGGCTTCTTACACGTATCCTTGAAGTTCTGGATAAACCGGTGCTTCAGTTCGGCCCATGATCCAATAGAGTTGGTCGGCAAGCTCTTCAACCAAGTGCGAGCTGTTCCTTCCAACATCATGGTGAAATATTTAGCACACACCGCCTCATCCACATCTAACATCTCCATTGCCATCTCATAGCTCTCCACCCACGCCTCTGACTACAAATCGGCGGTATAATTTGGTACCTTACGAGGTCCCTTGAAATCCTTGGGTAGTCGCACATTGCGCAAAGCAGGAGTTAAACACGGTACCCCTAAGGAACTGAACATCGCCCCTGGCTCCACGGAGGCAGTGGGGTGAACCGGAGTATGCTGTCGTGCTTCGTGTTGAGCTGTCAACTCGGCCTCCCGACGTGCGCGGCCATTGTCCACAACATCTTGCGCATTAGTACCTCCCCCAGCCGGGTTGTTCCCTCGTGGCGAATTTCGGCGGCGTGCACTACTGGACATGGCCGGTTCGTCTTCCACGTGTCTTCTATAACTCCGGCTTGGACGGGGTGTGGAATGAATCCTCTCACGGCTGTGTGAATATGCTTGCTACTGATTTAGTGCTGTCTGAAGGAGATCCCTGGCCCAACGTGCTTCCACTACAACTGGTGAATCACCGTCGGTTGGGAGGGCCGCCAGGCGTGAAGCGGCGGCCACAATGTTGTCCAACGGGTTGGAATAATGCCCGGGCGGCGTTGATGATACAATGTTGTTCTGGCGAGGCAGGTCCATTGTGCGCGGCTGAACCGGCGCTCCTGCTCCTAGCGCCACCGCCCGGTTTAGCGTGGGTTGGTTACTAGCTCCTACACCTGGCGCGTTGAAAAAATTCTACGGCTCATAAACCGATGGGAGACGTGACCGGTACCTTCTTCTCATGACTTCCTCTGAAGCATTCTGATCCAGTCTAATCCGGTAAGCATGTGCTTCCAACTCGGCCCGCTTCATAGCCATCCTGGCGTTCTCTGCTGCCAGGTCCGCTTTAGCCTGGGCTATCTGATCTTTCACTTTTGCAATCTCCGCATCATGCTGATCCCTGTCTACCGCGTCTACCTCCGCGGACATCAATGTGGCCAAAGCATCGAACAAATCAGACAAGACTTGGGCCGGAGGTGGCGCCGAGCTTCCTGCCCCTGCTGGTGTGGCCGTTGTTGAACCGGAGAGCATTGCTGCGGCGGTAGATGAATGAGGCGCTGATTGTGTGCCGGCCATGAAGATGGCGGCCCGGTTTGGCAGACCGGGGGAATCCGGAATACTGTTGCCCTTGGATCCTCCCTCAATCCGGCCGTCCTACAACTGGTAAAGCGATTCGGTTTCTCCAGAAGACTCGTCATCAGAGCAGACTACGGTTTCTCCATCGGACACCGGTCCGTCCACATGCCCTGATCCATGGACGACACCTACGAAAACATGCCTTGCCTCGGGCTGAACCAGCGAAGAACTTGCACGCCGAGCCGTTTCGATGATGTCGGTGCAGATGTCCGGCTCGGGGGCCGGTTCGCCGATCTTGCCAATGAAGACGTGAATCCCACCAAAGGGGACCCGATACCCATATTCGATTGAATCGGCCTCGGGACCCCATCCTACGTTGTCGATGTAGAGCTTGCCACGGCGACTCTTCGTCATCCGGCCCACAGTGTATCCCTTAAGTCCATCGGAGCTGCCCTTCAAGAACTCGAAACCATCGTGCGATAGCCCCACGGTGGGCGCCAACTGTCGTGGGTTTGTCACGGCAGATGTCCTCGTGAAAGGACTTAGTCGTGGAGCCATCGCAACGGGTTAGCTTAAAGGGGTTAAACCGGACAAGGGGACACGGGAGTTTATACTAGTTCGGCCCCTTCGATGAAGGTAAAAGCCTACGTCTGGTTGTGATTGGTATTGCTAGGGTTTCGAAGGCCAGGGAGCGAATCCGCTTTGTCTGGCTCTCGAGTTGTTGTTGTCTGTCCCTAAACCGCGGTCGGGTCGTCCCTTTATATACATAGGTTGATGCCCGACGGACTACAGAGTCCCGAAGCCGGTTTATAAACGTATCCAGTTCGGCCTCTCTCTTTCTATCTTACTATAGAAGTTACATGACTAGGCCGGTTTACATTTTCAGACTGTAACCCGCCTTTGGGCCCTCCGTAAAGCGCCATCATCTTTATATCTTCATGGGCTTCTAATCTTCAAAGAGTCAATCCGGCTACATAAGGCCGGTTTACCTCCAGTAGTAATATCCCCAACATATTCCATCCTCGTATCATGTGTTTGCCCTTCATCCGAGTAGTGTTCGTCAGGATCATGCATGAATGAGTTCTGAAGAGTGAATTTTATTCCTTTTTCTCATCGGTTTGACTTCACAATGAAAAATCAATACAGCTAAAGGAAATTAGTACGGCAGTGGATGATGGTGGTCCTTCGGAGCAACTCAAACAGAGGGTCTCTACAGATTCTACTCCGCCATCCTCCCAGCAAGATTCACAAGACAACACAAGGCTGGACAGTTAACATAGCTATGTAGATGATGAGCACATCTCCCCTACTCCACCATCACAGGTGTTTGCTCTAACTTGAAACTGTTATACGTGGTTGCGTGTTCCGTATGATGTCTAGTTTTTATTGCTTCTAATTTTGTTGAATTGCATCTGCGTAGCTTACAACTTATACCTGCAACAATCACTTACCGATAAGACACATTTAACTTGGGAGTGTGATGTCGGTTGCATCTTGCATTGTCTTCTAGCTTGTACTGCTTCTAATTTCTTGAAATGGCACTTACGACGAGACACTTTTTACATGATAGTGTGATATTGGTTGCATGTTCATATGGTGCCTAGATTTCATTTCTTCTAATTTTGTTGAAATGTCTTTTGCTTACTGTTTTTCATACATATTCCATCCTCCTATTGTACGTGTGAATATGCAATGATGTCTTTTTTGTATATATTCCATCCTCCTATCCTGCGCTTGCCTTACATCAAAGTAGTGTTCATCTATATCATGCATCAACCAGTTATGCAGAGCTAATTTTATTCATCTTCTTGTGGTTTTGACTTCATAAGGCAAAGAAAGAGGAAGGAAAAGAGTAAGTTAGGGGATGTTGGTGGTCCTTCGGACCGACACAAACAAAGACTATCTAGGTTTGCCACTACTACGGTTAATGCAGTTGAAGTCCCAAGTCTATGCTTGCTCTAAGTTGACAGTGTGATAATTGGTTTCATGTTGCATATGTTGTCTAGCCTGTATTTCTTCTATTTTGATTAAATTGCGCCTACTGAGTTTATACGTTATACATGTGCATATGACATGCCTTTCTGTGTCTAGAATGCACTTCATCTATCTATCATACCATGTTCTTACATCAAAGTACTGATGTTGTGTATCCCGCATCAGTCACTCATGATTGGACACTTTTAACATGGCAGTTTGATAGTGGTTGCATCTTGCATTGATTTCTAGGTTGTACTACTTCTAATTTTTTAAAATGCCACTTATGACAAGACACTTTTGACTTGGTAGAGTGACATTGGTTGCATCTTTCATATGGTGTCTAGCTTGCATTACTTCTATTTTCTTGAAAATCCTTCTTAGTTTACACATCATAGCTATGAATATGTCACGTCGTCCTGTTTTTCTTACATATTCCATCCTCATACGGTTGTCTTACATCAAAGTATTGCTTGTCTGTATCATGCATCAATGAGTTCTGAAGAGTGATTTTATTCTTTTGTGTTGTGGGTACAGCTTGACATGGCAAAGTAAAAAAAAGAGCAAGGAAAAGAATATAGTAGGGAATGGTGTTACTCCTCGGGTGCAATGGAAAAGGATTTGCCCTCGAGATTCTACTGGTACTTATAATGTAGTAGAAGGTCCAAGTCCACTAGCTAAATCTACAAACACAGTATCACCTGCTCCACTAGCTGCAGCATCCGCTTCAACTGTACCGGCATCAATGAGTTACTCGTTCATTTGCTCCGCAACTGGCCAGTTCCCAAGCTGCCTTCACACCTAACACTACTTCTGACGCACTGCCGAGACAACAGGACTTGGCAAGATTAGATGAACCTCATGAGCATCAACACCAAGACGATACCTAACCAAGTCAAGTTGTAGTTACATGCTCCTTTATGTGTACTCTCATAGTTTGATGTGCACTAACACTTTCCATATTTGTTGTTGAACAAGCACCATGGCGCAAGCGGAAACAAGCATGGGGATAATGCTTGACATATTAACAAAATATAAAGGAGGAGGAATGGAGATCCATTTTGAGGCGGGTTTAAAAAGTCCACGTGATGCTACAGAGTCAGCCAAGTTAGTATCAGAGGCAGCTGTTGTCGTTAGGTGTCATGCACATATCCTCCCAACGTGGATCCAGTACAGGAATGAGAAAGACGATACCGAGTTTAACACCTTCCTTGACCATTTATCCGTAAGTAATGTTATTCATCGCAATTTGTAATATTGTCTTGCTCTGTCACATACTTTCTAGCTTCCTCCTAATAAGACTCACATTCTTTTTTCAACAGATGAGGTTAAAGTTGGATCCGAAAGATGATGCAACTAAACAAGCATGCACTCATGTTTTTCAGTCTACTCTGCAACAGTATCTGTATCACCTTAGAAAAACTCACTTTGAAGGCAAGGCTAACAATGAAATCGCCTAAACATCTCCAGTGGAATATATTACAGATGAAGACTGGACAACCCTTGTTAAACACTGGTCTGATCCAAAGAATCAGGTAGGGTATATGTATTTGATCAGATCACATATTGAACTTGTGTTTATGTATGTGCCTTACAAGTGTATCTTCTTCTAGGCCCACTATTTGAAGAACAAGACCAATCGTTCTAAAGTGAAATTCCAACAGACAACAGGATCTCGTAGCTATATTGCACACTACGAGGCTCTTGTAAATAGCTGCTACTTCCTTATTTTTTCTATGCCATATTATCATATCCATATTGACTTGTTCCAAATACAGAGGAAAGCCCATGAAGACCAAAAAGAACCTGAACCGAATGTAGTGCAAATCTTCAAGGATTGCCACTCCAGCAAGATAAAGGGCATGAGCACACCAGTTCAAGCCGCTTTTGTAAGTCCTTACTCCTCCTGCCTTTGAACTCCTTGTTACTGTGACGTGTTCATTTAACTGCTTGGTTGGCAGCCAATGTCAGTTACTCTATTCACTTTTATACATAGTTGTCTTAACGTATCATTTCACCTTACACGGTTTAAAACAGATGAAGGATATTCTTTTGGTCTTGATCTGTAATCTAGTTGTGATGTTCACGTGACCACACAATGATACAATAGCCTGTTTGTTTTATATCTGTTTGCCCATGATATGAATGATGTCATATTATGTTCATCCTACTTTAAACCATGTCTCTTTATCCTTACATGTTAACGAATGTGAGGAAATAGACAATACAGTAGGCATGCTACATGGACATATGTTTCGAAAGTGATTTTATTATGTAGTTCGCACTACAATACATACTAATGTATTACAGTAGTTCAACAAAAAAGTTATTTATAAACATGAAACCTACTTTGTTTGCTTTTGTCTCATTAGTAACTGATCTGGTACACTAATCTACAAGTTCAAACTTTCTGCAAGCTATGGCACAAATGATTGAATAGCCACAACCACCTGAAGGTGACGAGGCTACCACAGGCACAATGTCACCTCTTTCCGTAGTGCATTCAGTATCTCTCCACTAACAATGCAAAAAGCACCTTCCTACATAATTCTGGGTTGGTTGTCAAGGTAACCTCGTCCAAATCGCCTACTGAAAAAATCTTCCGGCTAGACAGAGTGATATATCTGTGCTCCAGACACAAGTCCAATCCCTAATGGACGTCGTTTCGTAAACAAGAATAGTGGTTGACAAATGTCGTCAAGATATGAAAGGTTTTGAAACCAGACTATCAGACATTTGCTTCGTTGTTCAAGAGCAATGGCGAAAAAGGGGAAGATCATGCTGCTCCATCAGATTCTACAGCCTGAAACATTAGTACCCAGGTCAAATTATTTGTGCTTCTATACATCTGATGGTGCTTTTATCTGCAAGGACTGTAAACTTTATGTCAATAGGCCTTTTGTTGTATGGCTGGAATTTATTTTGTTGTGATACAACATTTATCGTGCTGCCAAAGGTTGTAGAAATTACGACACTATTTTTGTATAGTGTAGGTTTATCTTAGTAATGTATTCGGCCGAAAGCTTCGTAGGAGCCCAATGTGCCAGCATTCATTAGGCCCATTCCAATTGGGCTAAAAACGGTTATGGGTCGTAATTTTCATGTAGCCCATTAAAAATATCTGGGCCTAAATCAGCATAAGCTTTCATATTTTTGGTAGGCCAGTGCCCCTTGTGGGCCTTTAATAGGCCTAAACATAATTTGGGCCCTCAGTAACAATAGACCGTTAACACATGTAAATATCGCAAGCCCATAATTAACATGGGCATTTAATGGGATGAAAGTGAGATTGGGCCCTGATTGTGCCAAATAACACACTGGTCATTGGCAAGCCAAAATGTATCTCAGCCTGTGGTGCCCATTTACAATGTGGATGGTTCACAGGCCAAAATCCAAACGGGTCATAAATGCGCCGACCTACTACACGGGCCTTTAACAGGCCGGAAGTTCGGTCGGGCTTGATTAGTATCAGTTTTATATGGGCCGTTAATAGGCCCGATGTGACATTGGGCCACATATGGCCCATGGATTTTGTCCGACGTTAACAGGCTGAAAATCACAACAGGCTGGAAGTGTCCCAAACCTACAGTGGGCCTCTAACAGGCCGAATGTCAGACATAGCCGAATATGACACAAATCCTTCACGGTCATTGGGGCCGAAAGTTTCAATGGCCAATAAATGGGCCCAAATGAAGCAGGACCTTTAGCAGACCGGAAACACACTGGGTCATAATTCGGCCCAAATACTTAGTGGACTGTTAACGGGCTAGAATTGACCATGGGCCGCGATGATGACAAGTTTAGAATGGGCCGTTGACGGGCCGATTTGACAATAGTCGTACAGGCCTTAACTACGAATGGGCCGTCTACAAGCAGTCCATTAATGGGCCAGCCCGCTAATTTTGAATGGGCCAGCCTTTTTAACATAAATGGGCCGTTGTTGGGCCTTGCCACATATCGACGTATCATAGGCGCCTCCTGTCCATTGGGTGGTTGACATTTGTCCTTTTCGGGTGCTAACATGTGGTTGTTATAGCCAATGATAATTTTACACATGGAAAATCCTCATTGGTTCCAACTGTTAATGGGTTATCGGATCCAAACTAGAACCTGGTAGCTTAACGGCGACCCATTACAGTGGATGCCATGTGTCGGTCACCCTTGACGAAATCACTTCTATGAAGCGTGATTTATTGTCATGGAAGTGGACACTTTGTAAGTGCATCTAGTGCCACCCCTAGTTGGTTTTGGAGTATTGACGACAAACCTGGTTGAGGGACTAATGTGTTTGTGAGAATTGCAGGATAACACAGGTAGTAGTCCCTCAATGATTTGGTTTTCCTACCGGATATGACCCCTAAAATGTATGAAGACATTGAAGACAAAGGTGGTATGTGAAGATATTCACATTTAAGACTATGACAAGAGAAGACATTGAGTGAAGACTATGGAGCGCGAAGACTTAGTTGTTTCGTTGTTTCCTTTTCTTCTTTGTTGAGTCATAGGAACCACCGTACTATTAAGTGGGGTCCCAGTGAACCAGTCAGAATGACTAAAGTGATGCTTAACCAAAATCCTATGTCTTCGAGCGAAGACAATGAGAGCAAATCTTAGCCAGAGCTGGATAAGTCAGCTTTGCTTGTAGCCCAAGTAAAGTTGCCGTGTGTGTTTGAAATCTGACCATTGGAACACGTGTCAGTTCCTTAGTGACCCAGGGTCATTTCGGATAAATCAGGTTGGGTTGCCTAGTGGCTATAAATTGCCCACCCCCTACACCATAAATTGGTTGGCTGCTCAGAGTTAGTGCACGGCTTTTGTCGTTTGAGAGCAACCCACCTCGAAGCCTTTGAGAGAGAAATCCTTGCGACGACAAAGCCCTAAACACCCAGAGCCAAAGAGTGTTAGGCATCACTGAAGTCTTCCTGTCTGTGTGATCTGAAGACTTATTACACTTGAGGACTGTGAATCCTCCAGCCGGTTAGGCGTCGCGTTCTGAGCATCCAAGAGTCATTGTGGATCGCAGATGAACGAAGTCTGTGAAGGTTTGGAAGTCTACCTTGAAGACTTACCAGAGTGATTTGGGCGAGGACTGGGTGTCCTTAGCTCAAGGGGAATAAGGTGAACACGTGGTCTTCTGAGTTAAATCTTAGCCTCCCTAACTAGATGTACAGTTGTCACAGCAACTGGAACTGGTCCAACAAATCATTGTCTTCAATGAGCCACTAGTTCTATCCTTCCCATCTCTTTATTTGCAGTTGCTCCTTGTGAAGTCATTGCCTGTTTGCATTATCTTTTTGTCTTCACTGTGTGACTGCTTGTTCTGATTGGCTTCATACTATCTTCCATCCTAATCCATACTGCCTAGCTACAATTAGTCTTCGTGCTTTCACTTCATTGAATACTTGACTATGGCTTGCCTAGTGTAGTCTACCTTCCGCTGCATGGTAATAGGTTTATTTCTATCGTTTGTCTTTGAAACTTCCATGTTTTGAAGACTTTCATAAATCGCCTATTCACCCCCCTCTAGTCAATCACTAGCACTTTCAATTGGTATCAGAGTAAGGTACTCCCTTGTTCTGTGTGATTCGGTTTAACCACCCGGAGTTTTAGCTATGTCGACTACAGGGATAATCAAAGTCTCCGTTGCGTGCCCCGTCTTCGATGGAACTGAATATCCCTACTGGAAGAATAAGATGTGCATGCATCTTGAAGCCGTTGATGTCGACCTCTGGTATGTCGTCAAGAATGGCATTCCCAAGGCTGGTGAAGGTGTCACCGCTGCTGATGTCAAGAAGTTCGTTCAACTAGATTCCACTTCCAAGAACATCATCTATGGTCATCTGACAAAAGGGCAGTATGGCCATGTGAGTGCTCTGGAAACCTCTAAGCTAGTCTGGGACTGGCTCTCCAAGGTCAACGAAGGTGTCTCAACCCAGAGAGCTTAAAGCTCTCGGTGCTACTGAGATCACCAAGCATGAAATCGACAAGACACTCTAGAGATCACTTGACAGCTCGTTTGACACCCTAGCCCTGATGATACAAGAACGCCCTGACTTCAAGAGACTTGATCCGTCTGACATACTTGAAAGGCTCAACACACATGAGTTTCAGCTTTCTGAGAAAAGAGACATCTACGGTCCAAACTATGGTCGAACTCGTGCCTTGAAGGCAAAAGTTGTTTCCTCATCTGAAGAAGAATCTGACTGAAGTTCTGATGATCCTGAAGAAATTGGAAAGGAGCTTGCTATGCTTGTGAAGAAGTTCCAGAAATTCACCAAGAATAAATATTCAAAGTCTTCTTCCAAGTCTTCCTCAAAGTCTTCATCACATAAGAAGAGCTCATCTAGCAAGACTCGTGCGTTTGTTGGCAAGGAAATGGATTTAGAGGAGGAGTCTACTTCTGACGAGGCAGAGGTGGAGTCTGATGAGGAGTCCGATTCTGGCGTTGCAAGTCTGGCTACAGCCTACGTTGCCAAGTCCATCTTCAACACTGAAGACAATGACTTCGTCACCGATGCTGATGCTAATGACAAGGACAACTCCACTCCCACCTACTACTTCATGGCACGCGGTGCCAAGGTAAACTCATGCACTACTCACTATCAAACACCCAGTGAAGATGACTCTAATTGTGGTTCCAAACCCAGCTACAAAACACTTGCTAAAATTGCAACTGAACAATAGAAAGCTATGGAACATATTCGAAAACTGTTAGACAAAAGCGATGACCTGTTAGACGTTGAAATGACTCGATCTCAGTCCTTAATTGAAGACATAAAAAATCTTCATGTTAAGTATCAGGAACTTGAAAGTCGTCATGAAACGCTCTCAACAACTCATGAAAAGCTTTCCGATGATTATCTTCAAAGGAAGCAAGATCTTGAGAAATTGAGAGTGGCTCATGAAGATCTTCAAAAGCAAAATGAGTCAATTCGTGCCAAACAGATCAGTCCCGCTCAAGAAGGATTTGAACCAACATGTCTTAAATGCATTGAGCGTGATAACGCTACTTCTGTTGCTAGATGTTCTACTGCTGCTACTGTTGCAATATCTTCAACTGTTGATGTGGTAACTAACCCCTCTACTGAGGATGCCGCTGCTATTGCTGATGAAAATGCTAGGTTGAAGACATTGCTTGAAACGGGGATATACAAAAGTCTCAAAGGGCATCAGACACTATGTGATGTCCTCAAAAGGCAGATTCTGAACTGAAACCCTAGGAAAGAGGGTGTTGGGTTCGAAAGGAAAATGAATGCTGATGGCTCTTACTAGAAGCCTGAGCAGTACCCCAAAACTACATGGGTTGCTGCAAAGGAACCTTCAGTGTATCCATCCACCCTATCTGGCTTTACTTGTGCTAATCCCATCATCATTTATGAATCCTTTGATGCAAACTATAAACTGTTTAAAAATCAGAATGGTGAAGTGTTTGCTAGGTATATTGGTACTAACTATAGGAATGGGCCACCTATGAAGAAAGTCTGGGTGCCTAAAAAGTGTCTGGAGAATCTTCCTGTGAATGTCGTCATGACACCACAAGTGAAGAAGACAAACCCCAAACCACAGGCTTCATATGGTCCAAAGGCTTCATACAGACACATGACTCACCTGAGTCGCACTAACGCAAATGTTTTGCAGGGAAACTATACTCAGGCCTATGAATACGAGCGTGTTTCATCAAACTGCCATGTTCATAAGACCCAGAACTACTCTGCTTATTCTTATGAGTACTATTCTCCACCTGCAAGACTATTTTCTAGGGCTCCAAAGCCAAAGTTCTCAGATGCTGCACTTAGACTCATTGCTTCGAAGCCACCCTTGAAGATGTGGGTGGCTAAGAAAGCTTAACTCTCTTTTGCAGGGAAAGGTCTCTAGTCGAAAATCAAATGCGTCTGAAGCTATTGCTAGGGACCTTAAACATCTTGTAGGGCACAATATAAAATGCCCAAATGGTCTTATTATGTATTTTGTTCCTGAGTCGCTTGCTACTTGCTCTATCAATCCTAACCTTGATCTAAGCTTTAATAATCCTTTTGCTCGTCAAATGTGTATGCTTCACAATGCTCTCCGTGAAGCCTATCCCCCTAACTGCACTGTAGGGTATGACACCAGCTGCCTTAGAATGGATTATTGATAGTGGATGTACTAATCACATGACTGGCAAGCGAAGTCTTCTCATGGACTCAACCTTACGTCCATCTGACAAAAGTCACATCACATTTGCTAATATTGGTAAAAGCAAGGTATTGGGTCTAGGTAGAGTTGCAATCTCAAAGGATCAGCACATGGATAAAGTGATGCTTGTTGAATCCCTTGGTTTCAACTTAATGTCCGTCTCAATGCTTTCCGATTTGAACGTGATTGTGATATTTGGAAAATATCGTTGCCTAGTTCTAATGGAATCTGATAAGTCTCTAGTCTTTGAAGGGTATCGGAAAGATGATTTGTACATGGTAGATTTCTCAGCAGGACCACAGCTTGTCGTATGTCTTATTGCAAAAGCTTCATAATGTTGGCTCTGGCATCGGAGGCTAGGGAATGCTGGCATGAGGAAGTTGCACACTCTTGCAAAGAAGAAGCACGGCATAGGCATCAAGGGCGTCAAGTTCAAGAAGGATCACTTATGCGGTGCCTGCGAAACTGGAAAGATGATGAGGGCCAAGCATCCCTCGAAGACAATCATGACAACTACTCAACCTTTCGAACTGCTACACATGGACCTCTTCGTCCCTACTCACTACTCAACCCTTACTACTACTGCTTGTCTCTATGGCTTCGTCATTGTTGATGATTATTCAAGATATACATGGGTGCATATAATCCTCTACAAGAATGAAGTGCAGGATGTCTTCAGACGCTTCGCCAATCGAGCCATGAACAACTATGGCGTCAAGATAAAGCACATCTGAAGTGACAATGGCACTGAATTCAAGAACACCGGCCTCGACACTTATCTTGATACATTGGGCATCACTCATGAGTTCTCAGCTCCGTACACACCGCAGCAGAATGGCATCGTGGAACGCAAGAACAGAACACTCATTGAGATGGCTCGGACGATGCTCGATGAATACAAGACTCCAAGGAAGTTCTGTCCTGAAGCTATTGATACTGCATGCCATGTCATCAACCGTGTTTATCTTCACAAGCTTCTGAAGAAAACATCCTATGAACTCCTCACTGAGAGCACCTGCCAAATGTGCTAGATGAAATTCCACCCAGTGAATCCATCAAGCTTATGGGAACTGGAGAAATCATACCGTCTGAAGTAGAGCCTGAAGAGGAACTTATCATCTCTGCACCTGATCAACCTGAAGACAATGCTCAGCCTAAAGACAATCCTTCAAACGCTGACAATGATCAGCAAGAGCAAAATCTTCGTCCAGTTCATCCCCGTGTTGCAAATGAAGTATAGATTGAGAAGATAATCGATAGCATTAATGCACCTGGTCCACTCACTCATTCAAGGGAAACACAACTAGCAAATTTTTGTGGGCACTTTGCATTCGTCTCAATATCTGAACCCAAGAAAGTTGATGAAGCCTTCATGGAACCTAAATGGATTCAAGCTATGCAAGAAGAGCTTCAACAGTTTGAGCTAAATAATGTATGGGAACTACTCAAGCGTCCTGATCCTCGTAAACACAATATCATAGGCACTAAATGGATATATCGCAACAAGCAAGATGATCATGGTCAAGTTGTCAGAAACAAGGCTCGTCTCGTTGCTCAAGGATACACTCAAGTTGAAGGAATTGACTTCGATGAAACATTTTCTCCTGTGGCTAGGCTTGAAGCTATATGCATACTGCTAGCCTATGCAAATCATCATAACATCCTTCTGTATCAAATGGATGTGAAGAGTGCTTTTCTCAATGGCAAGATTGAAGAAGAAGTATATGTTGCACAACCACATGTATTTGAAGATCCAAAACATCCTAACATGGTTTACAAGCTCAACAAGGCACTGTATGGCCTCAAACAAGCCCCTCGTGCTTGGTATGACACACTCAAAGACTTCCTGAAGAGCAAAGACTTCAAACCTAGTTCCCTGGATCCCACTCTCTTCACGAAGACATATGATGGTGAACTATTTGTGTGTCAAATATATGTGGATGACATTATCTTCGGCTGCACTAACCAGAAATACAGTGATGAGTTTGGATACATGATGCAAGAGCAATATCAGATGTCCATGATGGGTGAGCTGAAGTTCTTCCTTGGTCTTCAAATACGGCAGCAACGCAACGGCATCTTCATATCTCAAGAGAAATACCTCAAAGATTACCTAAAGAAGTTTGGAATGCAAGACTGCAAGGGTTATACGACGCCAATGCCTACCAAGAGTCATATGGATTCTGACGCCAATGGTAAAGAGTTCGATCAAAAGGTATACCGCTCCATGATTGGTTCTTTGCTTTATTTATGTGCATCTAGGCCAGATATCATGCTTAGTGTTTGCATGTATGCCCGATTCCAAGCGGCACCAAAGGAATCGCATCACTTAGCTGTGAAGCGAATTCTTTGATATTTGGCTTACACCCCAACACTAGGATTATGGTATCCAAAGGGCTCAGAGTTTGATCTAGTTGGATTCTCGGATGCTGATTATGTTGGTGAAAAGGTGGATCGCAAGTCTACATCAGGCACATGTCACTTTCTGGGACGATCACTTGTGTGTTGGTCTTCAAAGAAGCAGTACTGTGTATCTCTCTCCACTGCTGAATCTGAATACATTGCTGCTGGATCTTGCCGTGCTCAGCTTCTATGGATGAAGCAAACACTCATAGACTATGGCATTCATCTGAAGCAAGTGCCACTCTACTGCGACAATGAAAGCGCCATCAAGATCGCCAACAACCCAGTTCAGCACTCGAAGACAAAGCACATTCAGATCTGTCATCACTTTCTCAGAGATCATGTCATGAAGGAAGATATTGATATCATTCATGTCAGCACTGAAGAGCAACTGACAGCTATCTTCACAAAGCCCTTGGATGAGAAAAGGTTTCGCAAGTTGCGGTGTGAGCTAAATATCTTGGAATCCTCAAATGTCCTGTGATCATGCACACATACTAACACTTATGCATGTTGATGACTTAGATGTGCAAACACACGATGTAAAGTATATCTTCAACTAATGAAGACTTACACTCTAAGTGTGAATACATTAACGCGGAATTTGACTTTGGAGCGCCACGATAATTGTGCGCCGTGTCTAGGTCTAATACTTCCTATACGGTGGGTAAGGCCACCACCAAACTTTTGTTTAGAATACTTTCTGTTGGCGTTACATTTGCAAAGTCTTCGCATTTGGTTTGTCTTCAATGTTAACATGGCTTCATGTTTATCTTCAATATATTGATTTGGTTTCTGTCCTCTACAACATTCACTTATAGCTATGTCTTCTAGTTGAATCTTTTGAACTAAGTGAATGTGATCGGACCCTAACCTTTCTATGCTCCCGTCTGAAATCTATCTATCCAAATCATATGCATTCTATTGAAATTGTCGAATGTCTTCTCTGCGTCCTTGTCAGCAGAAGATACAGAGACAAACATTAATCTGTTTTCAATGCTCAATCCATTTTACCTGAAACCCGGAGAAGCGGGAACGACCACCCAACAATCCAGGCGTACGGGGAACGTGGAACAACCTCTGATGTGTTGCATGATCGCCACGTGTCCTTCAGATGTGAACCGCCAGGGGCACCTGTGTAATAACGATGTGCCGTCCCTGTCCCTATAAATACACGCCTCACCCTAGTCATTATCTCTTCTTCCACTTCTCTCTCTCTCACACACAAACCCTAGAGCCACCACTAGCCCTCGACGACGCCGGCGATGAAGCGCTTAGCTATTGCGACCTCACTGACATCGTCCTCACGTCGACCGTAGACATCGTCTTCTCCGCCATCGCCATAGGTGTCCTCCGTCGCCAAGTTAGGGCATGGAAGATTGAACTGCTCGGCCTCATCTCCTACTCTGTCTAGCAGTTCCTCGAGTGGTAAATAAAAACTCTTTTTACAGTCTTTTTGATCTGATAGATTCATCCTTTTCAACCACAAGTGGTTTCTGTTACTACAAAGTTGGATCTATCCTGTTCTGCATCTCATAGCATTCCTAGTATGTTCACTTATTCTTCACAAAGTAGTTAGATTCCTCACTTGTACTTATTCGTGGATTCGTACAAATCTGGAACCAACTCTGTACATATGAGTGAACGTCTTCGCACTATGAGGTCAATGTCTTCTAAACTGATTTATCTTCAAAATCTTCTAAGAATGCATATGACCTCTTCCCCTTCCCTCGCATCTCTAATGTTGTCATAGGTACATGTCCGTGGGAGAATCCCTTAGTTCTCATAGTCTGCATTCATTTGCAGAGTTCTTACAGCATCACATAACTTCTCCTGAAGCCAGTTCCAGTCTGACCAGTAGACGGAAGACTTTGACAGTGTTGAAGCCTCTCAGTCTAAACTTCATGGCAACAGAAAAATCAGTCAGGAAGGGCGGCAGACAGCGCTGTGAAAACACTGCTAAGGACCTGCCACCGGATCTCTATGAGTTATACAAGTGCTACCTCTTGAGCACTGCGTTGGATTTCCCCGAAGAGGAGAGGATGATGCAGCAAAGTAGCGTAAGTATTTCCCTCAGTTTTTGAGAACCAAGGTATCAATCCAGTAGGAGGCTACGCGCGAGTCCCTCGTACCTACACAAAAACAATAGCTCAACGCAACCAATGCGCTTAGGGGTTGTCAATCCCTTCACGATCACTTACGAAAGTGAGATCTGATAGAGATGATAAATAATATTTTTTTTGGTATTTTTGGTATAGAGATGCAAAGTGAAAAGTAAAAGGCAAAGTAAAAAAGCAAAGCAATAATAAAGTGATCGAGATTGATATGATGAGAAAGAGACCCGGGGGCCGTAGGTTTCACTAGTGGCTTCTCTCAAGAGCATAAGTATTCTACGGTGGGTGAACAAATTATTGTTGAGCAATTGACAGAATTGAGCATAGTTATGAGAATATCTAGGTATGATCATGTATATAGGCATCACGTCTGAGACAAGCAGACCTACTCCTGCCTGCATCTACTACTATTACTCCACTCATCGACCGCTATCCAGCATGCATCTAGTGTATTAAGTTAAAAACAGAGTAACGCCTTAAGCAAGATGACATGATGTAGAGGGATAGTTTCATGCAATATGATAAAAAACCCATCTTGTTATCCTCAATGGCAACAATACAATACGTGCCTTGCTGCCCCTTCTATCACTGGGAAACGACACCGCAAGATCGAACCCAAAGCTAAGCACTTCTCCCATGGCAAGAAAAACCAATCTAGTAGGCCAAACCAAACTGATAATTCGAAGAGACTTGCAAAGATAACCAATCATACATAAAAGAATTCAGAGAAGATTCAAATATTATTCATAGATAGACTAGATCATAAACCCACAATTCATTGGTCTTAACAAACACACCGCAAAAAGAAGATTACATCAAATAGATCTCCACGAGAGAGGGGAGAACATTGTATTGAGATCCAAAAAGAGAGAAGAAGCCATCTAGCTACTAACTGTGGACCCGTAGGTCTGAAGTAAACTACACACACTTCATCAGATAGATCTCCATGTTTAATTGTTGTTTTCACCCGTGAACGTTAGCCGTTCCTCCTCGGTTGCCATGCCATCGACCCATGGGAAACCCGGTATCCGGGATCACCCCACCATCCTCGCATGATCCGTTCATCCACATTTTCTCTTGCACCGACATCTCAATGAGTTGTCGGATCACCCGGAGTGTTGTCGTGGCACCATTTCCGTTGTAGTTGCCGTGACACCCCTTTTGTTCCGCCATGGCGACCAAATGCTTCTTAATATGCTCTTGTCAACTTTCCTTAAAATTTCATAAAACTTGAGCATGCCATCCGCATCATGTTAACAACATTTAAAATGTTTAAATTGTTGTTGCATCAAATTGCTAATGCATATGGGGATTTACCGGATTTGTTGTTTGTTATATTCGGCCCCATTTAAATTGTTTAAATGGTATAGTTTTGTTATGCTTCACCTCTTGCCATGCTAACAACATCTAATCTTGTTGGGTACATAAACGAGAGTGAACTAAATAATTGATGTGGTGTTCCGTCAATATGCAACGGAGTTGCATATTGAGCTCCACTTAACTTGTAGTTTTGTTTGTGCCCTTTGCCATGCTTCATTAAACCGGACATGCATCATACTTGGATGTGCACCATGCCATGTTCATGTGTTGGTTGTTTACTATGTTGTTTGCTTCTTTCCGGTGTTGCTTCCTCGGGTTAGTTCCGATAACATCGCGTTTGTGAGGATTCGTTCGACTATGTCTGTTTGTCTTCTTCATGGACTCGTTCTTCTTCCTTGCGGGATCTCAGGCAAGATGACCATACCCTCGAAATCACTTCTATCTTTGCTTGCTAGTTGCTCGCTCCTTTGCTATGCCTATGCTGCGATACCTACCACTTGCTTATCTTGCCTCCCATATTGTTGAACCAAGCCTCTAACCCATCTTGTCCTAGCAAACCGTTGTTTGGCTATGTTACCGCTTTGCTCAGCCCCTCTTATACCGTTGTTAGTTGCAGGTGAAGATTGGAGTTGGTTCCTTGTTGGAACATGGCTATTTTGTTGGGATATCACAATATCTCTTATTTAATTAATGCATCTATATACTTGGTAAAGGGTGGAAGGCTCGTCCTTATGCCTGGTGTTTTGTTCCACTCTTGCCGCCCTAGTTTCCGTCATATCGGTGTTATGTTCCCGGATTTTGCGTTCCTTACGCGGTTGGGTATAATGGGAACCCCTTGACAGTTCGCCTTGAATAAAACTCCTCCAGCAAGGCCCAACATTGGTTTTACCATTTGCCACCTAGCCTTTTCTTTCCCTTGAGTCGGCCGGCCAGTGCTCCTCTGAGTGTTGGTCCAAACTAAGCGATGTCCGGAGCTACCAGGGGCAACTCTGGGCTGGCCCACCCGACGTCTGGCTCATCCGGTGTGCCCTGAGAACGAGATATGTGCAGCTCCTATCAGGATTTGTTGGCACATCTGGGTGGCTTTGCTGGTCTTGTTTTACCATTGTCGAAATGTCTTGTAACCGGGATTCTGAGCCTGATCGGGTCTTCCCGCTAGAAGGAATATCCTTCGTTGACCATGAGAGCTTGTGATGGGCTAAGTTGGGACACCCCTGCAGGGATTTGAACTTTCGAAAGCCGTGCCTGTGGTTATGGGCAGATGGGAATTTGTTAATGTCCGGTTGTAGAAAACCTGAAGTTTATCTTAATTAAAATACATCAACCGCGTGTGTAACCATGATGGTCTCTTCTCGGCGGGGTCCGGGAATGTAACACCCGGATGATTAAGCAACAGTGATCACCTCGGTTACTGTGGCTAACCTCACGTTGATTCGAACCCGGTCTACAAATAAATTCAAAACAAAACCAAAGATAAAAGGTTTCAAAAACTAAAACTAAAATGTTCGGGGGTTGTCTAAAATAGCAAACCTAATTATGGTGGGGTGCACAAATTTTTGTAAAATGTTTTGGCATTTTAATTAAACTAAAACAGAAAGCAGAAAAAGAAAAAATAATAAAAGAAAAGAAAGGAAGAAGAAAAGGGGAGGGAACCTCCCCTGGCCCATCTGGGCCAGCCCTTCCCCCGGCCCAGCCAGCCCCCCCGGAGCCCCGCCCCACCTGGCCCCTGGCCTGGCCCAACTCCCCCCCCCTGGGCCGGCCCAACCGGCACCCCCATAACCCCCCCACGCCCCAAACCCTAACCTACCCCCTCCCCACTCGCCCCCCCCCCCCCCGATCCCCTTTCCCCTGCCCCCGCCCCGATCCAGATCGGGGGCGAGGACCCCCGCCGCGCCCCACCTCGCCGGCGGCCCCCCGCCGCCCCAACCGGTCGCCTCCACCCCCCTCCTCCTCTCCACCGCCCGGACCCCCCCCTCCACACCGTCGCCCCACGCGCGGAGCGCCCGCCGCCGCCTGGACCTCGCCGCCTCGGCCCCCACCCCACCTCGCCGGATCTGCGACGCCGGACGGCCGCCTCCCCGACTCCCTCCTCGCCGGTCGCCTCCGAGCTTCACCGCGCCCGCCTCCTAGACCCTACGCGCCCCTCCCCGTGAGCTCTTTCCCCCCCCCCGTCGCTCCCCTCTTCCCCCTCCCGAACGACGCCGCGCCCAGAGCCCCGTCGCCGGCTCCGCCCCGGCTCCGGCCACCCGCGGCCACGCCGCCGTCCCACCCCCGGCCCCTCACCGCTCCCCCTGTGCGGCTCCCCTGCCGCGGCCGCCGCCCCCCTTTTCCCCGTGGTCGCCTCGGCCACGTGCACGGGCACCACCGACCGCGCGCCCGGCGTCGTGCCCGCCGGCGCCCCTCGCCCCGCCGGCGCCCTCGTACCCCGGCGGCCGCCCCGAAACCCCCGACCGAACCCCGCAGCCGCTCGGCCATCTCCCCCCCCCCCCGTTTACGCCACTGCCGGCCCCGCCCCGTCGCCCCGAATCGCCTCGCCGGCGCCGCTGGCCGCCCGGCCGGTCGCGCCGTGGCTGCGGCCTCCGGCCGCCGTCTTGGGCCTCGGCCGCCCCGGCCCCCGTTGGCCTCGGGCGCGGGCGCGGGCGCCGTGTCCTCCTGGGGTGCGCCCGAACGGGCATCGCCCCGCGCGCCCGCTGGCCCGTTTGCCCCTCGGGGCCAATGACATGGGGGCCCCACCCCCAGAACGAAAAAAAAAGAAAATAAAATAAAAAATAAAAATAAAATAAATAAATAATAATATTAAAAATATATAATAAATAATAATAAATAAATAAATAATAAATAATAAATTAAATAAAAACAATAAATATAATTAATAAAAATAAAATGAAAATGAATTAAAACTAATTAACTAATTAATTAATTAATTAAATAAGTAAGTAATTAATTAGTCTAACTAATTCTGATTAATTAACCCTAATCACTAATTAACCTAATTAACTAATGTTAATTAACTCTGATTAGGTTAATTAGATATTAGAGAATGACATGCGGGACCCACCTGTCAGGGTTGACTCGGTCAACCCTGTTGACTGATGAGGTCAGCATGACATCATGCTGATGTCATAAAAGCATTTTCGAAATTAATTAAATAATTAATTAAATTCCTGAAATTAATAAAATCTTTTAAAAATCATATCTTTTAATCCGTAATCCGGATTAAAATATTTTCAACATGAAAGTTGCTCAGAACGACGAGACGATTCCGGATACGCAGTCCGTTCGTCCACCACACCCCCCTAACCTATCGAACCCGCAACTTTCCCCCTCCGGCTCCTCTGCCCGAAAACGCGAAACACCGGGAATACTTCCCGGATGTTTCCCCCCTTAACCGGTACCACCTCATACCACGTTAGGGCACGCCTAGCATCGCTTCTTGACATGTCATGCATCGATATGCATCTGTTTACTTGGTATTCATTGTTCTTCCCCCTCTTCTCTCCGGTAGACTACGAGACCGACGCTGCTGCTGCCCAGTTCGACTACGGAGTTGACGACCCCTCTCTCTTGCCAGAGCAACCAGGCAAGCCCCCCCCCCCTTGATCACCAGATATCGCCTATTCTTCTCTATACTGCTTGCATTAGAGTAGTGTAGCATGTTACTGCTTTCCGTTGATCCTATTCTGATGCATAGCCTGACATTGTTGCTTCACCTGTTGATACCTTACCTGCAATCCTAAATGCTTAGTATAGGATGCTAGTTTATCATCATTGGCCCTACATTCTTGTCAGTCTGCCTTGCTATACTATCGGGCCGTGATCACCTGGGAGGTGATCACGGGTATATACTATACCTACTACATACTACACAGATGGTGACTAAAGTCGGGTCAGCTCGAAGAGTACCCGCGAGTGATTCACGGATTGGGGGCTGAAAGGACCTTTGTCCCGACGGCCCTCTGTGTGGATCTTTGTGGCGGAGCGACAGGGCAGGTTGAGACCACCTAGGAGACAGGTGGGCCTGGCCCTGTTCGGCGTTCGCGGACACTTAACACGCTTAACGAGATCTTGGTATTTGATCTGAGTCTGGCTACGAGCCTATACGCACTAACCATCTACGTGGGAGTAGTTATGGGTATCCCGACGTCGTGGTATCAGCCGAAGCACTTCAGACGTCAGCGACGGAGCGGCGCGCGCCGAATTGGACTGGAACGCCACTAGGCTAGGTCTGCTTTCGGCCGCCCTCGCAACGTGCAGGTGTGCTATGGGCGATGGGCCCAGACCCCTGTGCGCTTAGGTTTAGACCGGCGTGCTGGCCTCTCTGTTTTGCCTAGGTGGGGCTGCGACGTGTTGATCTTCCGAGGCCGGGCATGACCCAGGAAAGTGTGTCCGGCCAAATGGGATCGAGCGTGTTGGGCTATGTGGTGCACCCCTGCAGGGAAGTTTAATCTATTCGAATAGCCGTGATCTTCGGTAACAGGACGACTTGGAGTTGTACCTTGACCTTATGACAACTAGAACCGGACACTTAATAAAACACACCCTTCCAAGTGCCAGATACAACCGGTGGTCGCTCTACCTCAGGGATATGAGGAGGGGATCGCCGGGTAGGATTATGCTATGAGATGTTACTTGGAGATGCTACTTGGAGGACGTCGACCTACCCTCTTCTGCCTGTTGCAAGACGAAGGTGACCAGAAGCGTAGTCTTCGACAGGATTAGTTATCCCCCTCTTATTCTGGCATTCTGCAGTTCAGTCCACTGATATGGCCTCCTTACACATATACCCATGCATATGTAGTGTAGTTCCTTGCTTGCGAGTACTTTGGATGAGTACTCACGGTTGCTTTCTCCCCCCTTTTTCCCCTTTCCTTTCTTCCTGGTTGCCGCAACCAGATACTGGAGCCCAGGAGCCAGACGCCACCGTCGACGATGACCCCTACTACACCGGAGGTGCCTACTACTACGTGCTGCCCGCTGACGACGACCAGGAGTAGTTTAGGAGGATCCCAGGCAGGAGGCCTGCGCCTCTTTCGATCTGTATCCCAGTTTGTGCTAGCCATCTTATGGCAACTTGTTTAACTTATGTCTGTACTCAGATATTGTTGCTTCCGCTGACTCGTCTATGATCGAGCACTTGTATTCGAGCCCTCGAGGTCCCTGGCTTGTATTATGATGCTTGTATGACTTATTTTATTTGTAGAGTTGTGTTGTGATATCTTCCCGTGAGTCCCTGATCTTGATCGTACACATTTGCGTGCATGATTAGTGTACGATTGAATCGGGGGCGTCACAAGTTGGTATCAGAGCCGACTGCCTGTAGGAATCCCCCTTCCACACTCCTTGGCCGAAGTCGAGTCTAGACATTACCAAAAACTTTTACTAACTTGGCTGTGTGCCTTACGGGCCCACGTCGCCATCGGGTGGTACTAGGATCTTTTACTCCTCGACCTTTGCTCTGGGACTCTGAACTCTTTTCTACTCGGGTTAAACGAAATTACTAACTCTAACATTAGGATCCCGTTACCACGTTCACCCCGAAGTTGGATAAGACATAGTTATTCTGTAGGATAGCATTTTGAATAGTGCCCGTGTTGTCATTTGACTCCATTGAAACATCTTTGTTTTCAGATGGAACCCGCGAGGCAGGTCGTGCGCCACACTGCGGCCATTGGTGCCTCAGGATCACCTGCTGTGCTAGCTGATATGATGACCTATCTGGGTTATCGCTGGCACCCTGAGTACACCGTCTACGAGGAGTACCAGGACTTTAACCAGGAGCAGTACCGTGCCATCGTCCACCTCTACTCTCGGGAGTATGAGTCCACTACCGTGCTGCACACCGCTCATGGTGTTGGAGTGACCATCGAGATGGCAGTTCACGATGCGGCTCATGCTGCTCTGACACGTCTTCGTGGAGAGTATCAGGCATTGGACACTTCCCCTTTCAGGCACATTCCTATCGCATATGACGTTGGTGCGGAGGGATACTACACTGCCGCCTACTCCACCGTCACCCGAGAGCCGTTCCACCATCAGCGCCTGGTTCTGCATGCTGATGGGCTGGACCGAGCTAACAGAGCTCTTCGCCACGAGTTGTACACCACTCGTCAGCACCTTTACAGGGCTCTGACGCGGTTGCACCCCTTTGTCCGGTCTGGACAGCTGCCGTGTTCTGCGACCTACCCAGCCAGGACCGTGATGCCCCACGGTGTCGGATGGCCAGAGGTGGGAGGCTACTCTCCCGCACTTGGTCCTCTTCTGCCACCTGAGCGTCGGGTTCTACACCAGAGTATCCGCGGCCCCCAGGCCACTGACGTGGAGGACTATCCGTTGCCTCACTACCAGCTGTCAGGTTACAGCTACCTTCACAGTACCTCCTGGGACTGATGTAGTCTTGCTCATTAGTCTTAGATGCACTCGCGAGCCTGCGTGCCGCCTATGATGACTTAGTCTATGTACGGAACTCTGTGTACTGAACTCTATGTCCGACCCCTTTTGTAAGTTATGCCGACTATCTATGTGGTATCTGTCGTGCTCCTTTCATTAAGCATGTTTCATCATGAATGACTCTTGCCTATGCAAATTTCTCAATACTGAACTACCCCTGTTATATATTAGCAGGATGGTTAGACCAGCTGGTCGTGGTCATGGTGGCAACTTCCCACCACCGCCTGAGTACATGGCTGGTATGATCCAACAGCTTGAGATGAATCGCCAGTTCATGGAAAACATGATGGCTCAGTTTCCTCGCCCCAATATGAACCAGCATCCAAACACAACAACTCTGCAGGATTTCATACGCCTCAACCCAAGTGTGTACCGCAGCTCAACCCAGCCGCTGGATGCTGATGACTGGCTCCGTGACATCACCTATGAGATGGAGTCTGCTGATGTAGCCCCTGCCAGCTATGTCACTTTTGCTTCCTTCTTCCTGAAGGGACCCGCAGCTCAATGGTGGGACAGCCACTGGCGTACTCTGCCAGTTGGGACAATCATCTCCTGGCCAGACTTTCAGGCTGCCTTCCGTGCCCGCTTCATTCCTCAGGGAATCATGGACAGGAAGAAGCGTGAGTTTCGCAACCTCACCCAAGGCAACAAGACTGTTGAAGCTTATCAGCGGGAGTTTCTGGACTTATCCCGCTATGCTGAAGAAGACATTGCAACTGATGCTCGCAGACAGGAGAAGTTCCGTGAAGGCCTTCAAGCTGACATCAAGCTCACACTTCTAGTGCATGACTTTGCCGATTTCGCCACCTTGGTGAACAAGGCCATCAATGTCGAGACTGGTCTGCAAGAACACCAGAGCTCTCAAAGGCGCAACCGTGACACGGGCTCATCCTCGGGCCCGCCCTCGCAGAAGCGTAAGATATGGATCCCGAACAGCATGTACCGTCCAACTGCACCTGCCCCAAGGCAGTCTTATGCTGCACCTCGTCTGCCGGCTGCTCCAACTAGGCAGCCGAGGCTTCCAGCTCCACCACCCCAAGCTCCTGTTCCTACCCCCGAGAATGGGTTGTGCTTCAGGTGCGGACAACCAGGACACCGTGCTAGGGAATGCAACCAGAGACAGAATCAACTGGCCCTTCCAGCAACTGGCCGTGGGAACAACCAGGCCTGCAACAACAATGCCAAGTCTTATGGCCGTGTTCATGCCAACCACATTGATCTGAATGAAGCTCAAGACCAGCCTGCTACTGTGATGGGTACACTCCTCGTAAATTCAGTACCAGCATCTGTTTTATTCGATACAGGTGCATCGCATTCATTCATGTCAGAAGATTTTGCATTCATGCATGGCATTAAAAGTGAAGACATGAACGCTTCTCTATTAGTGCACACCCCTGCGGGCCAATGTCGAACCTCCATGATTTGCAACGACGTCCCTGTAGAAATTGAAGGACTGGAATTCCTTGTCTCTCCCATCGTACTGAAGTCCTGTAGCATTGATCTCATTCTGGGAATGGATTGGTTAAAGGCGCATACTGCTTCTATCGTTTGCGCCACTAAGACCGTCCATCTGCTACACCCTTCTGATGAAATAATTAGCTACGATGCTCATCTGGTTCGGAATGCCGAGGCCAAACTTTATGCCTTAAACGCATTGAACGCTGCACCACTTGAGGGCATTGAAAACATTCCCGTCGTGCGTGAATTCCTAGACGTCTTTCCTGAAGAACTCCCAGGGATTCCCCCTGCTAGAGCTGTCGAATTCGTCATCGACTTGAAACCAGGCACCACTCCTATAGCCAAGCGACCCTACAAGATGCCGCCGCATGAACTCCTTGAGCTTAAGGAGGAAATCGATAATTCTCTTCGAAGTGGTTTCATTCGCCCAAGTTGCTCTCCTTGGGGAGCACCTTCTCTCTTTGTCAAGAAGAAAGATGGGACGAACCGATTGGTCCAAGACTACCGTCCTATAAATCAAGCTACCATTCAGAATAAGTATCCTCTTCCTCGGATCAATGATCTGTATGATCAATTGGCTGGATCATCAGTGTTCTCTAAACTCGACTTGAGGTTGGGTTACCACCAGATCCGTGTTCGTGAGGAAGATATCCCCAAGACCGCATTTGTGACTCGTTATGGTTCATACGAGTACACCGTCATGTCTTTCAGCTTAACCAATGCTCCAGCCACCTTCTCTCGCCTGATGAGCTATATATTCATGGATTACCTCGACAAGTTCGTCGTGGTTTATCTGGATGATATTCTGGTATTTTCCAAGAACGAAGAGGAACATGCTGAACATCTTCGCCTCGTGCTGGAAAAGCTACGAGAGCATCAACTTTATGCCAAGTTCTCCAAATGTGAATTCTGGCTTCCCGAAGTAACCTATCTTGGGCATGTCATCTCTAAGGATGGTATTGCCGTCAACCCTGAACGAGTTCAGGCTATTCTCGATTGGACTCCTCCGAAGAACGTTAAGCAAGTCAGAAGTTTTCTCGGTCTCGCCAGCTACTGCCGTCGATTCGTCGAGAACTTCTCCAGGATTGCCAGGCCTCTGACTAACCTATTGCATAAGGGCGTCAAGTTCCAATGGACAGATAAATGTCAGGAAAGTTTCCAGGCACTCAAGGACAAGTTGACTTCTGCCCCAGTACTAGCTCCTCCTGATACTAAGAAGGACTTCATCATTTACTGCGACGCTTCCCGTCAAGGACTAGGCTGTGTCCTAATGCAAGAGCGCAAAGTGGTTGCTTATGCCTCTCGGCAATTGCGCCCTCACGAGGAGAACTACCCAGTTCACGACCTCGAACTTGCTGCTGTCATTCATGCACTAAAACAGTGGCGACATTACCTACTCGGTAATCGTTGCGAGATCTTCACTGACCACCAAAGTCTGAAGTATATATTTACTCAGCCAGACCTGAACCTCCGTCAGCAGAGATGGATGGAGACTGTTGCAGACTTTGATTTGGGTATTTCCTATACCCCAGGCAAGGCTAATGTAATGGCTGATGCCTTGAGCCGCAAGTCTTACTGCAACCACCTCCAGGTTCACAAAGTTCAGCCTTCACTTGTTGAAGAATTCAGAAAGCTAAACCTCCATATTGTTCCTCCGGGTGCACTCGCTCCCCCTCCCCCGGAGTTCCGCAAGATGAATCTCCGTGTTGTTTCCCAGGGTTCCCTCTATACCCTGGCTGTTGAACCCGATCTCGTGGGCACCATAAAGACAATGCAGGGATTTGACTCTGAAGTCTACAAGATTAAGCAAGGCCTCAAAGAAGGAAGTCCCTCATCCTTCACTATTGCTGATGATGGCGCCTTGTACTTCAAAGGCCGCCTAGTGGTGCCGTGTAAGGAGGAAAACCTGAATATGACCCAGGAGGTTATGAAAGAAGCTCATGATACGCCTCTATGTATTCATCCTGGTAGTACAAAGATGTACCAAGACATCCGCCAGAGATTCTGGTGGTCTAATATGAAGCAAGACATTGCTCGTTATGTTGCTGAATGTGACGTTTGCCGTCGTATCAAAGCAGAACATCAAAGGCCTGCTGGAACTCTACAACCTATATCTATTCCTGAATGGAAATGGGACCATGTTGAAATGGACTTCGTCACTGGATTCCCCAAATCGCAGAAAGGCAATGATGCTATTCTTGTCGTCATTGACCGACTTTCTAAGGTTGCACATTTTCTGGCGGTCAAAGAAACGATCACTGCTAGTCAGCTTGCAACTCTCTACATGACCAGAATTGTTTCGCTTCACGGTATTCCACTGGTTATCAGTTCAGACCGTGGCAGTTTATTCACTTCAAGATTCTGGGCAAGTTTCCAAGAAGCTATGGGCACTCATCTGTCTTTCAGCACTGCTTTTAATCCTCAGTCACAAGGGCAAGTTGAACGTGTCAACCAAGTTCTCGAAGACATGCTTCGAGCTTGTGTTATTTCCTTCGGCAAGAAATGGGAGGAATCTCTTCCGTATGCTGAGTTCTCTTATAATAATAGCTATCAAGCTAGTCTGAAGATGGCCCCCTTCGAAGTGTTATATGGACGAAAGTGTCGAACCCCTCTGAACTGGTCAGAAACTGGGGAACGTCCACTCTTCGGTCCGGATATTATCCAACATGCCGAAGAACAAGTCCGCATTATTCGCGAGAATCTCAAGACTGCTCAGTCACGTCAGAAGAGTCAGTATGACCGTCATCATAAAGACATGGTCTATCAACCTGGCGAAAAGGCCTATCTTCGCGTTACACCAATGAAGGGTGCTCACCGCTTCGGGATCAAGGGCAAGCTAGCTCCTCGCTATATTGGCCCATTCACTATTCTGGAAAGGCGTGGAAAAGTGGCATATCAACTGGAGCTTCCGTCGAACCTTTCTCAGGTTCACGATGTGTTCCATGTGTCACAACTCCGCCGTTGCTTCAAGGACCCAATCCGAGCTGTGGATCATGAAGTGCTCGAATTGCAACAGGACCTCTCCTATAAAGAGCAACCGGTCCGCATTCTCGACCAAGCTGAACGCCGCACACGCCAGAAGGCGATCAAGTTCCTCAAGGTCCAGTGGTCGAATCACTCTGAAGACGAAGCCACCTGGGAACGCGAGGATCGTCTGCGCGATGAATACCCCGCACTGTTTCCTTCTACCTCCTAAATCTCGGGACGAGATTTCTTGTAGTGGAGGAGATTTGTAACACCCGGATGATTAAGCAACAGTGATCACCTCGGTTACTGTGGCTAACCTCACGTTGATTCGAACCCGGTCTACAAATAAATTCAAAACAAAACCAAAGATAAAAGGTTTCAAAAACTAAAACTAAAATGTTCGGGGGTTGTCTAAAATAGCAAACCTAATTATGGTGGGGTGCACAAATTTTTGTAAAATGTTTTGGCATTTTAATTAAACTAAAACAGAAAGCAGAAAAAGAAAAATAATAAAAGAAAAGAAAGGAAGAAGAAAAGGGGAGGGAACCTCCCCTGGCCCATCTGGGCCAGCCCTTCCCCCGGCCCAGCCAGCCCCCCCGGAGCCCCGCCCCACCTGGCCCCTGGCCTGGCCCAACTCCCCCCCCCTGGGCCGGCCCAACCGGCACCCCCATAACCCCCCCACGCCCCAAACCCTAACCTACCCACTCCCCACTCGCCCCCCCCGATCCCCTTTCCCCTGCCCCCGCCCCGATCCAGATCGGGGGCGAGGACCCCCGCCGCGCCCCACCTCGCCGGCGGCCCCCCGCCGCCCCAACCGGTCGCCTCCACCCCCCCTCCTCCTCTCCACCGCCCGGACCCCCCCCTTCACACCGTCGCCCCACGCGCGGAGCGCCCGCCGCCGCCTGGACCTCGCCGCCTCGGCCCCCACCCCACCTCGCCGGATCTGCGACGCCGGACGGCCGCCTCCCCGACTCCCTCCTCACCGGTCGCCTCCGAGCTTCACCGCGCCCGCCTCCTAGACCCTACGCGCCCCTCCCCGTGAGCTCTTCCCCCCCCCCCCCCCCGTCGCTCCCCTCTTCCCCCTCCCGAACGACGCCGCGCCCAGAGCCCCGTCGCCGGCTCCGCCCCGGCTCCGGCCACCCGCGGCCACGCCGCCGTCCCACCCCCGGCCCCTCACCGCTCCCCCTGTGCGGCTCCCCTGCCGCGGCCGCCGCCCCCCTTTTCCCCGTGGTCGCCTCGGCCACGTGCACGGGCACCACCGACCGCGCGCCCGGCGTCGTGCCCGCCGGCGCCCCTCGCCCCGCCGGCGCCCTCGTACCCCGGCGGCCGCCCCGAAACCCCCGACCGAACCCCGCAGCCGCTCGGCCATCTCCCCCCCCCCCCCCGTTTACGCCACTGCCGGCCCCGCCCCGTCGCCCCGAATCGCCTCGCCGGCGCCGCTGGCCGCCCGGCCGGTCGCGCCGTGGCTGCGGCCTCCGGCCGCCGTCTTGGGCCTCGGCCGCCCCGGCCCCCGTTGGCCTCGGGCGCGGGCGCCGTGTCCTCCTGGGGTGCGCCCGAACGGGCATCGCCCCGCGCGCCCGCTGGCCCGTTTGCCCCTCGGGGCCAATGACATGGGGGCCCCACCCCCAGAACGAAAAAAAAAGAAAATAAAATAAAAAAATAAAAATAAAATAAATAAATAATAATATTAAAAAATATATAATAAATAATAATAAATAAATAAATAATAAATAATAAATTAAATAAAAACAATAAATATAATTAATAAAAATAAAATGAAAATGAATTAAAACTAATTAACTAATTAATTAATTAATTAAATAAGTAAGTAATTAATTAGTCTAACTAATTCTGATTAATTAACCCTAATCACTAATTAACCTAATTAACTAATGTTAATTAACTATGATTAGGTTAATTAGATATTAGAGAATGACATGCGGGACCCACCTGTCAGGGTTGACTCGGTCAACCCTGTTGACTGATGAGGTCAGCATGACATCATGCTGATGTCATAAAAGCATTTTCGAAATTAATTAAATAATTAATTAAATTCCTGAAATTAATAAAATCTTTTAAAAATCATATCTTTTAATCCGTAATCCGGATTAAAATATTTTCAACATGAAAGTTGCTCAGAACGACGAGACGATTCCGGATACGCAGTCCGTTCGTCCACCACACCCCCCTAACCTATCGAACCCGCAACTTTCCCCCTCCGGCTCCTCTGCCCGAAAACGCGAAACACCGGGAATACTTCCCGGATGTTTCCCCCCTTAACCGGTACCACCTCATACCACGTTAGGGCACGCCTAGCATCGCTTCTTGACATGTCATGCATCGATATGCATCTGTTTACTTGGTATTCATTGTTCTTCCCCCTCTTCTCTCCGGTAGACTACGAGACCGACGCTGCTGCTGCCCAGTTCGACTACGGAGTTGACGACCCCTCTCTCTTGCCAGAGCAACCAGGCAAGCCCCCCCCCCTTGATCACCAGATATCGCCTATTCTTCTCTATACTGCTTGCATTAGAGTAGTGTAGCATGTTACTGCTTTCCGTTGATCCTATTCTGATGCATAGCCTGACATTGTTGCTTCACCTGTTGATACCTTACCTGCAATCCTAAATGCTTAGTATAGGATGCTAGTTTATCATCATTGGCCCTACATTCTTGTCAGTCTGCCTTGCTATACTATCGGGCCGTGATCACCTGGGAGGTGATCACGGGTATATACTATACCTACTACATACTACACAGATGGTGACTAAAGTCGGGTCAGCTCGAAGAGTACCCGCGAGTGATTCACGGATTGGGGGCTGAAAGGACCTTTGTCCCGACGGCCCTCTGTGTGGATCTTTGTGGCGGAGCGACAGGGCAGGTTGAGACCACCTAGGAGACAGGTGGGCCTGGCCCTGTTCGGCGTTCGCGGACACTTAACACGCTTAACGAGATCTTGGTATTTGATCTGAGTCTGGCTACGAGCCTATACGCACTAACCATCTACGTGGGAGTAGTTATGGGTATCCCGACGTCGTGGTATCAGCCGAAGCACTTCAGACGTCAGCGACGGAGCGGCGCGCGCCGAATTGGACTGGAACGCCACTAGGCTAGGTCTGCTTTCGGCCGCCCTCGCAACGTGCAGGTGTGCTATGGGCGATGGGCCCAGACCCCTGTGCGCTTAGGTTTAGACCGGCGTGCTGGCCTCTCTGTTTTGCCTAGGTGGGGCTGCGACGTGTTGATCTTCCGAGGCCGGGCATGACCCAGGAAAGTGTGTCCGGCCAAATGGGATCGAGCGTGTTGGGCTATGTGGTGCACCCCTGCAGGGAAGTTTAATCTATTCGAATAGCCGTGATCTTCGGTAACAGGACGACTTGGAGTTGTACCTTGACCTTATGACAACTAGAACCGGACACTTAATAAAACACACCCTTCCAAGTGCCAGATACAACCGGTGGTCGCTCTACCTCAGGGATATGAGGAGGGGATCGCCGGGTAGGATTATGCTATGAGATGTTACTTGGAGATGCTACTTGGAGGACGTCGACCTACCCTCTTCTGCCTGTTGCAAGACGAAGGTGACCAGAAGCGTAGTCTTCGACAGGATTAGTTATCCCCCTCTTATTCTGGCATTCTGCAGTTCAGTCCACTGATATGGCCTCCTTACACATATACCCATGCATATGTAGTGTAGTTCCTTGCTTGCGAGTACTTTGGATGAGTACTCACGGTTGCTTTCTCCCCCCTTTTTCCCCTTTCCTTTCTTCCTGGTTGCCGCAACCAGATACTGGAGCCCAGGAGCCAGACGCCACCGTCGACGACGACCCCTACTACACCGGAGGTGCCTACTACTACGTGCTGCCCGCTGACGACGACCAGGAGTAGTTTAGGAGGATCCCAGGCAGGAGGCCTGCGCCTCTTTCGATCTGTATCCCAGTTTGTGCTAGCCATCTTATGGCAACTTGTTTAACTTATGTCTGTACTCAGATATTGTTGCTTCCGCTGACTCGTCTATGATCGAGCACTTGTATTCGAGCCCTCGAGGCCCCTGGCTTGTATTATGATGCTTGTATGACTTATTTTATTTGTAGAGTTGTGTTGTGATATCTTCCCGTGAGTCCCTGATCTTGATCGTACACATTTGCGTGCATGATTAGTGTACGATTGAATCGGGGGCGTCACAGGGAAGTGAACACGGTGTTGGAGTTATGCTTGACGTAGGTTGTTCTAGGATCACTTCTTGATCATAGTTCATCGACCGTGCCTTGCCTTCTCTTCTCGCTCTCTTTTGCGAATATGTTAGCCACCATATATGCTAGTCGCTTGCTGCAGCTCCACCTCATACCTTTTGCCCTTCCTATAAGCTTAAATAGTCTTGGTCGCGAGGGTGTGAGATTGTTGAGTCCCCTTGACTCATAGATACTTCCAAAACCAGCTTGCAGGTGCCGATGATAGCTTGCAGGTGACGCAACCAAGCTCAAGGAGGAGCTCTATGAAGATCGTGTTCTTTATGTTGTTCCGTTTTCCAGTTGATCAGTAGTGGAGCCCAGTTGGGACGATCGGGGATCTGTGTAGCTTTTGGGGTAGTCTTCTTTTATTTTGGTTCCGTAGTCGGACCCTGATTGTATATGGTTGATGTAATGCTTTATTCATGTATTGTGTGAAGTGGCGAGTGTAAGCCCACTATGTATCTCTTTCCCTTATGTATTACATGGGTTGCGTGAAGATTACCTCACTTGTGACATTGCTTTCAATGCGGTTATGCCTCTAAGTCGTGCTTCGACGCGTGGGAGATATAGCCGCATCGAGGGTGTTACAAGTTGGTAATCAGAGCCTTCCCCGACCTTAGGAGCCCCCTGCTTGATCGAATCGCTGGCGTTATTGAGTCTAGAAATGTTTTCAGTCATTTAGGAATTATATATCAGAGAGTTTAGGAATTCTTTTTACTCCTTAGTCCCTTCGTCGCTCTGGTGAGGCACCCTGACATAGAGTTTTGACTCTTGTCTTCTCAAATTTCACTAAAAAAATTTAGGATCACGCAGGTATCTAGGAATCATTCCGATGGTTTTGTGAAGAGAACATTGTTCTCGGTGCCTCCTGTCATTTAGGGGTTGTGGCAGTGTCCCAGGGAGTTGAGCTCCGAGGTGTTGTCATCACAATTTTATCGTTGCAGTTCTGGAATACCTGAGTTTAGTTTCGCCGACATCGAAAATCTCTTTTATGCAATTGTTGGTGAGATAACCTCGATGCCACCCAGTACTGGGGCGGGAGTTCGGGAGTATTGCCATAACTTGTATAACGGATGCTTTTCGAAGGTTGAGGTAGACGATTTCCGAAGGTTTCTTGGTTATGTGTTGAAGGATGGATACAGCTGGATGTAGGATTTGCTAGATTTGGGTGAGATGTTATGCTTCCCCTATATCCCCAACACCTGATTGCATAACCTGAAAATTTTGGGAGTTTATAAGTGGGAATTCAAGTAGCTCTTAGGATTTCTTTCCGACGGATATATGATATGAAATTGGGGTTCAACGTCTAGTGGTCCGTCTATCCACGGTTGGTTTTACAGTGGTCTCGTTGTGTCTTAAAGAGTCCTTGGCTATGCCGACTCGGGGACGCTTCGTATGTCATGTACACTGCCTTGTACATGATGGTGTTGTACGATCGAGCCCGTGTAGGCCCCACCACGAAAACTTCGGACGACATCTCCATCATATGTTTGTTCCGGCTTATTCTGCAAGCCAATCCTTTGTTTTGTTTTGAGTTGTGGTATTCGAGTTGCTTCGAAGTCAAATGTTGATTCCATGCCTTTTCCTAAGTGGTGTTCTCATATTCCTATGTGGATACTATTACTTCATGATAATCGAGAGTGTCATGTCAATCCTTTTCAATCGGTGTGTTTCTCTTCAAGTGGATCCAATCTTATCAACATTAGCAAGATCAATTATCAGTCCTTCTCAACGTTGTCTGTTTCATCTGTCCTCAAGTTGCCTTTGTTTTTCCCACCCTCCCACCCTTGTTTCTTCAAGGACTCAGATTTCTTAATCAAGTATCCTTTTATTCATGTGAAGTCTCTCCATTCTTTTCCGTCATGTTCTTACCCGGTGTTTCTCATGAAGATTCTCTACTCGTTCTTCATTCTCCATTTTTTTATTCTCCGGTGGTTTCAATTCAAGCTTTTGGTGTTGATCATATCCTTTCCTCGTTTCAGAAGTTTTATCATACCGGTGCACCTCATAATCATCCACTCTTCGCTATTCATTTGTTCCGGAGTGCTCAAGAAATCTCAGAAGATTCGTGTTTCCACTCTGCTTTCATAATCCTTTCAAGCTCTTTCGAGATTGTTATCTCATTCTAGCCATTTAATTCAACCGGTGCAACCTCTCTTTTAAATATTTTCAACGGTGTATCTTTTGAGTGGGCCCTAACCCATAGGTCTTTTTCCAGGATCTTACCTGACTCTTCTTATTCTCTCGGAGTTATTCTCAAATCTTCTAAAGTTTGACGTAAGAATGAATTGTCATCAGTCATATGTATTTCTTCAAGATCTTTTAAATTCTTTTCATCGTTGGCTCAACCTCTTCGCTTTGATGCTTCCGGAGCATCTAAATAATTCATGGTGGTGTTTCTCGTCGTCATTTTCAGACTAGAAGACCGAAGAAGATTTTTTCCCTCTAAATCTTGCTCCTTTCTCTTCAAGATTCATGGTTCTAGCTTCATACCATCTTCTCATAATTGTTCGATTGTGAGAATTCTTTTCACCCATCCGGAGCAATTCAAGATTCTGTTCAGTTTGGTTATCCGGAGCCCATCATCTAAGATTTATTCATTCAAAGCTTTCAGCTATGGTTCTCCAAATCATACCGGTGCTTAAATCAAGGATTCTCTAATCAGCTCGTAATCTCTTCATTCTCATGGATCTAAATTCTCTCAAGTATCTTCATTCTTTTTATAATTCTTCCCGGTGTTTTCATTATCTTTTCTTTGTTCATTTTTAATTCTTATGGTGGTTCATTCAAGATTTCTTCTTCCTTCGTTTATCATATCAATTTATTCTTGTTTCAATTCAAACGGTGGTTTGTTCAAGAGATCTCTTCCTTTCGTTGTCGTATCAAGTCATTCGTTGTTTTCCAAATTCTACCGGTGATTCGTTGAAGACCTTCCCAAGTTTGCTCCATATCTATCTTAATCCTTTTTCAACGAGAATAAGTAGTATGCCAAATCCGTTGCTTGTCATCAATTAAATTGGTGAAGGATAAGCATAATGTAATTCCTTATTCGTGTTTGATCGAGTAAATTCAATTCCTTATTCCGGAGGTTCATCTTATCTCACTCTCAGTTCAAGATGCTTCATCTTTCTTTTCCGGAGTTCCTAGCTTTTCCGCATTATCTCGTCGCAAAGCTCCTTCTAAATATTTACAAGGTTTCACCTTGAGTTTTGAACTTCTCCTTCCTTCCGTTTGATCATTCTTTTGTTTACCGGAGTTATTCATGGAGGCTCTACATGATGGTTCATAAAGGATTTAATTCCTTTTCAAAGTGTTCATCGAGATTCTTTTCAAAGGAGCCCATGCATTCTTCATCTTGCAATCTGGAGTGTAATTTCTTTCTACAGTATCATCGGAGGTGGTATTATGTCATTCTTGATAATTTGAGTTCATGTTTCATGATTCACATGTTATTAAGAATGAGGTATGTTAAATCCATCAACCAACTAGTTGGAGCTATCTTGTGTCATGTTTCACCTAAAGCCTTCCCTAAGGATTGTTGCTATCTATGGTGCTTATAAAAGATCCAAGTTCTTCATTTATCCTACCGGTGAGATAAGTTTCTCGTCTCCTTGTTCATATCAATCCAAATCCATTGTTTTCCGTTAGTGGCAGAATTTCACCTCATAATTTTTGAGATGTTTTCCATAAGCCCACAACAAGCTTACTCTTTTCGTTGTTGGCTTTCCAATAACTCCGTTCGACCATTCTCCTAAGGATGCCTTTTCAAGCTCAATTGTGGCACAACTTGGCATTTTCTTCCCCATTCTTTTATTTCAATTATTTATCGTCTATTATTTTGTTCCGGAGGCATGGTGATGTTGCTCTATTCAATCCATCATCTGGTGTGTCAAGATCATGTTCTTTTCATGCCTATCCATTCAACCGAAGTGTGGTGCCATTCTGCTCAAGTTCTTTTCGCCTTATCAAGCCTTGCATCTCTTTTCAACTGGAGTGCTTTCTGAGATTTTTCTTACCCCTTGTGCCATTTTTTTGCAATAGTCCCGGAGGCATTGTGTTATTGTTTTCGTCAAGTATCATCCCATCTCCTCAAATTCATGTTAAATTCCTTCTATTTACAGTCGGAGTGCTGTCCAAATTATATCATTCTTTTCCCTTCTCTATCTTGTTTTAACCGGAGTGTTATGTCTATCATTCCTCTTCTAACCGGAGCCTCATTCCTCTTCTTTACCTTCCATTTCCAACCGGAGTGATGTCGTAATTGATCCTTATCATTCCTTGTACTTCTCGTTTCTACCGGAGTGCTTGCATGTACTTCTTGTCCATTGCAACCCTTTTCTTATGTCTTTCAACCTACAAAGTTCTCGTAATGTTCCTTGTTCCTCTTTTCTAACGGAGTGTTTTCAACTTCGTTCATCTCCGTTGTATTCTTCTTTCCAATTGTTTAACCTCTCAAGGTTCATTGGTTTCACTCGTTTGTCAAAGAAGCAACTTTGTTTTACCTCTTCCTCTTCCGTTTTCTATCCGGTGCCATCCTAGATCTCGGGACGAGATCCTCTCGTAGTGGTGGAGTGTTGTGACGCCCCGAGACCGATGCTCGAGAAGACTTCCATATGTTCCGGGTTTCGCCATGTGTTTCAATTGTGCTTGCCCTTTTATTTTTTTGCATTGCATCACGTCATCATGCCATCATCTCATAAATCTTTTGCAACTCAACTAAATAAATTGCATAGATCTCTGATCTATTTAAATCGAGGGAAGGGTGACTTCTCTTTACAACATATCCTCTCGATATTTAGAGAGCTATAGTAAATATTCCAATTATTTGGATTTACCGCAAACACACTTGCAATTTAAAAACTCTTAGGTCTTTTCTGCTTCGAGTTGCTCCTCAAACCTTGCCATATATTCTTTCATCTTTTTCCGGAGCTCCACCCAAAATCCGAACATTTTTGGACCTTCCTAACCCTCACTTCCTATTCGAACCATTTGAATTTAAATCAAATGATTTTGAATTTAAACTTTCAAAAATGCCCACTCCATTTTCTCTTGGAACATGCGCATTTTTGCGAGTCCGGGAAATTTATTCCCGTGCCCAAACTCCTTCTCTACCTTTTCTTTTCTTCCCTTTTCTTCCTCTTTTTCTATTATTTTTTTATTAGAGCAAATAGTGGGAGAGAGAGCCCAGCCTCTCAGGCCTGCCAGGCCTGCCCTTTTACCTTAAGGCCCAGCTGACCCCTCCTCTCACTGGGTCGGCCCAAGGCCAAATCCCACCTAACCATCCTAACCCTAGCCCACACCATCGCTCCTCCTCACTCTCCCCTCGTTCGTCTTGTCCCTCCCGAGCGCCGTCACGCAGGGAGAGGGCAGCGCCAACCCCTCTCCCGATCCACCTCTCTCCCCCCGATTCCCTCGCGCCTCCTGACGCCGTCCAGGCCAGAGCTCCCTCGCCACCGGAGCGGAGCTGCTCCACATGCCAGGAGCCCTGCGCGCCCGACACCGCCCCTGCCGGCGACCTTCTCCATGGCGCCACCGCCGGCAAGCCCTGCCTCTGCGCCTCCTTCCCCATGGTGCCATGGCCTTCCTTCATCGACCTCGCGCCCGTATCCTCGGCCGGATGGCCACCTCGCCGGTGACCAAGCGCCCCGCCACCAAGCAGTCGCGTGCCCCTGCTCCCTTTCTCCTCCTTGCTGTTGGTCCTGCCCGAGCTGGAGCACGCGATGTAACACCCCGGATGTAACTTCCCCATTTTGTACTCCAACTCTTGCCGTTTCCGGCGTTAAGTTATTTTATATTCTTGGGTTCGGGTCTTTGTCTCCGTGTGTTGTTATCGTTGTCATGCATCTCATAGCATGTCATCATGTGCATTGCATTTGCATACGTGTTCGTCTCATGCATTCAAGCTTTTTCCCCGTTGTCCGTTTTGCATTCCGGCGCTTCGTTCTCCTCCGGTGGTCATTTCTACCTTTCTTTCGTGTGTGGGGATAAACCATTTCCGGATTGGACCGAGACTTGCCAAGCGGCCTTGGTTTACTGCCGGTAGACCGCATGTCAAGTTTCATAACATTTGGACTTCGTTTGATACTCCAACGGTTAACCGAGGGACCGAAAAGTCCTCGTCTGTGTTGCAGCCCAACACCCCTCCAATTTGGCCCAAAACCCACCTAAACCTACTCCATCATCTAGATCATTCGATCACGTCGCGTGGCCGAAAACCGCACCTCATTTGGACTCTCCTAGCTCCCTCTATGCCTATTTAAAGGCCTCTCCCCGAAAATCTCAGGTCTCTTCTCCCCCTAACCCTAAAAATCCGCTCGCACCGCGCCAGACATGTCCGATCCGGCCGGACAAGCCGCCGCCGCCGCCCGCAGCCACTGAGGCGCCGCCACCTGTCGCCACCACGTCGCCCACCACCGCGGCCCGCGGGAGCCCGGAGCCGGCCCCCCTGGCCCGCGCCGCCGATCCTCTCCACGCCCGCGCCTCCTCGCCTACCCCGCCGCCCGATCCACCGCGTCGCCCCCGCGTCCGGCGCCGCGCCGCCCACCTCTCGCCGGCACCGCCGCCATCGGCTGCCGCCATCCGCATGCCTCCGCACCGACCTCGCCGCGGTCGCGCACCCCGAGGCTCCCTGCCTCGCCGGAGCTCCGGCCCGGCCCTGGATCCGGTCGGATCCGACCTCCCCGGCCGCCCCCGCGTCAACTCCGGCGATCCCCGACGTTTTCCGACGAACAGGAGCTCAACCCCGGCGATCCTCGATTTCCGTGCTCGGCCGATCCAGATCTGAGATTCGGTTGACTTTTGCCCCGAAACCCTAGCTCATATGCTCATGTTCATCATGCCGTAACTTTGCATCCGTAGCTCCGATTCATGCATATAGCATATCAAAATGTTCATCTCAGAGAGTACATCATTTCATTCCATTGCATCATTTTCATTTGAGTTCATCTTGATGCTCGAAATGCTGTTAGAAGAGGGCTACTTGAGATAATTGTTAGATCTGCTGCTCCATTTAGGTTTTTGTCATTTTTGCCATGATTAATGTGTGCATGATATGCCATGATGCTCTACATATGTTTTGTTAAGGGTTTTGTCATCTTTCCAGAGGTGCAACCCATGTATTTTTGTGATGTGTGTGGTGACTAGCACAAGCTTGCAAAGTGGTGCACTTGTTAATTCTGTTTTCAGGGACTTAGCAATTCCACTAAGTCATTGAGTTGTTTATCTCATGTTGTCATATGTTCATGTTGTTTCCTAGTGATCCGTGCCTCTTTTGAGGATGATCATTAAGGATGTTTTGATAATCTTGTAGTGCTCTACCCATCCATGTCTTTGTTTGCAATTATGGAGCACCCTAGCTTGAGTCAATCGAGCTCTACTTTTGCTACTTTGTGAATCTGGGCAGATTGTCAACTTGTTTGCAATTTTGCCGATGATGTTGTAGTTGATCCGTGCATGCTATGCTATTGTTCTTGCCATGTCTAGCTTGCATTTTGTGTGTTCTTGATAGATGTATGCTTATATTATCATGACTTGCTCCGTATTGAGTGCATCGAGCTCGTAAACATGCCTACTTGAGTTATGTTTCAGCATGTTCCAGTTTTCACTAAGTCTGTGATCTGATTATGTTTTTGCTATGTTCACATGCTTGCAATTGTATTTTCTGATCCCTTTTGGCTCAAGGTCACTAAGGGACTTTTGTTAAGCTCTTTGAGTAGCTCCATGCCATGCTTTACTTTGCCATGTTCAGGTCCTGTAGCATGTAGTTTTGTTGCTCCGAAGAGTGCTACCTGATCTGAAATTCCAGACAAGTGTTAATTTCACTAAGTCTAAGATCTGTTTGCCATATGCATTTTTGCCATGCTTGTTTGAACCTATTAATGGATGAATTGGCCGTAGCTCAGTGCTAGACTTTTGTTAAGCATCTTGAATGCATCCCTACCATGTATTTTGTTGTCATGTTTTGGTGTTGTAGCATGTTCATCTCATTGCATTTAGATGGCTACTTGCTGTAAATCGCAGACCGGTGTCATTTTTGAATCGCTTGCCATTTCCAAACCGTAACTCCGATTCCGACGTTCTTTATATCGTTTTCAAGCGATTTCATCTCATATTTCCAGTGGCACACTTGGATTTCCAAGTTGAGGCCAGGTTCTTGCATTTCCTTCCATATCTTGCATTTTGCATCCCGCATCGCATCCCGCATAGCATATCATCATTGCATCATCTTGTTTGATCCTTGCACGTGGTTGATTGTGTCCTTGTTGCTTGTTTGTCTTGTTTGGGTAGAGCCGGGAGATGAGTTCGCTAACGAGGAGCCCGTTGAGTTTGCTTTCGAGGATCCAGTCAACTCTGACAACTGTGCAGGCAAGATGATCATACCCTCGAAATCACTACTATCTTTGCTATGCTAGATTGCTCGCTCTTTTGCTATGCCAATGCTACGATGCCTACCACTTGCTTTCAAGCCTCCCAAATTGCCATGTCAAACCTCTAACCCACCATGTCCTAGCAAACCGTTGATTGGCTATGTTACCGCTTTGCTCAGCCCCTCTTATAGCGTTGCTAGTTGCAGGTGAAGATTGGAGGCCGTTCCTTGTTGGAACATTTATTTACTTGTTGGGATATCATTATATTGCCATGTTATCTTAATGCATCTATATACTTGGTAAAGGGTGGAAGGCTCGGCCTCTCGCCTAGTGTTTTGTTCCACTCTTGCCGCCCTAGTTTCCGTCATATCGGTGTTTTGTTCCCGGATTTTGCGTTCCTTACGCGGTTGGGTTATAATGGGAACCCCTTGATAGTTCGCCTTGATTAAAGCTTTTCCAGCAATGCCCAACCTTGGTTTTACCATTTGCCACCTAGCCTCTTTTTCCCTTGGGTTTCCGGAGCCCGAGGGTCATCTTATTTTAAAACCCCCCGGGCCAGTGCTCCTCTGAGTGTTGGTCCACCTGTCAGCTGCCGGTGGCCACCAGGGGCAACTCTGGGCTGGCCTACCCGTACCTAGGACAATCTGAGTGTGCCCTGAGAAAGAGATATGTGCAGCTCCTATCGGGATTTGTCGGCACATTCGGGCGGTGTTGCTGGTCTTGTTTTAACCTGTCGAAGTGTCTTGAAGAACCGAGATACCGAGTCTGATCGGAACATCTTGGGAGGAGGTCTATTCCTTCGTTGACCGTGAGAGCTTGTCATGGGCTAAGTTGGGACTCCCCTGCAGGGATTTGAACTTTCGAAAGCCGTGCCCGCGGTTATGGGCAGATGGGAATTTGTTAATGTCCGGTTGTAGATAACTTGAACCTTAACTTAATTAAAATGAATCAACTAAGTGTGTTACCGTGATGGCCTCCTCTCGGCGGAGTCCGGGAAGTGGACACGGTGTTGGAGTAATGTTTGCGCAGGTTGTTCTCTAGTTTTCTCGCTCGCGCTTTGCCTCCTCTTCTCGCTCTCTTTTGCGAATAAGTTAGCCACCATATTTGCTAGTCGCTTGCTGCAGCTCCACAATATTTACCTTGCCTTACCTATAAGCTTAAATAGTCTTGATCGCGAGGGTGCGAGATTGCTGAGTCCCTGTGGCTCACAGATTACTATTACACCAGATGCAGGGCCTGATGTTTCCGCTCCAAGAGACGCGTTTGAGCTCAAGTGGGAGTTCGACGAGGACTCTCAACGATACTATGTTTCCTTTCCCGATAATCAGTAGTGGTGCCCAGTTGGGGGTGATCGGGACCGTGTCGCATGTTGGGTTATCTTTTATTTTGGCGCCGTAGTCGGGCCATGAGTGTTTGGATGATGTAATGTTATTTATGTACTTGATTGACGTGGCGAGTGTAAGCCAACTATGTTATCTCCCCTTTATGATTATATTACATGGGATGTTGTGAAGATTGCCTAACTTGCGACATATGCCTTCAATGCGATTATGCCTCTAAGTCGTGCCTCGACACGTGGGAGATATAGTCGCATCGAGGGTGTTACAAGTTGGTAATCAGAGCCTTCCCCGACCTTAGGAGCCCCATTGCTTGATCGTTTTTAGCGGCCGAGTTGTGTCTAGAAAAATGTTTTGAGTCATTTAGGAATTATATATCGGAGAGTTTAGGAATTCTTTTTACTTCCCAGTCTCCTCATCGCTCTGGTAAGGCATCCTGACGTAGAGTTTTGACTCTTCTCTTCTCAAATTTCACTAAAAAAATTTAGGATCACGCGGGTATCTTGGAATCGTTCCGATGGTTTTATGATGAGAACATTGTCTTGGTGCCTCCTGTCAGGGGTTTAGTGGAAGTGTCCCGGGGAGTTGAGCTCTGAGGTGTTGTCGTCATAATTTTATCGTTGCAGTTCTGGAATACCTGAGTTTAGTACGCCGACATCGAAAATCTCTTTTATGCAGTTCGTTGGTGAGATAACCTCGACGCCACCCAGTACTGGGGCGGGAGTTCGGGAGTATCGCCATAACTTGTATAACGGATGCTTTTCGAAGGTTGAGGTAGATGGTTTCCGAAGGTTTCTTGGTTATGTGTTGAAGGATGGATACAGCTGGATGTAGGATTTGCTAGTTTGGGTGAGATATTATGCTTCCCCTGTATCCCCAACACCTGATTGCATAACCGGAAAGGTTCGGGAGTTTCATAGGTGGGAATTCTTGTAGCTCTAGTTCTTCTTCCACGGATATTGGTTTGAGATTGGGATTTCTTACCGATTATTCGTTCTTGATCCGTACCTTGTTGATTTATTTCTCTACCTTAATTCTACGTGGCTTCTCAATTTATGGATATGTGACCATTTCAAGAGGAATGCATTCGTTCATTTTGTTCGGATGTGAAGACTATATGTTGCAATTTTCATTCCGTTGGATTCAGCTTCAATATTTGTCTATCAATGTGCTAATGGATGTCAACCTCTTCAGGATGGCTCCTCCAACGCGCACGACTCCGAATCCTGATCCGCCACCACCTCCACCTCCTCCGGAGGCATGGCAAGCTGTGATGGCCGCAACCAATGCAAACACACAGTTGATCATGCAAATTCTTCAAGAGCGCAATCAAGGCAACCAAGGGAATCAAGGCAACAATCAGAATCACTTTGCTACACTCAACCAGTTCCTTGCTAACGGGCCAAAGACTTTCAGCAATTGTGTTGAGGCAACCGATGCTGACGATTGGCTTGTGGATCTGTGCAAGCATTTCGAGTGCAGTAACGTCAGGCCTGAGGACTTTGTCAAGTTCGCTTCCTTCCAACTCAAAGATCAAGCTGCAGAATGGTTTCAGCAGTACAAGGATTCTAGAGGTGGACGTGTTATCACTTGGGATGATTTCCGTCGAGATTTCGAGCTCATCATATTCCCCAGAGCGTGGTTGAAAGCAAGCGTGAGGAATTCCGCAACCTGAAGCAAGGCTCTTTGTCTGTCTATGACTACAACAAGTTGTTCCAGAAGCTCGCCCGCTTTGCTAAGCAGGACGTCCCTGATGAGAAGAGCATGATATATCAGTTCAGGGGTGGTCTCAGAGAAGAAATTCAGCTAGCTCTTGTTCTCTTTGAGCCCTTGAGATACGATGAGTTCTACAACATGGCATTGAAGCAAGAGGCCGCTCAGTTGAGGTGTGATGCTTCCAAGAAGCGAGTCAGAGATGTTACTCCTTCTTCCTCTACTCAAGTGGCCAAGCAGCAGAAGTATTGGCTTCCTCCTCCTCCATTCCGTCAGCCGTATCAGCAGAAGAGCAAAGGTGGCAGTGGTTCTTCCCACCCACCCAACCCTGGCTTTTAGAACAAGACTTCGTCTCAAGCTCCAAGATCGAGTGCTCCGTATCACCGTCCGCTTTCAGAGGTCGCGTGCAACAAGTGCCAACAGAAGGGTCACTATGCCAACAAGTGTTTCAACTAGAGGCGTCTTCCTCCTCCTCCTCCTGTCAGATCGGCAAGTACAGCTGTGGTCAAGCATAACCCCAAGCATGCCAAGGTCAACTTGATGAATGCAGCTTAGGCAGAGGACTCATCAGATGTCATCATGGGTAACCTTCCTATTAATGATATTCCTGCAACTTTTGACACGGGTGCATCGCATTGTTTCATCTCGAGACCGTTTACATCTAGGCATGAATTGGTTTCGCAAGTTTTATCTAGTCCATTAGCAGTTGTCTCTCCCGGTAAGTGCATGCATGCTAACTCCATCGTTCCGGATGTTACTATCACCTTGGGTGACTACAAGTTTTTGGCTTCTCCAACGGTTCTTGCTAACTCGGATATTGATCTTATTCTCGGAATGGATTGGCTTTCTAAGCACAAGGCTCAACTTGATTGTGCAGCCAGGCAGATTCAATTGACCCATTCGTCTGAGGATGTAATTGTCTTTGCCGCTCGTGATGATACCATCCGTCTGTTTTCTCTTAATGAGAAGGGTGAACTGGATGCTATCTCGCAAATTCTAGTCGTTTGCGAATATCAAGACGTCTTTCTAGAAGAGCTTCCAGGAATGCCTCCACACCGGCCAGTTGAATTCATTATTGATCTTGAGCCTGGCACGGAACCTGTGTGCAAGCGTCCTTACAAGCTCGGACCTGAAGAGTTGAAGGAGTTGAAGAAGCAACTCGATATTCAAGAGAAAATGGGTCTTATCCGGCCTAGTTCTTCTCCGTGGGGTTGTGGTGTTCTTTTTGTGAAGAAGAAGGATGGAACGGACCGACTTTGTGTTGATTACCATCCATTGAACAAGAAGACCATCAAGAACAAATACCCACTTCCCAACATCAACGAGCTGTTTGAACAACTCAAAGGTGCTCAAATATTCTCCAAGCTTGATCTCCGTATGGGTTATCATCAGATTCGAATCCGTGAGCAAGATATTCCCAAGACGGCTTTCAGGACAAGCTATGGTTCATATGAATGCACTGTCATGTCTTTTGGCCTCGTCAACGCTCCTCCGACGTTCTCTCGCATGATGAACTTCATCTTCAACGCCTACACCAATGACTTCGTTTTGGTCTATCTCGACGACATTCTGGTTTTCTCCAAGAACAAGGAAGATCATGCCAAGCACTTGCGTTTGGTTCTTGATAAGCTCAAGGAACATCGGTTCTACGCCAAGTTCTCCAAGTGTGAATTTTGGCTCGATGAGGTTCTTTATCTTGGTCATATCATCTCTGCCAAGGGCATTGCCGTGAATCCTGAGAAGGTGTCTGCAATTGTGAATTGGGAACCTCCTCAGAACGTGAAGCAACTCCGTAGCTTCCTCGGTCTCGCAAGCTATTGCCGAAGATTCGTTGAAAACTTTTCTAAGATCGCGAAGCCTCTCTCTAATCTTCTCCAGAAGCACGTCAAGTACGTTTGGTCTCCGGAGTGTGACATTGCTTTCAACACTTTGAAAGAGAAATTGATCACTGCTCCAGTTCTGACTCCGCCTGATGAATCCAAGCCGTACGAGGTCTTTTGTGATGCCTCTCTCCAAGGTCTTGGCGCAGTATTGATGCAAGAGAAGAAAGGTGTTGCTTATACCTCTCGCCAGTTGAAGCCCAATGAGAAGAACTACCCCACTCATGATCCCGAGTTGGCGGCTGTTGTGCATGCTCTTTTGACTTGGAGACATCTTCTATTGGGAAGAAAAGTGGACATTTTCACTGATCACAAGAGTCTCAAGTACATCTTCACTCAGCCTAATCTCAACCTCAGGCAAACTCGATGGGTCGAAATGATTCAAGAGTATAATCCGAGTATCGAGTATACTCCAGGCAAGGCCAATGTGATTGCTGACGCATTGAGCAGGAAAGCTTACTTCAACAGTCTGATACTCAAGCCTTATCAACCCGAGCTTTGTGAAGCTTTCCGCAAACTTAATCTGCAAGTTGTTCCTCAAGGTTTCCTCGCCAACCTTCAAGTCTCTCCTACCTTGGAAGACCAGATTCGCCAAGCCCAGCTTCTTGATGCTATGGTGAAAAAGGTGAAGATTGGGATTGCCAAGAGTCAACCCAAGTACAAGTGCTACCGCCTTGATGACAAGGATACTCTCTTCTTCGAGGATCGTATTGTTGTACCCAAAGGTGACCTCCGTAAAGTGATCATGAACGAGGCTCACAATTCTCTCCTCTCCATCCACCCTGGGAGCACGAAGATGTATCAGGACCTTAAGCAGGCTTATTGGTGGACTCGAATGAAGCGCGAGATTGCTCAATTCGTGAATGAATGTGATGTCTGCAGAAGAGTGAAGGCAGAACACCAAAGGCCAGCTGGTCTCCTCCAACCTCTTGCCATTCCAGAATGGAAGTTTGACCACATTGAAATGGACTTCGTGACTGGGTTTCCAAAGTCCAAGCGTGGCAATGATGCTATATTCGTTGTCATCGACAAACTCACCAAAGTGGCTCATTTTCTGCCTATCAAAGAGTCGATCACTGCAGCTCAATTGGCGGAACTCTATACCTCTCAGATTGTCTCTCTGCACGGTATTCCACAAGTGATCTCTTCAGACCGTGGCAGCATCTTTACATCCAAGTTTTGGGATTCTTTTCAGAAGGCCATGGGCACCAACATCCGCTTCAGCACAGCTTTCCATCCTCAAACTAGCGGTCAAGTCGAGCGTGTCAACCAGATTCTTGAAGATATGCTCAGGGCTTGTGTGATCTCCTTCGGCATGAAGTGGGAGGATTGTCTTCCTTATGCTGAATTCTCCTACAACAACAGTTTTCAAGCAAGTTCGGGCAAGGCCCCATTTGAAATTCTGTATGGCAGGAAGTGCCGTACCCCTCTCAACTGGTCTGAAACCGGTGAACGTCAGCTTTTGGGTAATGACTTAATCACAGAGGCAGAGGAAATGTGCAAAGTCATTCGTGATAACCTCAAAGCAGCCCAATCCCACCAGAAGAGCTACTATGATAGTAAGCACCGTGATTTGATTTTCGAGATCGAAGATCATGTTTACCTCCGCGTCTCTCCTATGAAAGGTACTCGTCGCTTCGGTATCAAAGGGAAGCTTACCCCCAGATACGTGGGACCTTTCAAGATTGTCAGCAAGAGAGGCGACCTCGCCTATCAACTCGAGCTTCCTTCAAACTTTGCAAATGTTCATGACGTGTTCCATGTCTCATAGCTTTGAAAGTGCTTCAAGACTCCTGACCGCACCGTCAACTTCGAGGACATTGAGCTCCAAGAAGATCTCTCTTATCGTGAGCACCCAGTTGCTATTCTTGAAGAGACTGAATGCAAGACTCGCAATAAGTCAATCAAATTTCTCAAAGTCAAGTGGTCACACCATTCTGACCGTGAAGCTACCTAGGAACACGAGGATCACCTCCGTTCTGAATACCCGGCGTTCTTTCAGTCCTAGATCTCGGGACGAGATCCTTTGGTAGTGGTGGAGTGTTGTAACACCCCGGATGTAACTTCCCCAATTTGTACTCCAACTCTTGCCGTTTCCGGCGTTAAGTTATTTTATTTTCTCGGGTTCGGTTCTTTGTATCCGTGTGTTGTTATCGTTGTGATGCATCTCATATCATGTCATCATGTGCATTGCATTTGCATACGTGTTCGTCTCATGCATTCGAGCTTTTTCCCCATTGTCCGTTTTGCATTCCGGCGCTTCATTCTCCTCTGGTGGTCATTTCTACCTTTCTTTCATGTGTGGGGATTAAACATTTCCGGATTGGACCGATACTTGCCAAGCGGCCTTGGTTTACTACCGGTAGACCGCCTGTCAAGTTTCGTAACATTTGGACTTCGTTTGATACTCCAACGGCTAACCGAGGGACCGAAAAGGCCTCGTGTGTGTTGCATCCCAACACCCCTCCAATTTCGCCCAAAACCCACCTAAACGTTCTCCATCATCTAGATCGTTCGATCACGATCGCGTGGCTGAAAACCGCACCTCATTTGGACTCTCCTAGCTCCCTCTATGCCTATTTAAAGGCCTCTCCCCAAAAATCCCGGGTCTCTTCTCCCCCTAACCCTAAAAATCCGCTCGCACCGCGCCGGACATGTCCGATCCGGCCGGACAAGCCGCCGCCGCCGCCCGCGGCCACTGAGGCGCCGCCACCTGTCGCCACCACGTCGCCCACCACCGCGGCCAACGGGAGCCCGGAGCCCCCCCCCCCGGCCCGCGCCGCCGATCCTCTCCACGCCCGCGCCTCCTCGCCTACCCCGCCGCCCGATCCACCGCGTCACCCCCGCGTCCGGCGCCGTGCTGCCCGCCTCTCGCCGGCGCCGCCGCCGCCATTGGCTGTCGCCATCCGCACGCCTCCGCGCCGACCTCGCCGCGGTCGTGCACCCCGAGGCTCCCTGCCTCGCCGGAGCTCTGGCCCGGCCCTGGATCCGGTCGGATCCGACCTCCCCGGCCGCCCCCGCGTCAACTCCGGCGATCCCCGACGTTTTCCGGCGAACAGGAGCTCAACCCCTGCGATCCTCGATTTCCGTGCTCGGCCGATCCAGATCTGAGATTCGGTTGACTTTTGCCCCGAAACCCTAGCTCATATGCTCATGTTCATCATGTTGTAACTTTGCATCTGTAGCTCCTATTCATGCATATAGCATATCAAAATGTTCATCTCAGAGAGTACATCATTTCATTCCATTGCATCATTTTCATTTGAGTTCATCTTGATGCACGAAATGCTGTTAGAAGAGGGCTACTTGAGATAATTGTCAGATCTGCTGCTCCATTTAGGTTTTTGTCATTTTTGCCATGATTAATGTGTGCATGATATGCCATGATGCTCTACATATGTTTTGTTAAGGGTTTTGTCATATTTCCAGAGGTGCAACCCATGTATTTTTGTGATGTGTGTGGTGACTAGCACAAGCTTGCAAAGTGGTGCACTTGTTAATTCTATTTTCAGGGACTTAGCAATTCCACTAAGTCCTTGAGCTGTTTATCTCATGTTGTCATATGTTCATGTTGTTTCCTAGTGATCCATGCCTCTTTTGAGGATTATCATTAAGGATGTTTTATTAATCTTGTAGTGCTCTATCCATCCATGTCTTTGTTTGCAATTATGGAGCACCCTAGCTTGAGTCAATCGAGCTCTACTTTTGCTACTTTGTGAATCTGGGCAGATTGTCAACTTGTTTGCAATTTTGTCGATGATGTTGTAGTTGATCCGTGCATGCTATGCTATTGTTCTTGACATTTCTAGCTTGAATTTTGTGTGTTCTTGATAGATGTATGCTTATATTATCATGACTTGCTCCGTATTGAGTGCATCGAGCTCGTAAACATGCCTACTTGAGTTATGTTTCAGCATGTTCCAGTTTTCACTAAGTGTGTGATCTGATTATGTTTTTGCTATGTTCACATGCTTGCAATTGTATTTTCTGATCCCTTTTGGCTCAAGGTCACTAAGGGACTTTTGTTAAGCTCTTTGAGTAGATCCATGCCATGCTTTACTTTGCCATGTTCAGGTCATGTAACATGTAGTTTTGATGCTCCGAAGAGTGCTACCAGATCTGAAATTCCAGACAAGTGTTAATTTCATTAAGTCTAAGATATGTTTGCCATATGCATTTTTGTCATGCTTGTTTGAACATGTTAATGGATGAATTGGCCGTAGCTCAGTGCTAGACTTTTGTTAAGCATCTTGAATGCATCCCTGCCATGTATTTTGTTGTCATGTTTGAGTGCTGTAGCATGTTCATCTCATTGCATTTAGATGGCTACTTGCTCTAAATCGCAGACCGGTGTCATTTTTGAAACGCTTGCCATTTCCAAACCGTAACTCCGATTCTGACGTTCTTTATATCGTTTTCAAGCGATTTCATCTCATATTTCCAGTGGCACACTTGGATTTCCAAGTTGAGGCCAGGTTCTTGGATTTCCTGCCATATCTTGCATTTTGCATCCCGCATCGCATCCCGCATAGCATATCATCATTGCATCATCTTGTTTGATCCTTGCACGTGGTTGATTGTGTCCTTGTTGCTTGTTTGTCTTGTTTGGGTAGAGCCGAGAGACGATTTCGCTAACGAGGAGCCCGTTGAGTTTGCTTTCGAGGATCCAGTCAACTCTGACAACTGTGCAGGCAAGATGATCATACCCTCGAAATCACTACTATCTTTGCTATGCTAGATTGCTCGCTCTTTTGCTATGCCAATGCTATGATGCCTACCACTTGCTTTCAAGCCTCCCAAATTTGCCATGTCAAACCTCTAACCCACCATGTCCTAGCAAACCGTTGATTGGCTTTGTTACCACTTTGCTCAGCCCCTCTTATAGCGTTGCTAGTTGCAGGTGAAGATCGGAGGTCGTTCCTTGTTGGAACCTTTATTTACTTGTTGGGATATCATTATATTGCCATGTTATCTTAATGCATCTATATACTTGGTAAAGGGTGGAAGGCTCGGCCTCTCACCTAGTGTTTTGTTCCACTCTTGCCGCCCTAGTTTCCGTCATATCGGTGTTATGTTCCTGGATTTTGTGTTCCTTACGCGGTTGGGTTATAATGGGAACCCCTTGATAGTTTGCCTTGTTTAAAGCTTTTCCAGCAATGCCCAACCTTGGTTTTACCTTTTGCCACCTAGCCTCCTTTTCCCTTGGGTTTCCGGAGCCCGAGGGTCATCTTATTTTAAAAAACCCCGGGCCAGTGCTCCTCTGAGTGTTGGTCCACCTGTCAGCTGCCGGTGGCCACCAGGGGAAACTCTGGGCTGGTCTACCCGTACCTAGGACAATCTGAGTGTGCCCTGAGAAAGAGATATGTGCAGCTCCTATCGGGATTTGTCGGCACATTCGGGCGGTGTTGCTGGTCTTGTTTTAACCTGTCGAAATGTCTTGATGAACCGAGATACCGAGTTTGATCGGAACGTCTTGGGAGGAGGTCTATTCCTTCGTTGACCGTGAGAGCTTGTCATGGGCTAAGTTGGGACTCCCCTGCAGGGATTTGAACTTTCGAAAGCCGTGCCCGCGGTTATGGGCAGATGGGAATTTGTTAATGTCCGGTTGTAGATAACTTGAACCTTAACTTAATTAAAATGAATCAACTGAGTGTGTTACCGTGATGACCTCTTCTCGACGGAGTCCGAGAAGCGGACACGGTGTTGGAGTAATGTTTGCACAGGTTGTTCTCTAGTTTTCTTGCTCGCGCTCTGCCTCCTCTTCTCGCTCTCTTTTGCGAACAGGATAGCCACCATATTCGCTAGTCGCTTGCTGCAGCTCCACAGATACTTACCTTGCCTTACCTATAAGCTTAAATAGTCTTGATCGCGAGGGTGCGAGATTGCTGAGTCCCTGTGGCTCACAGATTACTATTACACCAGATGCAGGGCCTGATGTTTCCGCTCCAGGAGATGCGTTTGAGCTCAAGTGGGAGTTCGACGAGGACTCTCAATGATACTATGTTTCCTTTCCCGATGATCAGTAGTGGTGCCCAGTTGGGGGTGATCGGGACTGTGTCGCATGTTGGGTTATCTTTTATTTTGGCACCGTAGACGGGCCATGAGTGTTTGGATGATGTAATGTTATTTATGTACTTGATTGACGTGGCGAGTGTAAGCCAACTATGTTATCTCCCCTTTATGATTTATATTACATGGGATGTTGTGAAGATTGCCTAACTTGCGACATATGCCTTCAATGCGATTATGCCTCTAGGTCGTGCCTCGACACGTGGGAGATATAGTCGCATCGAGAGTGTTAGATGCGAGTAGCTGCAGCTTGACCCAGCGACCTTCACCGCCGCCCCGACCCTCTCCATGTGTCGCCGAGGTCTCGCCTCCTCCCTGTGGCATCGCGCACCCGAAGTCCAGGGCCTCTCCAGCCTTCAGATGCTCTGTTTCCCATGCTCCACGCCAAGTCCGACACCGACCTCACTTTGTCTTGTTGCCGCTTCGCTTTTCGACCTCCTGTTGCTGCAGGACCCTCCCCATCGTGCACCATCGCTATTCGGTTTCTTTTCTCTCAAGATCGAAGGACGCCAGGTACCAAGACGTCAAAGACCCGGCAAGTTCATCTACGGGCATGTACATCTATCTTCACCAAAGACATGTGTATGCTTACACAACGAACCTTGGAGTTACACGAGAGACCAAGTACTCCGATGACATGTGTACCATTACGCCCGACGACCTTGGATGCACCAAGTTCCACTACCGCCGACATGTACGACTACACGATGAACCGCCAAGACCCAAGTACCATGACGCCAAGTACCTCTTGGGATCGTCAAGGTGGATCTCGAACGTTGACGAGGTTCCGATAAGACCCTCGATGTGTACGGCTACAATGTGAACGTGTACCCGACGACCCCGGAGACCTATGTTACACCAAGTACCACGACGACCTTTGACTTGTACCCCTACATCGCACTGAAACGCCGAGTTCCTCGCCGAGACCCCGAACATTTACGGAACCTTGTGCGACTATGGATGTGAACGACCACCGTCGAACCCAAGTTACTCGGATTCATCAAGTCCCTCTACGAAAACGTTGTACGACTACTTCCATGGCCGAAGGCCCGTGTACAACTACCGTCGCCGTGGATGACTACTTCCTCTACGAACCCGAACCGCTTTGAGAATGCACCTGGAAGGTATAACCGCCAAGACGATGACCCGTGGACGAAAGCATGTGTTGTATGAGATGCATGTTTAGTTGTTGTTTTCGCCCGTGAACGTTAGTCGTTCCTCCTCGGTTGCCATGCCGTCGACCCATGGGAAACCCGGTATCCGGGATCACCCCACCATCCTCGCATGATCCGTTCATCCACATTTTCTCTTGCACCGACATCTCAATGAGTTGTCGGATCACCCGGAGTGTTGTCGTGGCACCATTTCCGTTGTAGTTGCCGTGACACCCCTTTTGTTCCGCCACGGCGACCAAATGCTTCTTAATATGCTCTTGTCAACTTTTCTTAAAATTTCATAAAACTTGAGCATGCCATCCGCATCATGTTAACAACATTTAAAATGTTTAAATTGTTGTTGCATCAAATTGATAATGCATATGGGGATTTATCGGATTTGTTGTTTGTTATATCTGACCCCATTTAAATTGTTTAAATGGTATAGTTTTGTTATGCTTCACCTCTTGCCATGCTAACAACATTTAATCTTGTTGGGTACATAAACGAGAGAGAACTAAATAATTGATGTGGTGTTCCGTCAATATGCAATGGAGTTGCATATTGAGCTCCACTGAACTTGTAGTTTTGTTTGTGCCCTTTGCCATGCTTCATTAAACCGGACATGCATCATACTTGGTTGTGCATCATGCCATGTTCATGTGTTGGTTGTTTACTATGTTGTTTGCTTCTTTCTGGTGTTGCTTCCTCGGGTTAGTTCCGATAACGTTGCATTTGTGAGGATTCGTTCGACTACGTTCGTTTATCTTATTCATGGACTCGTTCTTCTTCCTTGCAGGATCTCAGGCAAGATGACCATACCCTCGTAATCACTTCTATCTTTGCTTGCTAGTTGCTCGCTCTTTTGCTATGCCTATGCTGCGATACCTACCACTTTCTTATCATGCCTCCCATATTGTTGAACCAAGCCTCTAACTCACCTTGTCCTAGCAAACCGTTGTTTGGCTATGTTACCGCTTTGCTCAGCCCCTCTTATAGTGTTGTTAGTTGCAGGTGAAGATTGGAGTTGGTTCCTTGTTGGAACATGGATATTTTTTGGGATATCACAATATCTCTTATTTAATTAATGCATCTATATACTTGGTAAAGGGTGGAAGGCTCGGCCTTATGCCTGGTGTTTTGGTCCACTCTTGCCGCCCTAGTTTCCGTCATATCGATGTTATGTTCCCGGATTTTGCGTTCCTTACGCGGTTGGGTATAATGGGAACCCCTTGACAGTTCGCCTTGAATAAAACTCCTCCAGCAAGGCCCAACATTGGTTTTACCATTTGTCACCTAGCCTTTTCTTTCCCTTGAGTTGGCCGGCTCAAGGGTCATCTTTATTTTAACCCCCCCCCCGGGCCAGTGCTCCTCTGAGTGTTGGTCCAAACTGAGCGATGTCCGGAGCTACCAGGGGCAACTCTAGGCTGGCCCACCCGACGTCTGGCTCATCCGGTGTGCCCTGAGAACGACATATGTGCAGCTCCTATCGGGATTTTTCCGCACATCTGGGTGGCTTTGCTGGTCTTGTTTTACCATTGTCGAAATGTCTTGTAACCGGGATTCCGAGCCTAATCGGGTCTTCCCGCTAGAAGGAAAATCCTTCATTGACCGTGAGAGCTTGTGATGGGCTAAGTTGGGACACCCCTGCAGGGATTTGAACTTTCGAAAGTCGTGCCCGCGGTTATGGGCAGATGGGAATTTGTTAATGTCCAGTTGTTGAAAACCTGAAGTTTATCTTAATTAAAATACATCAACCGCGTGTGTAACCGTGATGGTCTCTTCTCGGCGGGGTCCGGGAAGTGAACACGGTGTTGGAGTTATGCTTGACGTAGGTTGTTCTAGGATCACTTCTTGATCATAGTTCATCGACCGTGCCTTGCCTTCTCTTCTCGCTCTCTTTTGAGAATATGTTAGCCACCATATATGCTAGTCGCTTGCTGCAGCTCCACCTCATACCTTTTACCCTTCCTATAAGCTTAAATAGTCTTGGTCGCGAGGGTGTGAGATTGCTGAGTCCCCGTAACTCACAGATACTTCCAAAACCAGCTTGCAGGTGCCGATGATACCTTGCAGGTGACGCAACCAAGCTCAAGGAGGAGCTCTATGAAGATCATGTTCTTTATGTTGTTCTGTTTTCTAGTTGATCAGTAGTGGAGCCCAGTTGGGACGATCGGGGATCTGTGTAGCTTTTGGGGTAGTCTTGTTTTATTTTGGTACCGTAGTCAGACCTTGATTGTATATGGTTGATGTAATGCTTTATTCATGTATTGTGTGAAGTGGCGAGTGTAAGCCAACTATGTATCTCTTTCCCTTATGTATTACATGGGTTGCGTGAAGATTACCTCACTTGCGACATTGCTTTCAATGTGGTTATGCCTCTAAGTCGTGCTTCGACACGTGGGAGATATAGCCGCATCGAGGGCGTTACACGTAGGTCTGAAGTAAACTACTCACACTTCATCGGAGGGGCTTGGATGATGATGTAGAAGCCCTTCATGATTGATTCCCCTTCCGGCGGGGCTCCGGAACAGGCCCCAAGATGGGGTCTTGTGGATACAGAAAGTTGCGGCGGTGGAATTAGGTTTTTGAATCCGTCCCCGATCGTTTGGGGGTACGTAGGTATATATAGGAGGAAGAAGTACGTCGGTGGAGCTTCGAGGGGCCCACGAGGCAGGGGCGCGCCCTAGGGGGGCGCCCTCCACCCTCGTGACCGCCTCGTGGCCTTCTTGACGGAGGGTCCAAGTCTTCTGGGTCTTATCTGATGAGAAAATCACGTTCCCGAAGGTTTCATTCCGTTTGGACTCCATTTGATATTCTGTTTCTCCGAAACACTGAAATAGGCAAAAAAAATAGCAATTTTGGGCATGGCCTCCGGTTAATAGGTTAGTCCCAAAAATAATATAAAAGTGTAAAATAAAGCCCAATATGGTCCAAAACAGTATATAATATAGCATGGAGCAATCAAAAATTATAGATACGTTGGAGACGTATCAAGCATCCCCAAGCTTAATTCATGCTCGTCCTCGAGTAGGTAAATGATAAAAAGAGAATTTTTGATGTGGAGTGCTACTTGGCATAATTTTAGTGTAATTATTCTTAATTGTGGTATGAATATTCAGATCCGAAAGATTCAAGACAAAAGTTCATATTGACATAAAAATGATAATACTTCAAGCATACTAAGCAATTATGTCTTCTCAAAATAACATGGCCAAAGAAAGTTCATCCGTACAAAATCATATGGTTTAGTCATGTTTCATTTTCTTCACACAAGAATGCTCTCATCATGCACAACCCCGATGACAAGCCAAGCAATTGTTTCATACTTTAGTAATCTCAAACCTATAAACTTTCACGCAATATATGAGCGCGAGCCATGGACATAGCACTATGGGTGGAATGGAATATAATGAAGGGGGTTATGTGGAGAAGACAAAAAAAGGAGAAAGTATCACATCAACGAGGCTAATCAATGGGCTATGGAGATGCCCACCGATTGATGTTAATGCAAGGAGTAGGGATTGCCATGCAACGGATGCACTAGAGCTATAAATGTATGAAAGCTCAACAAAAGAAACTAGTGGGTGTGCATCCAACTTGCTTGCTCACGAAGACCTAGGGCACTTGAGGAGGCCCATTGTTGGAATATACAAGCCAAGTTCTATAATGAAAAATTCCCACTAGTATATGAAAGTGATAACATGAGAGACTCTCTACTATGAAGATCATGGTGCTACTTTGAAGCACAAGTGTGGTAAAAGGATAGTAACATTGTCCCTTCTCTCTCTTTCTCTCATTTTTTGGGCCTTCTCTTTTTTATGGCCTTTCTCTTTTTTGGGGGGCCTTCTATTTTTTTATGGCCTTTCTCTTCTTCTTTTTTATTCCTCACTTGGGACAATGCTCTAATAATGATGATCATCACACTTCTATTTATTTACAACTCAATGATTGCAACTCGATACTAGAACAAGGATGACTCTATATGAATGCCTCCGGCAGTGTACCGGGATATGCAATGAACCAAGAGTGACATGTATGAAATAATTATGAATGGTGGCTTTGCCACAAATACTATGTCAACTACATGATCATGCTAAGCAATATGACAATGACGAATGTGTCATGATGAACGGAATGATGGAAAGTTGCATGGCAATATATCTCGGAATGGCTATGGAAATGCCATAATAGGTAGGTATGGTGGCTGTTTTGAGGAAGATATAAGGAGGTTTATGTGTGAAAGATCATATCATATCACGGGGTTTGGATGCACCGGCGAAGTTTGCGCCAACTCTCAATGTGAGAAAGGGCAATGCACGGTACTGAAGAGGCTAGCAAGGATGGAAGGGTGAGAGTGCGTATAATCCATGGACTCAACATTAGTCATAAAGAACTCACATACTTATTGCAAAAAACTACAAGTCATCAAAAACCTCGGTACTACGCGCATGCTCCTAGGGGAATAGATTGGTAGGAAAAGACCATCGCTCGTCCCCGACCGCCACTCATAAGGAAGACAATCAAATAACACCTCATGTTTCAAATTTGTTACATAACGTTTACCATGTGTGCATGCTACGGGACTTGCAAACTTCAACACAAGTATTTCTCAATTTCACAACTACTCAACTAGCATGACTTTGATATTATTACCTCCATATCTCAAAATAATCATCAAGCATCAAACTTTTCTTAGTATTCAACACACTCATAAGAAAGTTTTATTATTAATCTTTCATACCAAGCATATTAGGATTTTAAGCAAATTACCATGCTATTAAGACTCTCAAAATAATCTAAGTGAAGCATGAGAGATCAATAGTTTCTATAAAATTAATCCACCACTGTGCTCTAAAAGATATAAGTGAAGCACTAGAGCAAAACTATAAAGCTCAAAAGATATAAGTGAAGCACATAGAGTATTCTATCAAATTCCAAATCATGTATGGATCTCTCAAAATGTGTGTACAGCAAGGATGATTGTGGTATACTGACAAGCAAAGACTCAAATCATAAAAGACGCTCCAAGCAAAACACATATCATGTGGTGAATAAAAATATAGCTCCAAGTAAAGTTACTGATAGAAGTAGACGAAAGAGGGGATGCCTTCCGGGGCATCCCCAAGCTTTGGCTTTTAGGTGTCCTTAGATTATCTTGGGGGTGCCATGGGCATCCCCAATCTTAGGCTCTTGCCACTCCTTGTACCATAATCCATCAAATCTTTACCCAAAACTTGAAAACTTCACAACACAAAACTTAAAGTAGAAGATCTCGTGAGCTCCGTTAGCGAAAGAAAACAAAAGACCACTTCAAGGTACTGTAATGAACTCATTCTTTATTTATATTGGTGTTAAACCTACTGTATTCCAACTTCTCTATGGTTATAAACTATTTTACTAGCCATAGATTCATCAAAATAAGCAAACAACACACGAAAAACAGAATCTGTCAAAAACAGAACAGTCTGTAGTAATCTGTAGCTAGCGCAAGATCTGGAACCCCAAAAATTCTAAAATAAATTGCTGGACGTGAGGAAGTTATCTATTAATTATCTTCAAAAATATTTAACTAAATATCACTTTCCAAATAAAAATGACAGCAGTTCTCGTGAGCGCTAAAGTTTCTGTTTTTTACAGCAAGTTCAACAAGACTTTCCCCAAGTCTTCCCAACGGTTCTACTTGGCAAAAACACTAATTAAACACAAAAAACACAACCAAAACAGAGGCTAGATAAATTATTTATTACTAAACAGGAGCAAAAAGCAAGGAATAAAAATAAAATTGGGTTGCCTCCCAACAAGCGCTATCGTTTAACGCCCCTAGCTAGGCATAACAAGCAAGAATAGATCTAGGTATTGCCATCTTTGGTAGGTAATCCATAAGTGGCTCTCATGATAGATTCATATGGAAATTTTATTTTCTTTCTAGGGAAGTGTTCCATGCCCTTTTTTAATGGAAATTTAAATCTAATATTCCCTTCCTTCATATCAATAATTGCACCAACCGTTCTAAGGAAAGGTCTACCGAGAATAATAGGGCAAGAAGGATTGCAATCTATATCAAGAACGATAAAATATACGGGCACATAATTCCTATTTGCAACGATAAGAACATCATTGTTTCTTCCCATAGGTTTCTTAATAGTGTAATCCACAAGATGCAAGTTTAGAGAGCAATCATCAAAATCACGGAAATCTAGCAAATCACACAAAGTTTTGGGAATAGTAGAGACACTAGCACCCAAATCACACAAAGCATGAAACTCATAATCTTTGATTTTAATTTTAATAGTAGGTTCCCACTCATCATAAATTTTTCTAGGGATAGAAACTTTCAACTCAAGTTTTTCTTCATAAGTTTGCATCAAGGCATCAATGATATGTTCGGTAAAGGCTTTATTTTGACTATAAGCATGAGGAGAATTTAGCAAGGATTGCAACAAGGGAATACAATCAATTAAAGAGAAATTTTCATAATTAAATTCCTTGAAATCCAATATAGTGGGTTTAGCAACATCTAAGGTTTTATTTCTTTTAATCCCACTTTTATCAATTTCATCATCAAGATCTAAATACTCTGAATTCTTAGAACGCCTTCTAGGTAAGGGTGGATCATATTAAGTTTCATCAAGATTTATATTGCAAAACAAAGATTTAATAGGAGATACATCAATAACTTTTAGATCTTCATCTTGATTTTCATAGGAATTGGAAGAACACACTTTAATAAAGGCATCTTTCACAGCACGCGTCCTAGCGGTTCTTTCCTTGCACTCATCAATGGAAATTCTCATGGCTTTGAGAGACTCATTGATATCATGCTTAGGAGGAATAGATCTAAGCTTTAAAGAATCAACCTCAAGAGAAATTCTATCAACGTTCCTATCCAAATCATCAACTTTAAGCAATTTCTCTTCAAGCAAAGTATTAAAATTCTTTTGTGAATTCATAAAATCTTTAACACTACTCTCAAATTCAGAGGGCATCTTATTAAAATTTCCATAAGAGTTGTTGTAGGAATTTCCATAATTATTAGAAGGATTACTAGGATAAGGCCTAGGATTAAAATTCCCTCTATACGCATTGTTACCAAAATTATTCCTACCAACAAAATTCACATCCATAGATTCATTATTATTCTCAATCAAAGGAGACAAAGGAATATCATTAGGATCAGAAGAAACACTATTAGTAGCAAATAATTTCATAAGTTCATCCATCTTTCCACTCAAAACATTAATTTCTTCTATCGCATGCACTTTTTTATTAGTAGATCTTTCAGTGTGCCATTGAGAATAATTAACCATAATATTATCTAGGAGTTTAGTAGCATCTCCTAAAGTGATTTCCATAAAAGTGCCTCCCGCGGCCGAATCTAAAAGATTTCTAGAAGCAAAATTCAATCCAGCATAAAAAAATTGTATAATCATCCACAAATTCAAACCATGAGTAGGGCAATTACGTATCATTAATTTCATTCTCTCCCAAGCTTGTGCAACATGTTCATGATCAAGTTGCTTAAAATTCATAATATCGTTTCTAAGAGAGATGATCTTAGCGGGAGGAAAATACTTAGAGATAAAAGCATCTTTGTACTTGTTCCATGAATCAATACTATTTTTAGGCAAAGATGAAAACCAAGCTTTAGCACGATCTCTAAGCGAAAAAGGAAATAGCTTCAATTTAACAATATCATTATCGACATCTTTCTTCTTTTGCATGTCACACAAATCAACGAAGCTATTAAGATGGGTAGCGGCATCTTCACTAGGAAGGCCAGAAAACGGATCTTTCATGACAAGATTCAGCAAAGCATCATTAATTTCACAAGATTCAGCATCGGTAAGAGGAGCAATCAGAGTGCTAAGGAAATCATTATTATTGGTATTGGTGAAGTCACACAAATTATTATTATCTTGATCCATCACGACAAACAAGCAATCCAACACACGAGCAAACAAAAAGCAAACGGGGAAAAAGAGGCAAATAGAGAAAGAGAGGGAGGATAGAGAGAGAGGGCGAATAAAACGGCAAGGGTGAAGTGGGGGAGAGGAAAACGAGAGGCAAATGGCAAATAATGTAATGCGGGAGATAGGGATTGTGATGGGTACTAGGTATGTTGACTTTTGCGCAGACTCCCTGGCAACGGCGCTAGAAATTCTTCTTGCTACCTCTTGAGCACTGCGTTGGATTTCCCCGAAGAGGAGAGGATGATGCAGCAAAGTAGCGTAAGTATTTCCCTCAGTTTTTGAGAACCAAGGTATCAATCCAGTAGGAGGCTACGCGCGAGTCCCTCGTACCTACACAAAAACACTAGCTCAACACAACCAACGCGCTTAGGGGCTGTCAATCCCTTCACGGTCACTTACGAAAGTGAGATCTGATAGAGATGATAAATAATATTTTTTGGTATTTTTGGTATAGAGATGCAAAGTGAAAAGTAAAAGGCAAAGTAAAAAGCAAAGCAATAATAAAGTGATGGAGATTGATATGATGAGAAAGAGACCTGGGGGCCATAGGTTTCACTAGTGGCTTCTCTCAAGAGCATAAGTATTCTACGGTGGGTGAACAAATTACTGTTGAGCAATTAACAGAATTGAGCATAGTTATGAGAATATCTAGGTATGATCATGTATATAGGCATCACGTCCGAGACAAGTAGACCGACTCCTGCCTGCATCTACTACTATTACTCCACTCATCGACCGTTATCCAGCATGCATCTAGAGTATTAAGTTAAAAACATAGTAACGCCTTAAGCAAGATGACATGATGTAGAGGGATAGTTTCATGCAATATGATAAAAAAAACCATCTTGTTATCCTTGATGGCAACAATACAATACGTGCCTTGCTGCCCCTTCTGTCACTGGGAAAGGACACTGCAAGATCGAACCCAAAGCTAAGCACTTCTCCCATCGCAAGAAAAACCAATCTAGTAGGCCAAACCAAACTGATAATTCGAAGAGACTTGCAAAGATAACCAATCATACATAAAAGAATTCAAAGAAGATTCAAATATTATTCATAGATAGACTGGATCATAAACCCACAATTCATCGATCTCAACAAACACACCGCAAAAAGAAGATTACATCGAATAGATCTCCACGAGAGAGGGGGAGAACATTGTATTGAGATCCAAAAAGAGATAAGAAGCCATCTATCTACTAACTATGGACACGTAGGTCTGAAGTAAACTACTCACACTTCATCGGAGGGGCTTGGATGATGATGTAGAAGCCCTTTGTGATCGATTCCCCTTCCGGCGGAGATCCAGAACAGGCCCCAAGATGGGATCTCATGGATACAAAAAGTTGCGGCGGTGGAATTAGGTTTTTGGCTCCGTCCCTGATCGTTTGGGGGTACATAGGTATATATAGGAGGAAGAAGTACGTCGGTTGAGCTTCGAGGGGCCCACGAGGCAGGGGGGCGCGCCCTAGGGGGGCGCCCACCACCCTCGTGACCGCCTAGTGGCTTTCTTGACAGAGGGTCCAAGTCTCCTGGGTCTTATCTGATGAGAAAATCACGTTACCGAAGGTTTCATTCCGTTTGGACTCCGTTTGATATTTTGTTTCTCCGAAACACTGAAATAGGCAAAAAAACAGCAATTCTGGGCTGGGCCTCCGGTTAATAGGTTAGTCCCAAAAATAATAGAAGTGGAAAATAAAGCCCAATATGGTCCAAAACAGTAGATAATATAGCATGGAGCAATCAAAAATTATAGATACGTTGGAGACGTATCAACAAGTCAGATCCAGAAGAGATCTATGGAGAACGCAAGAACCGAATCCAATGGATTTGAAGACATTGGGCAGAGGAATGGTTCAAGTACAGATTCGTCACTGACGAATATGCTAAGAAGAATGCCATCAAGGGGCCCTGGGGAGATATTATATACAAAGGTCTTCAGCCCAAGTCGAAGTCTGAAGCTATTTCTCAAGGCTTCTACCCCTGCAAGATTCGTGGACCTCAGCCTGCTAATGCCGACCCATCCTCTCTCTTATGGTGTCGTGAAGGTAATCTCTTCAAGTGCAACTATCAGTTTGCAAAGAACTCGGCCAAGGAAAACAAGAAGTCTTTGGGATTAGACTTCAACCCAGGCCCCTCTGCGCCACATGCTGACAGCACACGCGAAGCTGAACCCAATATTGTTGGGCCCTTCTACAACTTAGAGGGTCTCATCACTCATATAATGGTTCAAGGGGCAGACGTGGATCAACCTGGAGATGACGATGATTCTGACGAAGCGCCTGCACCACCGAAGCCTGTGAATCAAAAGAAACCAAAGGCTTCAAAGCCCTCCTCTGCACCAAAGGTCACACGGGCGAAGCCTCTGGCCACTTCACCTCCTGAAACCAGTGTGCATTCTGAAGATCTCTCTCGCATCTTCGAGTCTGACAAATTGAAAAAGCCCATGCAACCAACTGGTCAAGCATTGACCCCTGCTGTTGTTTTGAGAAACGAGAATGACGCCATTGATCTGTCTAGCAAAGACGATCTTGGCGATGACGCTCTTGAGCAATTGATAAAGAGCAAGCAAGAGGCGAAAATCTTCAATGATCTTCCCCTCTTTGATGTGGAGATTCTATACAAGTTTATTGATGAGTGGTTTGACAGCCGAGACCTCAGTTTTGATGATCTTCAGCTCCCAATTGGCCTCAGCGTCTCCTTCCATGGAGCCATTGCTCCTGAGCTGGCTCTTAGCCAGAAGATTGCTGAGCTGAAGCACAAGATTGACTATGAAAAGGCTCAATTCAATAAGCACATGGCGAAGCTCAATGTTGAAGACATTCAAAACTTCAAGGTCATGTTGCATGAGCTCAAGGAGGCATTTCACAAGAAACATGAAGAAGCAAGAGGTTCTCGTGACCGCATGAAGAATCTCGCTGCCAAATGTGTTCAAGACTACAATGAAGCTGAAAAGCGCAAGGCTTTGGGGCGACCAGGCATCGACCCCAGAATGGCTACCAAGAAGAAGAAGAAGCCAGCTGTGGCCGAACCAGAAGCATCAAGGCAGGAAGAACCTCGCATTGTCTTCCCGGCCAGTATGACAGGCTCGAAGCCTAAGGTCCCCACGGTGGCTTCGGAGTTCAAGAAAACTAGAGCAGCTGAAGCCGAAGCCAGAAAGCACAAGACCAAAGCCACCACTGGTGATGCTCCACCAACCAAGAAAATAAAAACAAAGAAGAGAGATCGGGCTGCTTCCACAGAGCCCCTTGCCGTCGAACCAATTTCTGTTGCTCGTCCTCCCTCTGCACACCAAGAACGTCGTTTGGTAGTTCATGAGCCTGCTTCCACATAGGCTCTTGAAGCTGAAGAGAATCTAGCTGTTGCCCCTACCGCAGCTGAAGACATTGGTCATCAAGACAATGTTGAAGATGATGAAGTCCTTCCTCAGATCGAGCACAATTTGGTATCATCGCCTGTTCTCACGAACAGCGAACTCATCAGCATTGGTCGTCCATTGACGCCAATTGCTCAGGATGACTCATGGGTTGATCACCCTCAAGAATCCCCTCGTGATGAAGAAACACCAGTTACTCCCCACCACAGGTCACCACTCCGGTGATTGACAATGAAGACCTTGAGGCCCAACCAACTCCATCTCCACAGGCGTCGCCAGCGTTTCACAGGCTTTGCAAAGGACCACGGCCACAGGTCACATTGTCAAGTGTTCCAGAAGGAGAAGAGTGCCAATCCGTTTCATGCGAAATCTTTCCTAAAGCCTCTCCTACTGCGAACATCCCTGAATCTGAAGCCAATACGACTGAAGATATTACGGCTGCATCAGCCGATGACCAAGAAGAAGAACCAAGAGATGAGGAAAGAGTTGCTACACCCCCGTCCAACCCTGAAGTTGTTCTCAAGGAGAACATGTCCGACCCTCCAGCTCCTGAAGTGGAGGTTACCAATACTGAAGCCAATGACGTTGTCATGGCTGAAGCTAATGTGGCGCCTAAAGCTAATGTGGTGCCAGATGTCACTGCACCTGAAGCTAATGTTGCACCTGATGCAAATCTGCAGCTTGAAGGCAATGTCTCTGCTCCTGTACCACCTCCCAGGCCACACACCATCGAGCAAGCATATGATCATGGTCAGCTTGTGACCGTCCGCTGGCCAATTCTGGTTCCTCCGCCTGCTCCCGGACCTCAATTTGACTATCATGTGGAGCACAGGCCTCAGGTCCAGAAGCCAAAGCCAAGGCTACCACGGTTTCCAGGTACTGCAATGTCATCGGGATCATTTAATCTGAATGGATTCAAGGCACACAACACATTCTTCGACAGTGACAAGAACCCCTACACAAGGCCAAGAATCTCCTGGATCGATTCTGGAGTTATCAGCAACACAACTACTATTCATGCATCTTATACAATCAGGGGCGCATTTTCCCTCATATGCGTCTAGACTGCGAAGCCATTGCTGGATTGCCTTTCCTTGAAGAAGCTCTTGACTGCTTCCGTGATGCGGGTCTACTCAACTTTGTGACTACCAAGGAACACTGGAACGAAGAACTTCTGCTTCAATGCTATGCTACCCTCCACATTCATGGATACAACAGGGATTCGAAGACTTGGATCCTTGAGTGGATGACGGGCGATGTCCATGATGAAGCTAAAGCCCAAGACATCATTGAGCTTACAGCCCTGCCCACTCAGGGCGAATATTATGAACCAGGTTGTCAGCAACACCAGAATGCTTTGGAGAGCATTTTCCAGAAGCCTGAGCCTAACATGAGCCAAATGTTGAGCATGATGAAGCCTCTGCCACGCGACGCTGAATACCCAACCGAATTCTTTGTTGAAGACCTAGAGTATCTGCCCCGCACCATTTACCATATCATCAGAAAAACTCTATGGCCTGTCAAAGGACATTCATCTGCAGCAAAGCTTGAAGGAGCAATGAAGACTTTGGTTTTCTATATCTTCAATGGCATCAGCTTCAATGCTCAAGACTTCTTCATCAGGCAGTTGGCTGCATCTGGCTCTGACATCTTCGTCTGAAGTTCTATGCTCCATGGGTAATGCGCCTTATCAAGCTTCACTCTGCTTTCAACTATCAGCCGTCTGCGCACAATCATACCGTGTTCTTGCCATAGGTTGACTGTCTGTTGAAGCCATTTACCCAGAGCCTGCAAAGGAGCCAGTTTATCTTCACAATGTTGATCGTCAAAGCTTCACCCAGCCCATTGAAGGAGTTCAGGCCGTCTCTTGTGTTTATCCCTTGGCTGGCAACACACGTGCCCCTTGCACCCAAACTAAGGCCACTACGAGCACCATTGCCCAAAGGCCTCGGAAGCGATCTCGTGTTCTCAATGACCGAGAGCTTCTCATCACTCTACATCAGAAACAGGATAAGCATCATGACTGGCTTAAATGTCAGATGCAAAGCCTCTTGGTGGACGTCAATCGCATTCGCAATCTTGCCACCAAGAATGCCTTTGTTATACATGAAACCTGTCGGAGGTCCTGGAAGAGTTTGACATTACTCACTGCTGAAGCAGATCTTCAAGACGATGGCTTCATAGAAAGATTCAAGTTTGACTCAGCTCCTCCAAGGAATGCTCACTTGCGTCGGACTCCCTCACTTGAAGACTCTGACTATTCTTCCTTAGCTGCGACGGTGAATGCCAGAGTCATAGATGATCAAGATGATGCCACTTCACCACCTCCAACTTCAGCGCGTGTTGACACTGCACCAAGTTCTTCTGCACCACCGGACCTCAACGACGACCCTGCTGCTTCGCCTACTCCTCATGGGAACGAGTAGAAGCTTTATGTCTTCAAACCTTTTTGATCATTACTGACAAAAGGGGGAGAAGCATATGAGTTGATAGTATTCAAGCGGGTCCATATGGGTGGTTGCTTTACTTTTGCTACATTTGCCAAGTGCTTACAACTCTCGCTTTTGAAACATTTGATTCGTTTTGAGTTGTAACACTTAAACTTGTTGGTCGTCTGCTACCTTTTTGACACTCTGTGATGCGATGATCAATTCCACATGTGTGATGAAAAATTCCGCACGAAGTCATTTTGCAGACGTCCATTTTTCATTATGCATGTCATTATCTTCGTTATATCTGTTCATGCATGATAAATTGTCTTCATAAGTAGACGAGGAGCTCCGCAAGTACAACCTACCATGTGCATTTGCATTCAAAAGCAAAATACTTATATGCACATCTTCAGGGGGAGCCTTCCTACTACTTACGAAGACAATATCTAAATCCTTTACAATTTCACATACTTTTATCCCCGTTGAAAACTTCAACCAGTTTGTCATCAATCACCAAAAAGGGGGAGATTGTAAATGCATCTACTGCACCCCTAGTTGGTTTTGGAGTATTGACGACAAACCTGGTTGAGGGACTAATGTGTTTGTGAGAATTGCAGGATAACACAGGTAGTAGTCCCTCAATGATTCGGTTTTCCTACCGGAGATGACCCCTAAAAATGTATGAAGACATTGAAGACAAAGGTGGTATGTGAAGATATTCACATTGAAGACTATGACAAGAGAAGACATTGAGTGAAGACTATGGAGCGCGAAGACTTAGTTTTTTCGTTTTTTCCTTTTCTTCTTTGTTGAGTCATAGGAACCACCGTACTGTTAAGTGGGGTCCCAGTGAACCAGTCAGAATGACTGAAGTGATGCTTAACCAAAATCTTATGTCTTCGAGCGAAGACAAGGAGAGCAAATCTTATCTAGAGCTGGATAAGTCAGCTTTGCTTGTATCCCAAGTAAAGTTGCCATGTGTGTTTGAAATCTGACCATTGGAACACATGTCAGTTCCTTAGTGATCTAGGGTCATTTCTGACAAATCAGGTCGGGTTGCCTAGTGGCTATAAATAGCCCACCCCTACACCATAAATAAGGTTGGCTGCTCAGAGTTAGTGCACGGCTTTTGTCGTTTGAGCGCAACCCACCTCGAAGCCTTTGAGAGAGAAATACTTGCGAGGACAAAGCCCTAAACACCCAGAGCCAAAGAGTTTTAGGCATCACTGAAGTCTTCCTGTCTGTGTGATCTGAAGACTTATTACACTTGAGGACTGTGAATCCTCCAGCCGGTTAGTCGTCGCGTTCTGAGCATCCAAGAGTCATTGTGGATCGCTGGTGAACGAAGTATGTGAAGGTTTGGAAGTCTACCTTGAAGACTTACCAGAGTGATTGGGCGAGGACTGGGTGTCCTTAGCTCAAGGGGAATAAGGTGAAGACACGGTCTTCTGAGTTAAATCTCAGCCTCCCTAACCAGACGTATAGTTATCATAGCAACTGGAACTGGTCCAACAAATCATTGTCTTCAACGAGCCACTGGTTCTATCCTTCCCATCTCTTTATTTGCAGTTGGTCCTTGTGAAGTCATTTCCTATTTGCATTATCTTTTTGTCTTCACTGTGTGACTGCTTGTTCTGATTGGCTTCATACTATCTTCCATCCTGATCCATACTGCCTAGTTGCTATTAGTCTTTGTGCTTTCACTTCATTGAATACTTGACTATGGCTTGCCTAGTGTAGTCTACCTTCCATTGCATGACAATAAGTTTATTTCTAGCGTTTGTCTTCGAAACTTCCATGTTTTGAAGACTTTCATAAAAATCGCCTATTCACCCCCCCCCCCCTCTAGTCGATCACTAGCACTTTCACACTTCCGTTATGATAATTTTGGTAATGTCATGCAACACTTCAATGACAGCACGGGTCTGACTATCTTGATTCTATCATAAAATTGTCATGGATGTACATGCATGACAGAAAACGTGACCTACTGTGACAAACACGTATCATCACGGAAGTGTATTTTGTTTGTAGTGATGGGTATTAATACTAAAATGGCGAATGTCAATAATGAAATATCCAAAGATATACTTGACCAGATCAATATGTTTTCTCTAGAATTATTTCTTATGTATGTGCAGATGTAGATGCTATGCATGCCAATGTGAATACTTACCCTTTTCATTGCACAACGTGTTCCCATCGATACATCCATACATCAAACTGACAATTTTGTTACTCTGTTCAAGTTGCAATTACGAACAACACAGAACTACTGGCCTATGGTAGGGAAATACTTCTTGCTTGCGTGAGTGAATGTTTGAAATAGAGGAAGAGCGCATAACAAAGTGCATGGACTACACATATGCTAAAACTTAATGCATTATTCCTTGACTTGCAATGAAGGAGTTGTCTGTGTACAAAAGTAGGGGTCCTTTTTGTACCCCTTTACTTATGTGCGGGCAGTCGCAGCCACACGCTTGGGGCCGCGCTTGGCGGGACAGAAGAGGAAGCAAAGACACAAGACTACCAGAGCCGTGCTCGAGGCCAGAGGCATGAGGAGCAGAGGGGCGAGGTGAAACTCCCCCGGCAAGGCTCTTACCGGGGTGGCCTTCACGGCCCCTGCAAGTGCCTTGCCGGGGCGACTTTCCCAACACCAATAAGGCCGCCACCCTTGAGTCTAAGAGTCCCGACATCGACAACATCGGAACCAAGGCCCGGGAGGCGCCTGCATGGTGGCATGCAGAGCTTTGTAGGAACCAAGAAACAAGACAACAGCAAGTCTCCTTGCCGAGGATGCCCACGAGGCCCCGGCAAGGCTCCTGCCAAAGATACCCACGAGGCCCCAGCAAGACTCTTGCCGAGGGCGCCCACAAGGCCCCGGCAAGAACCTTGCCGGGAAGATTAGCAAGACCATAGCAAGGCCTTGCTGCCCCGTCGCCACCCCAGCTCAGTGGCCGACCCATCAACTAAGCAGGTACCCACGTGGCAGTACGTGGCTCCTAGGCCAACTAGTCAAGAACCTACGTGGTGGCATGCAGATCTTCATGAAGACCCTGCCACCATGCCAACTCGGCAGCTTGCCAGCCTACATGGCGCTGCATGCATCATTGGCTGGACGCATGTCGGAGCAAGGCAAAGCGGCGACGGACAGGACGGGCTTCGTTACCGTCCCCGATAAAGCAAGAGGACTGAAAGTGCTAGTTATCGACTAGAGGGGGGTGAATAGGCGATTTTTATGAAAGTCTTCAAAACATGGAAGTTTCGAAGACAAATAATAGAAATGAACCTATTAACATACAGAGGAAGGTAGACTACACTAAGAAAGCCATAGTCAAGTATACAATGAAGTGAAAGCACGAAGACTAATAGCAGCTAGGCAGTATGGATCAGGATGGAAGAGAGTATGAAGCCAATCAGAACAAATAGTCACACAGTGAAGACAAACAAATAATGCAAGCAGGCAATGACTTCACAAGGACCAACTTTAGATAAAGAGAAGGAAAGAATAGAACCAGTTGCTTGGTGAAGACAAGGATTTGTTGGACCAGTTCCAGTTGCTGTGACAACTGTATGTCTGGTTAGGGAGGCTGAGATTTAACTCAAAAGACCGTGTCTTCACCTTATTCCCCTTGAGCTAAGGACACACAGTCCTCGCCCAATCACTCAGGTAAGTCTTCAAGGTAGACTTCCAGACCTTCACAGACTTCGTTCACCAGCGATCCACAATGACTCTTGGATGCTCAGAACGCGACGCCTAACCGGCTGGAGGATTCACAGTCCTCAAGTGTAACAAGTCTTCAGATCACACACACAGGAAGACTTCAGTGATGCCTAACACTCTTTGGCTCTGGGTGTTTAGGGCTTTGTCCTCGCAAGGATTTCTCTCTCAAAGGCTTCGAGGTGGGTTGCTCTCAAACGACAAAAGCCGTGCACTAACTCTGAGCAGCCACCAATTTATGGTGTAGGGGGTGGGCTATTTATAGCCACTAGGCAACCCGACCTGATTTGTCCGAAATGACCCTGGGTCACTAAGGAACTGACACGTGTTCCAACGGTCAGATTTCAAACACACGCGGCAGCTTGACTTGGGCTACAAGTAAAGCTGACTTATCCAGCTCTGGATAAGATTTGCTCTCATTGTCTTCGCTCGAAGACTTAGGATTTGGTTGAGCATCACTTTAGTCATTCTGACTATGTTCACTTGGACCCCACTTAACAGTACGGTGGTTCCTATGACTCAACAAAGAAGAAAATGAAACTACGAAACAACTATGTCTTCGCGCTCCAAAGTCTTCATGCGATGTCTTCTCATGTCATAGTCTTCAATGTGAATATCTTCACATACCACCATTGTCTTCAATGTCTTCACACATTTTTAGGGGTCATCTCCGGTAGGTAAACCGAATCAATGAGGGACTACTACCTGTGTTATCCTGCAATTCTCACAAACACATTAGTCCCTCAACCAGGTTTGTCGTCAATACTCCAAAACCAACTAGGGGTGGCACTAGATGCACTTACAATCTCCCCCTTTTTGGTGATTGATGACAAACTGGTTGAAGTTTTCAACGGGGATAAAAGTATGTGAAATTGTAAAGGATTGAGGTATTGTCTTCGTAAGTAGCAAAAAGGCTCCCCCTGAAGATGTGCATATAAGTATTTTGCTTTTGAATGCAAATGCACATGGCAGGTTGTACTTGTGGAGATCCTCTTCTACTTATGAAGACAATTCATCATGCATGAAGAGATATAACGAAGATAATGACATGCATAATGAAAAATGGACGTCTCCAAAATGACTTTGTGCGGAATTTATCGTCGCACATGCGAATTTATCATCGCATCACATAGTTGACAGAAAAGGTAGCAGACGACCATCAAGTTTAAGTGTTACAACTCAAAGAACCAAATGTATCAAAAGCGAGAGTTGTAAGCACTTGGCAAATGTAGCAAAAGTATAGCAACCACCCATATGGACCCGCTTGAACACTATCAAGTCATATGCTTCTCCCCCTTTGGTCAGTAATGACCAAAAAGGTTTGAAGACATAGAGCTTGCTACTCGTTCCCATGAGGAGTAGGCGAAGCAGCAGGGTCGTCATTGAGGTTTGGTGGTGCATAAGAACTTGGTGCAGTGTCGATATGCGCCGAAGTTGGAGGTGGTGAAGTAGCATCATCTTGGTCATCAATGACTCTGGCATTAACTATTGCAGCTAAGGAAGAATATTCAGAGTCTTCGAGTGAGGGAGTCCGACGCAAGTGAGCGTTTCGGGGAGGAGTGGAGTCAAACTTGAATCTCTTCATGAAGCCATCCTATTGAAGATCATCTTCCGAGCTCAGCAGAGTCAGACTCTTCCATGATCGGCGACAGGTTTCATGAGTGACAAAGGCATTCTTGGTGGCAAGGTTGCGAATGCGATTGACATCCACCAAGAGGCTCTACATTTGACGCTTGAGCCAGTCATGATGCTTATCATGTTTCTGATGCAGGGCGACTAGAAGCTCTCGGTCATTGAGAACACGAGAACGCTTCCGAGGCCTTTGGGCAATTGTGCTCTCAGTGGCTTCAGTTTGGGTACGAGGGGCACGTGTATTGCCAGCCAAATGATAAACACGAGTGACAGCCTGAACTCCTTCAATGGGCTGTGTGAAGCTTTGGTGATCAGTATTGTGAAGATAAACAGGCTCTTTGGCAGGCTCTGGGTAGATGGCTTCGATAGACAGATCAAACTCTGGCGAGAATATGAGATGATTGCGTGCAAAAGGCTGATAGTTGATTGTAGAGTGAAGCTTGATGAGGCGCATTACCCATGGAGCATAGAACTTCATACCAAAGATATCAGAGCCAGATACAGCCAATTGTCTGATGAAGAAGTCTTGAGCATTGAAGCTGATGCCATTGAAGATATAGAAAACCAATGTCTTCATTGCTCCTTCAAGCTTCGCTATATGAGAATGTCCTTTGATAGGCCATAGAGTTCGCCTGATGATATGGAAAATAGTGCGGGGCAGATACTCTAGGTCTTCAACAAAGAACTCCTTGGGATAGTCAGCGTCATGGGGCAGTGGCTTCATCATGTTCAGCATTTGGCTCATGTTAGGCTCTGGCTTCTGGAAGATGCTCTCCAAAGCATTCTGGTGTAGCTGACAGCCTGGTTCATAATGTTCTCCAGGAGTGGGCAGGGCAGTAAGCTCAATGATATCTTGGGCTTTAGCTTCATGGTGTACATCGCATGTCATCCACTCAAGGATCCAAGTCTTCGGATCCCTGTTGTAGCCGCGAATGTGGAGGGTAGCATAAAATTGTAGCAGAAGCTCTTCATTCCAATGTTCTTTGGCAGTCACAAACTATAGAAGGCCAGCATCTCTGAAGCAGTCAAGGGCTTCTTCTAGGCAGGGCAGGTCAGCCATGGCTTCGCAGTCTAGACGCATATGAGGGAAAATGCGCCCCTGATTGTATAAGATGGAGGAATAGTAACTGCGCCGCTGATAACTCCAGAATCGATCTGATGAAATTCTTGGCCTTATGTAGGGGTTCTTGGCGTTGTCAAAGAATGTGTTGTGTGCCTTGAAGCCATTCATATTAAATATCTTGGCGAAGTTGCAGTACCGGGAAACCTTGGTAGCCTAGGATTTGGCTTCTGGACCTGAGGCATGTGCTCCACATGATAGTCGAATTGTGGTCCGGGAGCAGGAGGAGGTACCAGAATGGGCCAACGAACAATGACAGGTTGGCCATGGTCAAAAGCCAGCTCAATGGTATGAGGCCTTGGAGGAGGCACAGGAGCATTGGCATTGACGTGGGCTTCGAGCTACACAATGGCTTCGGGGTTCACATGCACTTCTGGCGCCACATTAGCTTCAGGCACCACATTTGCTTCGGCCATGACAACGTCATTGGCTTCAGTATTGGTATTTGTGGCCGCCTCAGTATTTTCAACCTCCACTTGAGTAGCTAGAGGGTCGGACACGTTCTCATCGAGAAAAACTTCTTGGTTGGACAGGGGCGTACCAACACGTTCTTCTTCTTGACTTGGTTCTTCTTGTTCATCGGCTGATGCAGCCGGAATGTCTTCAGCAGCTTTGGCTTTAGACTCTGAGATGTTTGTAGTTGGAGTGGCTTCAGGAAACACTTGGCGCGATACTGAGTGGTGGTGCTCTTCTCCTTCTGGAACACTCGAAAGAGTGACTTGTGGCCTTGGACCTTTGCGAAGCCTGCGAAACACTGGCGACGCCTTTGGAGAAGGAGTCGGCTGGGCCACAAAGTCATCATCTTCAAGCACCCGAGTGGTGGCTTGAGGTGGGGGTGTACTTAGTGATTCTTGATGGGGGAAGTCTTGAGGGTGATCAACCCATGAATCATCCTGAGCAATTGGCGTCAAAGGACGACCAATGTTGATGAGTTCGCTGTTTGTCAGAACAGGCGAAGATACCATGTTGTGCTCGATCTGAGGAAGGACTTCGTCATCTTCAACATTGTCTTGGGGACCAATGTCTTCAGCTGTGGTGGGGTCAACAACTGGATCTTCTTCAGCTTCAAGAGCCTCTGTGGTAGCAGGCTCATGAACTATCAACTAGCGCTCACAGTGTTCAGACGCAGGACGAGCCACTGAGATTGGCTCGATGACAAGCGGCTCTGTGGGAGCAGCTCGATCTTTCTTCTTGGTTGGTGGAGCCTCATCAGTGGTGTTCTTGGTTTTGCGCTTTCTGGCTTCGGCTTCCCTTGTTTTCTTGAGCTCCGAAGCCACTGTGGGGACCTTAGGCTTCACGCCTGTCATACTGGCGGGGAAGACAATGCGAGGTTCTTCCCGCCTGGATGCTTCAGCTGGGGCCACAGTAGGCTTCTTCTTCTTGGCAGCCATCTTGGGGTCGATGCGAGGACTCCCAAGTGCCTTGCGCTTCTCGGCTTCATTGTAGGCTTGAACACATTTGGCAGCCAGGTGTTTCATGCGCTCTCGAGAACCTTTAGCTTCGTCATGTTTCTTGTGAAACGCCTCCTTGAGCTCATGCATCATTTGCTTGAAGTTTTGGACGTCTGTCACACTGAGTTGGGCCATGTGCTTCTTGAACTGAGCCTTTTCATAGTCAATCTTGTGCTTCAGTTCAACAATTCTCTAAGCTAGAGCCAGCTCAGGAGCAATGGCTCCATCAAAGGAGACGCTGAGGCCAATAGGGAGTTGAAGATCATCAAAACTGAGGTTTGAGCTGTCAAACCACTCGTCAATGAACTTGTTCAGGATGTTCACATCAAAGAGGGGAAGATCATTGAAGATTTCCGCCTCTTGCTTGCTCTTTATTAGCAGCTCAAGAGCATCATCGCCAAGATCGTTGTCACTTGACAGATCAATGGCTTCGTTCTCATTCCTCAGAACGGCAGCTAGGGTCAATGCTTGACCAGTAGTTTGCATGGGCTTCTTCCTCTTCTCAAATTTGGAGATGCGAGAGAGATCTTCAGAATGCACACTTGGTGCAGGAGGAGCAGTGGCCAGAGGCTTCGCTCGCGAAACACTTGGTGAAGTGGATGGCTTCGAAGCCTTGGGTTTCATCTGCTTCGTAGGCTTCGGTGATGCAGGCGCTTCGTCAGAATCAGCGTCATCTGCAGAGTGATCCATAGCTGCCCCTTGAACCATAATGTGAGTGATGAGACCTTCAAGGTTGTAGAAGGGCCCAACAATATTAGGTTCAGCATCGTGTGTGCCGTCGGCACGAGGAGCAGAGGGATCGGGGTTGAATTCTAATCCTCGCAACTTCTTGTTCTCTTTGGCCGAGTTCTTGGCAAACTGGTAGTTGTGCTTGAAGAGATTGTCTTCACGACACCACAACAGAGAGGATGGGTCGGCATCAGCAGGCTGAATTCCACGGACCATGCAGGGGTAGAAGCCTTGAGCAATGGCTTCGGGTTTCGACTTGGGCTGAAGCCCTTTGTATATAAAATCTCCCTAGGGCCCCTTGATGGCATTCTTTTCAGCATATTCGTTAGTGACAAATTTGTACTTGAACCATTCCTCTGCCCAATATCTTCGAATCCACTGGATTCGGTTCTTGCGTTCTCCATAGGTCTCTTCTGGATCTGACTTATATAGCTCATAGAGATCTGGTGGCAGGTCCTTAGCTGTGTTCCCATGGCGCTGTCTGCCGCCCTTCCTGACTGATTTCTCTGTTGCCATGAAGTTCAGACTGAATGGCTTCAGAACTTGCAAAGGCTTCCGTCTGCTGGTCAGACAGGAACTGGCTTCGGGAGAATTGATGTGATGCTGTAAGAACTCTACAAATGAATGCAGACTATGAGAACCAAGGGATTCTCCCACGAACATGTACCTGTGACAACATTTAGAGATGTGAGGGAAGGGGAAGAGGTCATATGCATTCTTAGAAGATTTTGAAGATAAATCAGTTTAGAAGACATTGACCTCATAGTGCGAAGACATTCACTCATATGATGAGAGTTGGTTCCAGATTTGTACGAATCCAAGAATAAGTACAAGTGAGGAATCTAACTACTTTGTGAAGCATAAGTGAATATACTAGGCATGTTATGAGATGCAGAACAGGATAGATCCAAATTTGTAGGGACAGAAACCACTTGTGGTTGAAAAGGATGAATTTATCAGATCAAAAGGACTGTAAAAAGAGATTTTATTTACCACACGAAGAACTGCTAGACAGAGTAGAAGATGAGGCTGAGTAGTTCAACCTTCCGTGCCCTAACTTGGCGACGAAGGACACCTATCGCGACGGCAGAGAAGACGATGTCCGTAGCCGGCATGAGGACAGCGTCGGTGAGGTCGCGGCAGCTAAGTGCTTCGTCGTCGGCCTCGTCGAGAGCTAGCAGTGGCGCTAGGGTTTGTGCGAGAAGGAGAAGTGGAAGAAGATATAATGACTGGTGTGTGGCATGTATTTATAAGGACAGGGGCGGCACAACATTATTACGCATGTGCCCCTGGCGGTTCACATCTGAAGGACACGTGGCGAGCATGCAACACATTGGAGGTTGTTCCATGTTCCCACGCACGCCTGGATTATCGGGTGGTCATTCCCGCTTCTCCGGGTTTCAGGCAAAAGGATTGAGCATTTAAATCAGATTTAATGTTTGTCTATGTGTCTTCTGCTGATAAGGACGTAGAGAAGACATTCGACAGTTTCAATAGAATGCATATGATTTGGATAGATAGATTTGAGACGGGAGCATAGAGAGGTTAGGGTCCGATCACGTTCACTTAGTTCAAAAGATTCAAACGAGAAGACATAGCTATAAGTGAATGCTGTAGAGGACAGAACACTGATGTATGAATATATCCGAATAAGACCAAATCAATATAGTGAAGATAAACATGAAGTCATGTTAATATTGAAGACAAACCGAACGCGAAGATTTTGCAAATGTAACGCCAACAGAAAACACTCCAAGCAAAAGTTTGGTGGTGGCGTTACCCACAGTATAGGAAGTATTAGACCCAGACACGGTGCACAATTATCGTGGTGCTCCGAAGTCAAATTCTGCGTTAATGTATTCACACTTAGAGTGTAAGTCTTCATTAATTGAAGATATATGTTACTTCGTGCGTTGCACATCTAAGTCATCAACATGCATAAGTGTTAGGATGTGTGCCTAATCACAGGACATTTGAGGATTCCAAGATATTTAGCTCACACTGCAACTTGCAAAACCTTTCTCATCCAAGGGCTTTGTGAAGATATCTGCCAGTTGCTCTTCAGTGTTGAAGTGAATGATATCAATATCTTCCTTCATGACATGATCTCTGAGAAAGTGATGACGGATCTGAATGTGCTTTGTCTTCGAGTGCTGAACTGGGTTGTTGGCAATCTTGATGGCGCTTTCATTGTCGCAGTAGAGTGGTACTTGCTTCGGATGGATGCCATAGTCTTTGAGTGTTTGCTTCATCCATAGAAGTTGAGCCCAGCAAGATCCAGCAGCAATGTATTCAGATTCAGAAGTGGAGAGAGATACACAGTTCTGCTTCTTTGAAGACCAACAAACAAGTGATCGTCCCAGAAAGTGACATGTGCCTGATGTAGACTTGCGATCCACCTTGTCACCAGCATAATCAGCATCCGAGAATCCAACTAGATCAAACTCTGAGCCCTTTGGATACCATAATCCTTGTGTTGGGGTGTAAGCCAAATATCGAAGAATTCGCTTCACAGCTAAGTGATGCGATTCCTTTGGTGCCGCTTGGAATCGGGCACACATGCAAACACTAAGCATGATATCTGGCCTAGATGCACATAAATAAAGTAAAGAACCAATCATGGAACGGTATACCTTTTGATCGAACTCTTTACCATTGGCGTCAGGACCCAGATGACTTTTGGTTGGCATTGGCGTCGTGTAACCTTTGCAGTCTTGCATTCCAAACTTCTTTAGGCAGTCTTTGAGATATTTCTCTTGAGATATGAAGATGTCGTTGCTTTGCTGCCGTATTTGAAGACCAAGGAAGAACTTTAGCTCACCCATCATGGACATTTGATATTGCTCTTGCATCATGTGTCCAAACTCATCACTGTATTTTTGATTAGTGCACCCGAAGATAATATCATCCACATATATTTGGCACACAAATAGTTCACCATCATATGTCTTCATGAAGAGTGTGGGATCCAGGGAACCAGGTTTGAAGCCTTTGCTCTTCAGGAAGTCTTTGAGTGTGCCATACCAAGCATGAGGGGCTAGTTTGAGGCCATACAGTGCCTTATTGAGCTTGTATACCATATCAGGGTGTTTTGGATCTTCAAATCCAGGCGGTTGTGCAACATACACTTCTTCTTCAATCTTGCCATTTAGAAAAGCACTCTTCACATCCATTTGATACAGGAGGATGTTATGATGATTTGCATAGGTTAGCAGTATGCGAATGGCTTCAAGCCTAGCCACGGGAGCAATTGTTTCATCGAAGTCAATTCCTTCAACTTGAGTGTATCTTTGAGCAACGAGACGAGCCTTGTTTCTGACAACTTGGCCATGCTCATCTTGCTTGTTGCGATATATGCATTTAGTGCCTATGATATTGTGTTTACAAGGATCGGGACGCTTGACTAGTTCCCACACATTGTTTAGCTCGAACTGTTGAAGCTCTTCTTGCATAGCTTGAATCCATTCAGGTTCCATGAAGGCTTCAGCAACTTTCTTGGGTTTAGATATTGAGACAAATGCAAAGTGCCCACAGAAATTTGCTAGCTATGTTTCCCTTGAACAAGTGAGTGGACCAGGTGCATTGATGCTATCAATTATCTTCTCAATCTGTACTTCATTTGCAACACGAGGATGAACTGGACGAAGATTTTGCCCTTGCTGATCATTGTCATCATTAGGAGGATTGTCTTCAGGTTGATTAGGTGCAGAAATGATAAGTTCCTCTTCAGCCTAAGCTTCAGACGGTATGATTTCTCCAGTTCCCATAAGCTTGATGGATTCACTAGGTTGAATTTCATCTAGCACATTTGGCAGGTGCTCTCTTTGTGAGTCATTAGTATCATCGAACCGTGCATCCACAGTTTCAACCACTTTATAGTGAAAGAGGTTGAAGAATCTGTAGGAGTGTGAATCCTTTCCGTAACCAAGCATAAAACCTTCATGTGCTTTCGGTGCAAATTTTGAAGTGTGATGTGGATCCTTCATCCAGCACCTAGCACCAAATACTCTGAAGTAACTGACATTTGGCTTCTTACCAGTAAGGAGTTCATAGGATGTCTTCTTCAGAAGCTTGTGAAGAAAAACACGGTTGATGACATGGCATGTAGTATCAATGGCTTCGGGCCAGAATTTTCTTGGAGTCTTGTATTCATCAAGCATCATTCTTGCCATCTCAACGAGTGTTCTGTTCTTGCGTTCCATGATGCCATTCTGCTATGGCGTGTATGGAGCTGAGAACTCATGAGTGATACCCAAGGTGTCAAGATAACTGTCGAGGCCGGTGTTCTTGAATTCTGTGCCATTGTCACTTCGGATGTGCTTGATCTTGACGCCGTAGTTGTTCATGGCTCGATTGGCGAAGCGTCTGAAGACATCCTGCACTTCAGTCTTGTAGAGGATTATGTGTACCCATGTATATCTTGAATAATCATCAACAATGACGAAGCCATAGAGAAAAGCAGTAGTACTTAGAGTAGAGTAGTGAGTAGGGCCGAAAAGGTCCATGTGTAGCAGTTCGAAGGGTTGAGTTGTTGTCATGATTGTCTTCGAGGGATGCTTGGCCCTCGTCATCTTTCCAGGTTCGCAGGCACCGCACAAATGATCCTTCTTGAACTTGACGCCTTTAATGCCTATGATGTGCTTCTTCTTTGCGAGAGTATGCAGGTTCCTCATGCCAGAATGCCCTAGCCTCCGATGCCAGAGCCAACACTCTGAAGCTTTTGCAAGAAGACATACGGCAAGTTGTAGTCCTGCTGAGAAATCTACCACATACAAATCATATTTGCGATACCCTTCAAAGACTAGAGACTTGTCAGATTCCATTAGAACAAGGCATCGATATTTTCCAAATATCACAATCATGTTCAAGTCATAAAGCATTGAAACAGACATTAAGTTGAAACCAAGGGATTCAACAAGCATCACTTTATCCATGTGTTGATCCTTTGAGATTGCAACTCTACCTAGACCGAATACCTTGCTTTTACCAGTATCAGCAAATGTAATGTGACTCTTGTCAGATGGACATAAGGTTGAGTCCATGAGAATACTTCGTTCGCCAGTCATGTGGTTAGTGCATCCACTATCAATAATCCATTCTGAAGCAGCTGGTGTCATACCCTACAGTGTAGTTAGGGGGATAGGCTTCACGAAGAGAATTGTGAAGAATAAACATTTGACGAGCAAGTGGATTATGAAAGCTTAGATCGAGGTTAGGACTGATAGGATGAATAGCAAGTGACTCAGGAACAAAATACATAATAAGACCATTTGGGCATTTTATCTTGCGCCCCACAAGATGTTTTAGGTCCCCAGCAATAGCTTTAGACGCCTTTGATTTCCGGCTGGAGACCCCTTTCCCTGCAAAGAGTTAAGTTTTCTTAGCCACCCACATCTTCAGGGGTGGCTTCAAAGTAATGAGTCTAAGTGCAGCATCTGAGAATTTTGGCTTTGGAGCCCTATCAAATAGTCTTGCAGGAGGTGAATAATACTCATAAGAATAAGCAGAGTAGTTCTTGGTCTTGAACATGGCGGTTTGATGAAACATGCTCATATTCATAGGCCTGAGTATGGTTTCCCTGCAAAACATTTGTGTTAGTGCGACTCTGGTGAGTCCTCTGTCTGTATGAAGCCTTTGGACCATATGAAGCCTATAGTCTGGGGTTTGTCTTCTTACCTTGTGGTGTCATGACGACATTCACGGGAAGATTCTCCAGACACCTTTTGGGCACCTAGACTTTCTTCATAGGTGGCCCATTCCTGTAGTTAGTACCGATATACCTGGCAAAAACTTCACCATTCTGATTCTTAAACAGTTTATAGTTTGCATCAAAGGACTCATCAATGATAATAGCGTTAGCACAAGTGAAGCCAGATATGGCGGATGGATCCACTGAAGGTTCCTTTGCAGCAACCCATGTGGTTTTGGGGTACTGCTCAGGCTTCCAGTAAGAGCCATCAGCATTCATTTTCCTTTCGAACCCAACACCCTCTTTCCTAGGGTTTCGGTTCAGAATCTGCCTTTTGAGGACATCACATAGTGTCTGATGCCCTTTGAGACTTTTGTACATCCCTGTTTCAAGCAATGTCTCCAACCTAGCATTTTCATCAGCAATAGCAGTGGCATCCTCACCAGAGGGGTTAGTTACCACATCAATAGTTGAAGATATTGCAACAGTAGCAGCAGTAGAACATTCAGCAACAGAAGTAGCGTTATCACGCTCAAGGCATTTTAGACATGGTGGTTCAAATCCTTCCTGAGCGGGACTAATATGTTGAGCGTGAAGTGACTCGTTCTCCTTTTGAAGATCTTCATGAATTGCTCTCAATTTCTCAAGTTCTTGCTTCCTTTGAAGATAATCATAGGAAATCTTTTCATGAGTTGTTGAGAGCGTTTCATGATGACTTTCAAGTTCCTCATACTTAACATGGAGATTTTTTATGTCTTCAATAAAGGACTGAGATCGAGTCATTTCCGCGTCTAACAGGTCATCGCTTTTGTCTAACAGTTTTTGAATATGTTCCATAGCTTTCTGTTGTTTAGTTGCAATTTTAGCAAGTGTTTTGTAGCTGGGTTTGGAATCACAATCAGAGTCATCTGCACTGGATGTTTGATAGTGAGCATTGCGTGAGTTTATCTTGGCACCACGTGCCATGAGGCAATAGGTGGGAGCGGAGTCCTCCTTGTCATTAGCATCAGCGTAGGTGATGAGGCCATTGTCTTCAGTGTTAAAGATGGACTTGGAAGCGTAGGTTGTAGCTAGACTTGCAACGCCAGAGTCAGACTCCTCCTCAGACTCCACCTCTGCCTCCTCAGAAGCAGACTCCTCCTTTGAATCCATTTCCTTGACAACAAACACACGAGCTTTGCCAGATGAGCTCTTCTTGTGTGATGAAGACTTTGAGGAAGACTTGGAAGAAGACTTTGAGTATTTCTTCTTCTTCTTGTCATCAGAATCATATTCCTTGCTCTTCTTCTTCTTCTTATTGTTCTCATTGTCCCATTGCGGACACTCAGAGATGTAGTGACCAGGTTTCTTGCACTTGTGGCATGTTCTCTTCTTGTAGTCATGAGTAGAAGCTTCATAATTCCTTGAGCTGGATCATGAAGACTTTCTGAAGCCTTTCTTCCTAGTGAACTTCTGGAACTTCTTCACAAGCATAGCAAGCTCCTTTCCTATATCTTCAGGATCATCAGAACTGCAGTCAGATTCTTCTTCAGGTGAGGAAACAGCTTTTGCCTTCAAAGCGCGAGTTCGGCCATAGTTGGGACCGTAGATATCTCTTTTATCAGAAAGCTGAAACTCATGTGTGTTGAGCCTTTCAAGTATGTTAGATGGATCGAGTGTCTTGAAGTCAGGGCGTTCTTGAATCATCAGGGCTAGGGTGTCAAATGAGCTGTCAAGTGATCTCAGGAGCGTCTTGACGATTTCATGCTTGGTGATCTCGGTAGCGCCGAGAGCTTGAAGCTCATTTGTGATGTGAGTGAGGAAATCAAACATGAGTTGAACATTCTCATTGTCATTTCTCTTGAAGCGGTTGAAGAGGTTGCGAAGGACGCTGATCCTTTGATCTCTCTGGGTTGAGACGCCTTCGTTGACCTTGGAGAGCCAGTCCTAGACTAGCTTTGATGTTTCCAGAGCACTCACAAGGCCATACTGTCCTTTGGTTAGATGACCACAGATGATGTTCTTTGCAGTAGAATCTAGTTGAATGAACTTCTTGACATCAGCAGGGGTGACACCTTCACCAGTCTTGGGAACGCCATTCTTGACGACATACCAGAGGTCGACATCAATGGCTTCAAGATGCATGCACATCTTATTCTTCCAGTAGGGATATTCAGTTCCATCCAAGACGGGGCACGCAGCGGAGACTTTGATTATCCCTGCAGTTGACATAGCTAAAACACCAGGTGCTTAAACCGAATCACACCGAACAAGGGAGTACCTTGCTCTGATACCAATTGAAAGTGCTAGTTATCGACTAGAGGGGGTGAATAGGCGATTTTTATGAAAGTATTCAAAACATGGAAGTTTTGAAGACAAACGATAGAAATGAACCTATTAACATGCAGCGAAAGGTAGACTACACTAAGCAAGCCATAGTCAAGTATACAATGAAGTGAAAGCACGAAGACTAATAGCAGCTAGGCAGTATGGATCAGGATGGAAGATAGTATGAAGCCAATTAGAACAAACAGTCACACAGTGAAGACAAACAAGTAATGCAAGTAGGCAATGACTTCACAAGGACCAACTATAGATAAAGAGAAGGAAAGGATAGAACCAGTTGCTTGGTGAAGAAAAGGATTTGTTGGACCAGTTCCAGTTGCTGTGACAACTGTATGTCTGGTTAGGGAGGCTGAGATTTAACTCAGAAGACCGTGTCTTCACCTTATTCCCCTTGATCTAAGGACACACAGTCCTCGCCCAATCACTCAGGTAAGTCTTCGAGGTAGACTTCCAGACCTTCACAGACTTCGTTCACCGGCGATCCACAATGACTCTTGGATGCTCAGAACGCGACACCTAACCGGCTGGAGGATTCACAGTCCTCAAGTGTAACAAGTCTTTAGATCACACAGACAGGAAGACTTCGGTGATGCCTAACCCTCTTTGGCTCTGGGTTTAGGGCTTTGTCCTGGCAAGGATTTCTCTCTCAAAGGCTTCGGAGGTGGGTTGCTCTCAAACGACAAAAGCCGTGCACTAACTCTAAGCAGCCACCAATTTATGGTGTAGGGGTGGGCTATTTATAGCCACTGGGCAACCCGACCTGATTTGTCCAAAATGACCCTGGGTCACTAAGGAACTGACACGTGTTCCAAGGGTCAGTTTTTAGACACACGCGACAGCTTGACTTGGGCTACAAGTAAAGCTGACTTATCCAGCTCTGGATAAGATTTCCTCTCATTGTCTTCGCTCGAAGACTTAGGATTTGGTTCATTCTGACTATGTTCACTGGGACCCCACTTAACAGTATGGTGGTTCCTATGACTCAACAAAGAAGAAGATGAAACTACGAAACAACTATGTCTTCGCGCTCCAAAGTCTTCATGCGATGTCTTCTCATGTCATAGTCTTCAGTGTGAATATCTTCACATACCACCATTGTCTTCAATGTCTTCACACATTTTTAGGGGGCATCTCCGGTAGGTAAACCGAATCAATGAGGGACTAGTACCTGTTTTATCCTGCAATTCTCACACACATTAGTCCCTCAACCAGGTTTGTCGTCAATACTCCAAAACCCACTACGGGTGGCACTAGATGCACTTACAAGGACACCTATGTAGCGCATTTAATGCATTTTGTCCCGTGGTGTCAGGTGATAAGCTCGACTACTGTACAACTTTCCACCTCCTGTGTGCCACTGTGGCAGCCCCTTTGACTATAAAAGGAGGCCCGCGGCATGCTGTGAGAGGATTCGGACTTTTTGGACCCTGTACGCTTTGTAGCTAGTCCAAGAACACCAGATAAACACAAACCAGCAGGAGTAGGGTATTACACATCATTTGCAGCCCGAACCTAGATAAACTCCCCCGCATTAATCTCCTAAACCCGCTCTTTTTACAGCCCCGTGCCCCAGCAACCGTAGAAGGGATTCCCCGTGTTCCCATAGGTGTCATTCCTGAGCCCCAACAGGAGTCCAGGTCCTTCCATATATGACTTAATTACAAACTGACTACAGAGTGAGTATTTCTACTTAACGCCTCCATCAATGCAATTTTATTGTCTCTCAAGCATTAAGGTAAAAGGGAACATATCACTTTCTTTTGAATGGGCTATATTAGGAATCCAGTTAGCATATCCAGGCTATAGGTTTGCTCTTTTCTCATATATATATATATATATATATATATATATATATATATATACATATATATATACATATATATATACTTTTTATGACATTTCTCATATTTCTAGTTGATTGGAATTTTTACAGATAACATGTTTATAGGAATGACTCAATATTCTCATGGTAAAATGAGGATGGGACACTCTGCTCATCTAACATTTATTCTACCAACAGGGCTGGTGGCACTCTATGGAATATGAAGCTACTTGATAAGTCATGACATGAAATTGCCCGGCCTTTGATATAAGCCAAGCATCAGCCTTGAGGTGATTCGTGGGGCTGCAATGATATGCTTGAATGGAAATATATTAAGCCATGGTTGGATGTTGCTTTCAACCAGTAAATGGCCGTGTTAACTAAGCACGGTAGAGACTGAAATGGAATTCATGACACTATGTAACTTTGTCTCTTGGGTAATCAAAGAAATGCTCCACGAATAAGGCATCCACCGATATATCTTCAACATCATGTTCCACTACTTAAGCAGTGTTATCTTTAGGCTTCCTGACTTGTTTATTCATGATTGATGAGCTTTATTACCTAGCATGTAATCTTCCATGTTTATTTACCCATCCTTCATCATTTTTTAGTTTTCTGTACACCCTTCCATGTGAGTATGGAAACAGGCAATGACATCCATCAACTGTTGCCGCACCAGCCAACTATAAAGAAAATTTGTAGGGCGTGTGCAATTATTTCTATCGATGTACTTGCCATCATTAGAAAATTGGATATGGACCTATATGTGAGATCTTTAGAGATCATTTATGAACCTATAGGTTTGATCCTATGAACAGATGACAAAGCCAAATATGTGACTGCAAAATGTTCCAGTTTGCAGCCAATCATAAACATATATGCAAGAACTGTCACCTATGCGTGACGAAAACCTATTATAAATAGGTGCTAGCTACCAGTACTATGCAGATTCATGGAAGAGCTTTGCGCTAAAGATTAGGAAAAAGAGAAACATAAGAGACAATTCGGCAAGTTTACTTATGGGGACGAAAATATTTCTACTTATATAATTTATAATACAAGTTGCAATAAACGAGAAAAGGCGTGGGATATTTTTTTCCCGTTGCAACACACGGGCATTTGTGGTCTCGTACTAACCCATACCACAAAGTTCTGTTAAGTTTTGCGTCATTGAATTTTTCAAGTTGATAATAAAGCTTTGTATCTTTTACTTCAATAAAAATGTCAAGTATAGCCTTTACCATGCTTATTTTGCAAGTCTATATGTGGCTGTTTGAAAACAGAAAGTTGCACGCTAGTGCGTGAATTCTTGAGAAAAGTCAGAATGTCATAAAATGTTGATTTTTTTGCACAATAAGATATGATAAATTTTCTCCTGTGTGGTAAATTTTCAGAGTTTTTGGATTTAAAGAAGTATGAATCTTCTTACATCCTTTACAGATTTTCCTGTTATGATAGATTGTTGTTATGTTTGCATTGTTTGCACATGTTTGCTTGTTTCATGATTCTATTTGAGGATAGGAGTATTAAATATGCAGAGTCGTTTAGCATGCAATGTTAAATAATAATTTTAGTGATTTGCTACACTAGAGAATGATAAGGTTATTGCATTGATTTATACTAACTTATCTCACGAGTTCTTGTTAAGTTTTGTGTGGATGAAGTTTTTAAGATTTAGGGAAACTGTGATATAAAATGAATTAAGGAGACACAAAAGATAAAGCTTGGGGATGCCCAAGGCATACCAAGATAATATTTCAAGAAGTCTGAAGCATCTAAGCTCACGGATGCCCCGGTAGGCATCCCACCTTTCTTGATCAACAATTATCGGTTAGTATCGGTTGAGCCTAAGTTTTTGCTTCTTCACATGAGTTGTGCTATTCTTGGAATGCCATTTTATTTTGTTTTGCTTGTTGTTTTAATAAAATACTTAGATCTGAAAGTTGTTAAATGAGAGCGAGTCCACAAATAGCTACCCATTTACTTAACTACTCAATTGATCTTCACTTATATCTTTTTGGAGTACTTTGTCATTTACTCTCATGATTCACTTATATCCTATGAGTAAATTGTTGAATGAACTGAATATCATAAAGTTATAATTATATCTTGTATCATACCTAGTAGTAGCTCCACATTGGGTTTAGAAAGTGAAATCTATTGAAGCTTGACAATCACAATATTGGTCATACAAGCAATTCATGAATGATTGGTATAAGGAAGAGAACTTTCACGTACAAATATATTATCTAGGACATCTTTTATGATTGTGAATACCCATTAACAATTTTAAAACTTGAGCAAATTAATTGAAGTTGGACAAGGAAGACAACGTAATGAGTTATGGTTGTGTATATTTGCATAGAAGTTATATTTTTATGGATCCTCCTACATGTGGTGTTTTCTTAGGATCTTTTGCTAGCCAAAAATTCGTACTAAGTAGAGATACTACTTGTGCATCCAAAAACCCTTAACCCCAGCTTCTTGCCATGAGTGTCCACCATACCTACCTATATATGGATTGAATAAGATCCTTCTTGTAAGTTGTCATTGGTGCATAAGCAATAAAATTGCTCCTAAATATGTTTGATCTTTTATTGTAAGGGAAAATAAGCATTGACAAACTTGTGATGGCAAAGTAATAAAAGCGACGGACTGCATGGCAATATAACGTGGCATTCCTTTGCATTAAGAGATTGTGCATCTAAAAATAGAAAGCGCATGACAACCTCTGCTTCCCTTTGTGAAGGGCCTATCTTATACTTTTCAGTATTTACTTTTATGCAAGAGTCAATAGTATGCATTCTCATTTCAACCTCAATTATTCTCTAGTTGGCAAGCATCATGTGGTGGGGAAATATCTAGGCACATATGCCTAGTCAAATATATGTGATCATGAATTATTATTGTTGAAAATTATCTCTATGATAAATGAGTTGGGAGGCAAAACATTAAGACCCTATCTTTCTTTGTGTTCGATGGATGTCATTTGTTCTAAAAATATGCTTTGAGTACTAGCAATCATAGAAGACTATATGATGATTGAGTATATGGTGCTCTTACTTAGACTTGGTTGAGAATAAGTTGAATTGCAATTTTTTGGTGACTAAGAACATAGGTTGTTAAGTTTCAAGAGAAGGCATTGTTTGAACTGTAACATGCGAATTGATTACTACTTTATCACGATGAGTTTATATGAGAAAGAGTTGTTGTTATGATTCTACGAAAAGTGATTGAAATTATCATTGATCAAACTTATGCGATTTGCTAGCATTCACACTTCATAAATTATTTCTTTTATCATTTACCTACTCGAGGACGAGTAGGAATTAAGCTTGAGGATTTTGATGCGTCTCCAACGTATCTATAATTTATGAAGTATTCATGCCATGTTTAAAAAAATTATATGGTGTTGGTATGATTTAAATGGAACTAACCTGGACTGACGTTGTTTTCAGGAGAACTACTGTGGTGTTGTTTTTTGTGCATAAATAAAAGTTCTCAGAATTGGACAAATTTTTTGACTAATTTTTTGGAAGAAAATAGAAATAATTGAGCAAAGAACCACCAGAGGGGGCATGCTGCCCACAAGACACACGGGCGCGCCACCCCCCTGGCATGCCTTGGTGGGTGGTGGTCCCCCTAAGGCCCATCTTCGCGTGATTCCAACGCTAAAAAATCCTATATATTCATAAACCCCCAAAAGTTAACCTAGATCAGAAGTTTCGCTGCCGCAAACCTATGTAGCCATGAAAAACCAATCTAGACCGTGTTTCGGCACCCTGTCGGTGGGGGAAAATAACCATAGGTGGCCATCTTCATCATCCCGGCGGCCACCATGATGACGAGGGAGTAGTCCACCCTCGGGGTTGAGGGTTTGTACCAGGAGCTATGTGTTTAATCTTTCTCTCTCGTGTTCTTGACTTGGCATGATCTTGATGTATCACGAGTTTTGTTAATATAGTTGGATCATATGGTGTTTCTCCCCCTCTATCTTGTTGTGATGAATTGATTTTTCCCTTTGAGATTTCGTTATTATCGGATTGAATACTTCTATGGATTTGAGAGCACTTGATGTATGTCCTACTGTGAATACCCGTGGTGACAATGGGGTATCATATTGATTCACTTGATATATGTTTTGGCACTCAACTAGTGGATTCCGAGGTGACATTGGGGTAATCAATGCATAGGGGTTGATGCACGTTCTCGTTTTTGTTTCTTCGGTAGAAATCTTGGGGCACTCTTTGAGGTTCGTTGTGTTCAATTGAGTTTTATGAATCTGAAATTGTTTGGTGCATATCGTATAATCAACTCACAGATACTCGTGGTGACATTGGAGTATCTAGGTGACATTAGAGTTGGTTGATGTGTATCATATGGTGTTATTTTAGTACGAACTCTTAGATAGATCGATCGGAAAGGATAACTTGGTGTTATTTTAGTACGAACTCTTTGATAGATCAATTGGAAAGGATAACTTTGAGGTGGTTTTGTACCCTACAAACAATTTTGTCCTCCACTAGATAAGAACTTTGGAGTGATTCTTCATCGCACGTTGAGGGATGGTTATATGATCCAATTATATTACATTGTTGAGAGATTGCACTAGTGAAAGTACAGACCCTAGGCCTCATTTTTAAGCATTGCAATACCGCTTGTGCTCACTTTTGTTACTTAGTACCTGGCTTCTTTTAATTGTTACTATTACGAAAATCAATATATAGTATCATTACTACACTTGTATCACCATCTCTTCGCCGAACTAGTGCAGATATAGAAATTGCCATTTTATTTGGTGTGTTGGGGACACAAGAGACTCTTTGTTATTTGGTTGCAGGATTGTTTGAGAGAAACCATCTTCATCCTACGCCTCCCACGGATTGATAAACCTTATGTCATTGATACGTCTAAAACGTATCTATAATTTTTTTATTGTTCCATGCTATTATATTATCTGTTTTGGATGTTTTATATGCATTAATATGCTATTTTATATGATTTTGGGACTAACCTATTAACCTAGAGCCCAGTGCCAGTTTTTGTTTTTTTCCTTGTTTTAGAGTTTCGCAGAAAAGGAATACCACAAGGAGTCCAAACGGAATAAAACTTTCGCCATGATTTTTCTTGGACCAGAAGACACCCACGAGACTTGGAGTGAAAGTCAGAAGAGCCACGAGGTGTCCACAAGGGTGAGGGCGCGCCCAGGGGGTAGGGCGCGCCCCCCAACCATGTGGGCCCCTCGGTGACCCCCTGACCTAGATCTTCCTCCTATATGTACACATATACCCCCAAAAACTTCCAGGGGAGCCATGAAACCACTTTTCCACCGCCGCAACCTTCTGTACTCGTGAGATCCCATCTTGGGACCTATTACGGCATCCTGCCATAGGGGGATTCAATCACGGAGGGCTTATACATCAACACCATTGCCTCTCTGATGAAGTGTGAGTAGTTTACCACAGACGTACGGGTCCATAGGTAGTAGCTAGATGGCTTCTTCTCTCTCTTTGATTCTCAATACCATGTTCTCCTCGATGTTCTTGGAGATCTATTCGATGTAATACTCTTTTGCGGCGTGTTTGTCGAGATCCGATGAATTGTGGGTTTATGATCAGCTTATCTATGAATATTATTTGAATCTCCTCTGAATTCTTTTATGCATGATTTGATATCTTTGCAAGTCTCTTCGAACTATCGATTTGGTTTGGCCAACTAGATTGGTTTTTCTTGCAATGGGAGATGTGCTTAGCTTTGGGTTCAGTCTTGCAGTGCTCGATCCTAGTGACAGAAGGGGAACCAACACATATTGTATTGTTGCCATCGAGGATAAAAAGACGGGGTTTTCATCATATTGCTTGAGTTAATTCCTCTACATCATGTCACCTTGCTTAAGGCGTTACTCCATTCTTTACGAACTTAATACTCTAGATGCATGCTGGATAGCGGTCGATGTGTGGAGTAATAGTAGTAGATGCAGAATCATTTCGGTCTACTTGACATGGATGTGATGCCTATAATCACGACCATTGCCTTAGATATCGTCATAACTTTGCGCTTTTCTATCAATTGCTTGGCAGTAATTTGTTCACCCGCTATAATATTTTCTATCTTGAGAGAAGCCTCTAGTGAAACCTATGGCCCCCGGGTCTATTTTCCATCATATAATTTTCTGATCTACAATTATAGTTCCTATTTACTTTCTTTGCAATATTTTACTTTCTGTTCCATAAACCAAAAATACCAAAAATATTACTTTACTGTTTATCCATCTCTATCAGATCTCACCTTGCAAATAACCATGAAGGGATTGACAACCCCTTTATCACGTTGGGTGCAAGGTTGGTGTTTGTTTGTGCAGGCATTCGGTGGCTTGCGCATTGTCTCCTACTGGATTGATACCTTGGTTCTCAAAACTAAGGGAAATACTTATGCTACTTTGTTGCATCACCGTTTCCTCTTCAAGGGAAAAACCAACGCAAGCTCAAGAGGTAGCAAGAAGGATTTCTGGCGTCATTGCCGGGGAGATCTATGCCAAGCCAAGACATACCAAATACCCATCATAAACTCTCATCTCTCGCATTACATTATTCGCCATTCGCTTCTCATTTTCCTCTCCCCCACTTCTAAAATGATTTTCAAAAAAAATCGCCTTTTCTTCGCCCCTCTTTCGTTCGTCTTCTTCATTTGCTTTTTGTGTGGTCGTGTGTTTAAACGCCCGGTTAGCTCTCATGTCTAGCCCTTTCTCTCTTCCTTTGTCTCCCGATTTTGAAGTTCTTCACTTCAAACAAAGACAAGGAGAAAATTTAAAAGATGGTTGGTATAGGATTATAGAATCCTATCATAATTACACTATAGAGGGATATTTCAAGATTTTACTTCACAATTTTTATGTCGGGCTAACCATGTCCCATAGACAACTCTTGGATTTTTTCGCTAAAGGGGATTTTAATGAAATTGATCCCAGTATTGCGTATGAGATTATAGAGGGGATAGGAGGAGTACTACCCCCACAAAAGGGATTACATCATACTCAAGAAGGGACTCAAGTTTTTGAGAAACTATGCGAAGTAACAAAAAATTTGCAAAAATTTCTTAAACCTCTTAAAAATGTTAGTGGGAACCTTCACTTCATGAATATGTTGATCACTCTTTGCAATAAGCGGTTGGATGTTCTAGATCTAAAAATTTCCGAGTATGACGGGAAACATAAGGAACCTCCCGGGTTCGAGCATAACTCCTGTCGGATTTCGGGTTCCACAGACCCTTGAGAGGTTCGAACTCTGGGGTGCGTGCAAAGAACTTGTCTTCCCCAGTCTTCCTACTCGCTAATCTCAGAGCCTAGCTCGACGAACTGAATGTAAAAGAGACACAACAGTTTACCCAGGTTCGGGCCACCTTGCAGTGTAAAACCCTACTCCTGCTTTGTGGTGGATTGGCCTCGAGGAGCAGGGGATGAACTAGTACAGTGGGAGAACAACCTTAGGAGAAGGAGTGTTCTTGTGCTCGATGAGCTGGTGGGTGTGAGGATGATCTGAATGATCCCCTTCTATGGTGGTGGCTAGGTCCTATTTATAGTGGCCTTGGTCCTCTTCCCAAATGAAGGCGGGAAGGGATCCCACAACGGCCAAATTCGAAGGGAGACAACTAGTACATGCTATCTTGACAAAAGTAGTCTTCGCCTACAAAAGCCTCTGGTCTGACGTCGTGGTGGGCTTGGCGATGACCTCCATCCTGCCATCCTGGTGAACATGGTCTTGTTGCACCGGAATAGAAACCTTTGGCTGATTACTTGGGACTCCGCGCCTGCACTTGCCTCCTTAGCACCAAAGAGGAAACTGGTACACTACGCCCGCTGGCACCCACCTGGCCTTGGTCATCATGGCTCACGTCATCCGAACCTCGCGAGGTGAGCCTTGCATAGAAATCCCCGCTCCTTGGGAGCCAGCCTGTAGAGAATGCTCCTCGTGGAGGTCTTGATGTCGTCCACCTCGCAAGGCTTGGCCCCTCACGAGGGTCTTGAGTTGTTGATGCTGAAGCTGGGCCATACCGGGCCGTTGATGGAGCCATCTCATGGGCCGCAGGTAGGCAATTCTGGGTACCCCCGTGCCCAGAACACCGACAGTAGCCCCGGGCCCAAGGCGCGTTCGAACTTGGCTTTGAGGCGAGGCCAAAGGGCAAGTGCGGAGCGTCGCGGGCTCTTACCGCCTGCGGCCTTGGTTGACGTGTGCCGATTGATGGGACGTGGGCGTCTCCGCTTTCCCATGCTGCCTCGGCAACCGTTCGACTTGATGTGACTCTGCTGCATGCAGAGGAAGACCATCATTGCGTGGGATCGTGGAGGCTGGCGGTTGGCCTCCCTAAGGCTATAAATGAGGGAAGGGGCGGAGCCCCTCTTACTCATCTCCGTCTTCTCGCCGTCCGCTTCTTCTTCTTCTTCTTCCTTGCCCCGTCGTCTCACTGCAGTTCTCATGGCACCACGCGAGGAAGTTTTCCACCGCCGAGAAGGGAAAAGCACCCAAGGAGGGACCAGACTTGCCGCTGCCCAAGAGGGGGCGAGGCCGCCCTCGCAAGCATGTTGCGACCCCGGTGGTAGCTCCTCAAGGGCGCGGATTTACTTCTTCGGGGGCCGGTGTCGCTTTGGGTGGCCGCGGCGGCGCTTCTTCTCGAGGTGGGGGATGCCAAGGGCGAGGAAGCCCCTACGATAAGGGGAGACGTGATGTGGTCGCCCGGCCTCCTCGGTCGTGCTTCCATTCGGCGGATGTGCTCCTAGAGTTCGTCGTGTGGTCGGAGAGGCCCGCCGGCACCTGGCTCCAGCTTCCGCACTCCTTTGCCGGCCAGTTGTCGGCCATGGGGCTTGACGGCCTCTGGCTGCAGGCTGGCGGCTGCTACAGCAGGGCCTCATGGGCTGGGGTCGAGGTCACCGTCGCGGGCAACATGGCCCTGACTCGTGGTTGGCAGGCATTCACCCGCGCACGAGGCCTGAGCGGGAGGTGCACCCTCGACTTCAAGTATGATGGCCTCGCGACCCTCTATGTCAGGGTGTTTGGGGAAGACGGCCGTCACGCCGGGTGCTGCCCCAAAGACGGCAGCGACGATGATGAGCTTGGCCTTGACGGCAGCCGTGAAGACGCTGAGGGTGAGCTTGCCCTTGGCGACGGCCGTACTTCCTTCAGCAGCAGCGGCTCCTCATCCGGCAAGAGCATGAGCAGCGGCGGCTACGACCAGCTGCCACGTCGCTGGGCTTGCACTGGTGAAGGTGGCGGGTCGTCTCGTCGCCGTGCCCCGGTGAAGCGGGAGAAGGACTCGGGCTGAGTCCGGTGCTGCCGGGGCCTGGCATCGAGAGCTGCTGCGGCCGTGTGGGCCACTTTTGTTTAACCTTTCCTTCTTCCTGCATTTTGAAAAAAGTAGAGGGCCCTGCTGGGGTGTGTAATGAACTATGGCACTTACGCTACTATGCTATGCTTATTATTTTGATGTTATGCCATGATATCTATGCTCCGAGTAAGTGCGGTTTGGGTACTTAGCTTGATATGCTTGCGGCAGTTTCCTGCCTCGCGAGGGCACACCTCTCTAGCGGCGTCTGGTGAAGCTCCCCTCCTGATGCCTCAGGAGCCGTCGGGGCTCAGGAGGCGTTGTAAAGCTGCAGAGTTATAAGAAAGCTTAGCGCGGTGTCTCATTCTTCCTCGTGCAAGCCCCCATGCATGGGTTGGCTGGGGCTAGTACAATGCGTCGCACTGCCCAGAGGCATGGACTTAAGAGGGTGCGCACGCCCACGAGCTCATTCGAGAGCATCTCGCGAGGATTAAAGAAGTCGAGGCTTCGGCGAGGTGTCTTCGCAGTGTGGGCGAACCCAAACGCACACACCTGCCTAGCCCCCACGCACATGACGCATGAGGAGGAGCGACGGGCAACTGCAGCTCTTCTAGGGCCAAGACTGAGAGGCGAGTGAAGCAAGAAGAGAAAATTTCCAACTCAAAGAACAAAGAAGAACGCAAAAACTCCAAATTCCATTAAGAAGTTGCAAACCAACCACAGGAAGCAAGCAAAAGAACAGCTGCGTCCGGCACCTAGTCTAGTCTTCTCACTAGCGCAGAGCTAAGTGCTGCCACTAGGACGTGGGAGGAAGCCCCCATGAGGCCCGCGGGCGACACTCAGGAGACTTCGGGGCGTGTACAGCCCCACTCATTATTACGTGAGAGTGTCACAAGCGAAGACCTTCACAGGCATTGATCCTTGCTTCACGGGTATAACTTCCGGAGGTGCTGGATGTTCCAGGTGTTCTGGATTGGGATCCCGTCCTGCGTCTCCAGGCGCGCGGCACCAGGCCTAGAGACACGGGCGATCCTGAATGGGCCCTCCTACATGGGTGAGAGCTTATGCAGCCCCTCCCTGGAGAGCACCCACCTCAGCACAAAATCACCCACCTCGAGCGTCCTGGAGCGGACGCTGCGGTAGTGGTACCGCCGTGGCGCCTACTAGTACCTTGCTGCTCGGAGCGCGGCTTGACGGTGGTGTTCCTCCCCCAGCACGAGGTCCTTCCCCTGCGAGGCGTCCTGGCATGCCTCGTCAAACACCAAGACCCGCGTGGAGTGATGCCTGACCTCGTGCGGGAGAACCATGTTAGCTCCGTAGATGAGGAAGAACGGAGTTTCGCCTGTTGGCTTGGTCATGGTGGTGCGGATGGACCACATCATGGACTGGAGCTCGTCCAGCTAGCCCCTGCCGCAGGCCTCGAGCTTCTTCTTGAAGGTCCTTGCCTTGAGGCCTCTCATGACCTCCGCGTTGGCGTGCTCGGCCTGGCCATTGCTCCTGGGGTGTGCCACTGAGGCGTAGCATATCTGTGTTCCAAGGTTAGCACAATATGTTTTGAAAAGGTTGCTAGTGAACTGCGAGCCGTTGTCGTGATAATGCGATTAGGGACCCCGAACTGGCTCACGAGGCCCTTGATGAACTTGACTACCGAGCTGGCTGGGATGGTGCGGACAGCCTCCACTTCTGCCCACTTGGTGAACTTGTCGATGGCGACGTAGAGGTAGCGGTAGCCCCCGGGCGCTCAAGGGAACAGGCCCAAGATGTCCAGCCCCCAGACCGCGATTGGCCATGAGAGCGGGATGGTCTAGAGACCCTGAGCAGGCTGGTGGGTTTGCTTTGCATGGAACTGGCAGGCTTCATAGGATCTCACCAGCTCGGTGGCGTCATTGAGCGCCGTGGCCTAGTAGAACCCGCTGCGAAACGCCTTGCCCATGAGGGTGCATGATGACGAGTGATGCCCGCAGTCCCCGCCATGTAAGTCGGCCAACAGCTCCCATCCCTGCTCCCTGGAGATGCATTGCAGAGAAACATCATTTGGCCGTTTCTGATAGAGCTCACCGTCCTGAATGCATTACGCAGTGGCCTGTCAAGCCACGCGCTCCGCGTCTTCCTCCTTCTTCGGCAGGGTCCCCTGAAGCAGGTACGCCTTGAAATCTTCGGTCCAGCACCCCTCCTGAGGCTCGAGCGCGAGGAGTAAACGCGCTCCCAAGGTTGGGCCACAAGCGGGGGCTCCTGAGAGGGGTGCTGGGGGGAGCTGCTCCTGAGGCGATGTTGGTTCCGCAGCAGGAGGGGCTGCTGAAGGCTTGAAGAGCCGCTCCTCGAAGACGCCAGGCTCCTGAGGCAGGCACCGGGACGCCCTCTTGGCGATGTCGTCAGCTTCCTTGTTTGTTCTGCATGGCACATGTTGTAGTTCCAAGCCCAAGAATTGTTTCTCAATTTTGCGTACCTCCGCAAGGTGTGCCTCCATATGCTCGCCCTTCGGCTCGTAAACTTTGTTGGAGAAGTTGACGAGGAGCTCAGAGACGCCCTTGATGGTGAGGCACTTCACTCCCAAGGCAGCCATAGCCTTGAGACCGGTGATAAAGCCCTCATACTCTGCGATGTTGTTGGAGACCTTCTCACCCTCCTGGAAGCAGAGCTGCACGGTGTAGTAGAGATTGTCTTGGGTGGGCGAGATGAGCACAACTCCAGCCCCCGCGCCCTGACGCACGAAGGCGTCGTCGAAGTACATGAACCGGCCGTCTGGTGCCTCGCTTCCTGGTGAGAGAGGTTGGCCCTCGCCTGCTTTGGGGCTGGGAACGTCAGTCCATTCCGCCACGAAGTCGGTGGGTGCGACGCCCTTGATGACCCTGGTGGTGCTGAACTCCAACTAGAATGCCTGCAACTCGATGTTCCATTCGGCGACTCTCCCGGCAGCATTGGGGCTCCGGAGCACTCTTTCCAGTGGGTAAGCCGAGACGACCTTGATGGGGTGGCCTTGGAAGTAGTGGCACAGCTTGCGGGAGGCGAAAAGGAGTGCGAGCAAGATCTTTTGCGGCATGGGGTAGCGCGCCCATGCGTCGTGTAGTACCATGCTGACGAAGTACACCGAGTGCTCGACGAGGGCAGAAATGTCGGCGGGGTCTTGTACCTCCTGAGGCTGGAGGGCCTCAGGAGCTTGGCCATTTGTTGGGGCAGCCAGGGCCTCAAGAGAGTCGTCCTGAGGAGCTTGGTCATCTGTTGGTGCTGCCGAGGCCTCAGGAGCGCCATCCTGAAGCTGCGCCATCTTGACCGGGTGCGTGGCATCGTTGGGCGGGCCCTTGGCCTAGCGCTCCTCCCTGACCGCCACCAGCGCTGTGCTAGCAGAGTGAGGTGTGGCGGCTAGGTAAAGCACCAGGGGCTCAAGAGGACATGGCACTACCATCACCGGTGGGCTGGTGAGGTATCTCTTGAGGTCTTGGAATGCCGCATCAGCCTCTAGAGTCCACTCTAACGGCCCCTTCTTTTTTATCAGCTTGAAGAACAGGAGGGTGCGTTCCCCTAGCTTGGAGATGAAGCGCCCAAGCGAGGTCACATAGCCCGCCAGATTTTGCATTTCCTTGAGAGTTTGTGGCGGGCTCATCCTTTCTATTGCCTTGACCGGGTTTGCCTCGATTCCCCTGTGCGACACCAGAAAGCTCAGCAGCTTGCCGGAGGGGACGCCAAACACACATTTCTCCGGGTTGAGCCGCAGATCCACCTTGCACAGACTGAGAAATGTTTCTTCCAGGTCCTCGATAAGGGTCCTTTCCTCCCGAGACTTCACCACTATGTCGTCGACGTAGGCCTTGGCGTTCCTCCCGAGCTACCGGCCCAAAGCGATGTGCATCAGCCGCTGGAGGCGTTACGCAACCGAAATGGCATGCAAGTGTAGCAATACACCCCGCATGGGGTTAGGAAAGTCGTCTTCTCAACATCCTGCACCGCCATCTTGATTTGGTGATAGCCCGAGAAGGCATCCAAGAAACACAGCAGGTCACACTAGGCGGTGGAGTAGACGATCTGATCGATACGTGGAAGTGGAAAGGGGTCTTGAGGGCAAGCCTTGTCGAGGTTGGTGAAGTCGGCGCACATGCGCCCCTTTCCTCCCTTCTTGAGGACGATGACCGGGTTTGCCAACCATTCTGGGTACCACACATCCCGAATGACACCGGCATCTTGCAGCTTGCAGGTCTCTTGTATGATGAACGACTGCTTCTTTGTGGACTGCCGCCACGCCTTCTGCTTCACTGGTCGTGCATTAGGCACACCCTTAAGTGATGCTCGATTATTCCCCTTGGGATCCCAACTAGGTCCTTGGGCTCCCATACGAACATCCCTGTTCGCGTGTAAGAAGTCAAATAACGCCTTTTCTTGATCTTGAGAGAGGTTGGCACCTATGGTGAAGGTGGCACCCGATGCCCCATCTTCATCGACCGGCACCTGCTTTGTCTCGGCCCGATCTTGAGAGAACATCTGCTTCTTCTTTGCTGGCCCAGCCCCCGGGGCCTCTGGGGCCCCTCCCTCGGCTGGACGCGCTGCTGCTGCGGCCCTGAAGGTGAGCTTGAGGGTTGTCAGCGCGTCCTTGGTGTCTCCTGCCACGGTGAGGACGCCGCTGCTTCCCGACATCTTTATGAGATTGTACAGGAGGATGGCGTTGGGTCGCTGCCATGATCTTGGCCAGGGTCGGGTACTCGAGGATGGCGTTGTACAGGAGGCTGATGCGCATGATGTTAAAGTCAATAAGCTCGATGCGGTAATTGTCGCGGGTGCCGAAGGTGGCGGGGAGGCGGATCTGCCCGAGGGGGGTGGTGGAGCCATCGAGAACCCCAGAGAAGGGCTTCGTAGGGCAGAGCCGGCCATGGGGCACATGAAGCAAGCCGAATGCTTCCACCGAGGGGACGTTTAGGCCGGCTCCACCGCCGATGAGGGTTTTGGTGACCGCCATGTTGCAGATGGTGGTGGTCCCCGGAGTCGAAGATGAGATCGGCCTTTGGCGCCGCCCAACCTGGCAGTGCCGCCTGCTGCCCGTGGAGTGCGCCCGCCTGGCGAAAGAACTACTTGATGTGGCAACCCGAGGGTGGTGCCTGTGAACCACCTAGGAGGGCTGCGACGGCATGGGGTGCCAGTGCCGCGAAGCGCGCGACACAGAGGCCGCGCAACTCCTCCTAGGAGGCCACAAAAGATCCTGGCAGGCTGAGCAGCCAGGCACGCGGTGCGCCTACAAGGGCCACGGGGAGCTAGTTGGCCATGACCTGGTCGTCACCGCCGACTTCCCACACAGCCTCCTTGTATGCCCGGTGAAAACCTGTCGGGTCTACCGCGCCGTCGTAGCGAGGCGGCATCTCCGGCCTGAACTTGGGTGGCCACTGCACTCGCCGTAAGATGGGGGTGAAGGCCTGGAGACCCATGGCTCCTTCGTGCGCGCCCGTCGACCCAGCCGGAGGAGTGGCGGCGTCCGCCATGAGAGCTGAACGACGTGGGCGGAGTGCGGCGGATGGAGAAGTGAAGCTTTGACGCACCCCTACCTGGCGCGCCAAATGTCAAATTTCGGGTTCCACAAACCCTTGAGAGGTTCTAACTTTGGGGAGCGTGCAAAGAACTCGTCTTCCCTAGTCTGCCTACTCGCTAATCTCACAGCCTAGCTCGATGAACTGAATGGAAAAGAGACACAACAGTTTACCCAGGTTCGGGCCACCTTGCGGTGTAAAACCCTACTCCTGCTTTGTGGTGAGTTGGCCTCGAGGGGATGGGGATGAACTCATACAGTGGGAGAACAACCTCAGGAGGAGGAGTGTTCTTGTGCTCGATGAGCTGGTGGGTGTGAGGATGATCTGAATGATCACCCTTCTATGGTGGTGGCTAGGTCCTATTTATAGTGGCCTTGGTTCTCTTCCCAAATGAAGGCAGGAAGGGATCCCACAACGGCCAAATTCAAAGGGAGACAACTAGTACATGCTATCCTAACAAAAGTAGTCTTCACCTACAAAAGCCTCTGGTCATGACACCGTGGTGGGCTCGGTGATAACCTCCGTCCTGCCATCCTAGCGGTCTTGGTCTTGTTGCACCGGAATGGAAACCTTTTGCTGATTCCTTGGGACTCTGCGCCTGCGCTTGCCTCCTTAGCACCAAAGAGGAAACTGGTACACTGCGCCCGCTAGTGCCTGCCTGGCCTTGGTCGTCATGGCTCACGTCATCTAAACCTCGCCAGGTGAGACTTGCATAGAAATCTCCGCTCCTCGGGAACCAGCCTGGAGAGACTGCTCCTCGTAGAGGTCTTGATGTTGTCCTCCTTGCGAGGGTCTTGAGTTGTTGATGCTGAAGTCGGGTCGTACCGGGCCGCCGAGGGAGCCACGCTACGCTCCGAAGGCAGGAAAGTCTGGGTACCCCCGATCCCAGAACGCCGACAACTCCATTAAAAATATACAGGCCAAAGATGATAACACTTAGATCTATTCGTTTTTTATGCCTAGCTAGGGTGTTAAACAATAGTGCTTGTCTGGAGGCAACCCAATTTTATTTTTGTTCTTACTTTTTAGGTCCTGTTTTGCAATAAATATTTCTTCTAGCCTCTGTCTAGATGTGGTTTTATGTTTTAATTAGTGTTTGTGCCAAGTAAGACCTTTCAGATAGCTTACGGCGATAGTGGATTTGATCCTGCTGAAAAACGGAAACTTTTGCACCCAGAAGATTAGTTTTCATTTTTTATAGAAGCGCGATAACATATTGATTCTTTTTGCAGAGGATTGATAAAAAAATTGCCTAGGACTTCCTAACTTTTCAGGATTTTTGGAGTTACAGAAGTATTTGAAATATCCAGATTGCATCAGACTGTTCTGTTTTTGACAAATTCTGTTTTTCACGTGTTGTTTGCTTATTTTGATGCATCTATGGCTAGTATCGGGAGGTATGAACCATGGAAAAGTTGGAATACAGTAGATATTACACCAATATAAATAAATAATGAGTTCACAACAGTACCAAAAGTGGTGATTTATTTTCTTATACTAACAGAGCTTACGAGACTTTCTGTTGTGAAGTTTTCAAGTTTTGGGTAAGGATTTGATGGAGTATGGAATAAGGAGTGGCAAAAAGGTAATATTCAAGGATGTCAAAAAGCCTAAGTTGGGGATGCCCCGGGAAGGCATCCCATCTTTCGTCTTCATCTATCGGTAACTTTACTTGAGGCTATATTTTTATTCACCTCATGATATGTGTTTTGCTTGGAGCGTCTTGTATGATTTGAATCTTTTCTTTTTAGTTTGCCACAATCACCCTTGATGTACACACCTTTTGGAAGAGGCACACATGAAACGTGATTTATTAGAATATTGTATGTGCTTCACTTATATCTTTTGAGCTAGGCAATTTTGCTCTAGTGCTTCACTTATATATTTTTAGAGCATGGCGGTGGTTTTATTTTATAGAAATTGATGAACTATCGTACTTCACTTATATTATTTTGAGAGTCTTTAGAACAGCATGGTAATTTACTTTGGTTATAAAATTAGTCCTAATATGATAGGCATCCAAGAGGGATATAATAAAAACTTTCATATAAAGTGCGTTGAATACTATGAGAAGTTTGATTCCTTATGGTTGTTTTGAGATATGAAGATGGTGATATTAGAGTCATGCTAATAAGTAGTTATGGATTAGAGAAATACTGGTGTTGAGGTTTGTGAGTCCCGTAGCATGCACGTATGGTGAACTGTTATGTAACGAAGTTGGAGCATGAGATGTTTTTTGATTGTCTTCCTTATGAGTGGTGGTCGGGGACGAGCGATGGCCTTTTCCTACCAATCTATCCCCCTAGGAGCATGCGCATAGTACTTTGTTTTGATGACTAATAGATTTTTGCAATAAGTATGTGAGTTCTTTATGACTAATGTTGAGTCCATGGATTATACGCACTCTCACCTTTCCGCCATTGCTAGCCTCTCTAGTACGGCAACTTTCGCCGGTAGCATAAACCCACCACATATCCTTCCTCAAAACAGCCACCATACCTACCTATCATGGCATTTCCATAGCCATTCCGAGATATATTGCCATGCAACTTTCCACTGTTCCGTTTATTATGGCATACATCATCATTGTTATATTGCTTTGCATGATCATGTAGTTGATATCGTATTTGTGGCAAAGCCACCATTCATCACTTTTTATACATGTCGCTCTTGATTCATTGCACATCCCGGTACACCGCCAGAGGCATTCACATAGAGTCATATTTTTGTTCTAGTATCGAGTTGTAATTCTTGAGTTATAAGTAAATAGAAGTCTGATGATTTTCATTATTAGAGCATTGTCCCATGTGAGGAAAAAAAGAGAAAGGCCAAATAAAAAAGAGAAGGCCCAAAAAAAGAAAAGAAAAGAAAGATGGAAAAAGAGAGAAGGGACAATGTTACTATCCTTTTTTGCCACACTTGTGCTTCAAAGTAGCACCATGATCTTCATGATAGAGAGTTTCTTATGTTATCACTATTAGCTTTAATCTTGATTCCTTTTATTAGCATGTTTGAGTTTTGCATGTAGTCTAGTCTAGTGTGGTGTTCGTCCGGTGAAGGCTTCAGCTGAGAGTGCCAAGGAGGTGAGATCCCAGGATGCCGTGTGAGGCGGCGAGCATGGCGAGATGCCGATGGTGCTGCGTGAGAAGTGGCAAGACGTATCAGAGGCTGGAGCCGTGATGGACTGCATCAAATTGGGTTGGGTGAACCGGCCGGTCGTTCTGTTTGTTGGACTGGTTGTCCATGCATGAGTTGGTTTAGTCCTAACCGAGAGTATCGTTGCTAGTAGTTGATGCATGCATGTAGTGGCCTGGTCACAAGTGGCTGCCGAGTCATTTGGATCATGGAGTGAGTTTAGGCCGTGGGTAGTGCATGCAGTGGTTAGTTAGTGGTGGTAGTGGGCTGTTGTGCGTGAGTGCATGGCATAGTCTGTGGTCCTTTGTATATATAACCTTGCATTGAGTTAATGAGAAAGAGGTTGTGAGGGATAGAGAAAAGATGTAGCGCCTCGTGTGACCAAGGAGAAAGGCCTCTTGGCAAAGCTGGTTGGATTTCTTCCTTGCTGTGTGCCTGTGTGTTTGAGTTTCTCCGATGTGAGTGTCTTCTTGTGTTCTTGAGAGAAGAAGATAGAGAGAAACCACAAGAGAGTTGTGTGAGGCAACGAGAGAAAGAAGAAGAGCGGCGCTGCGAGGAGACGGTGCCAACAATCACTTTCATATACTAGTGGGAATTTTTCATTATAGAACTTGGCTTGTATATTCCAATGATGGGCTTCCTCAAACGCCCTAGGTCTTCATGAGCAAGCAAGTTGGATGCACACCCACTTAGTTTTCTTATTTTGAGCTTTCATAAACTTATAGCTCTAGTGCATCTGTTGCATGGCAATCCCTACTCACTCGCATTGATATATATTAATGGCCATCTTCGTAGCCCGTTGATACGCCTAGTTGATGTGAGACTATCTCCTTTTTGTCTTCTCCACAACCACCGTCTATTCCACCTATAGTGCTATGTCCATGGCTCACGCTCATGTATTGTGTGAAAGTTGAAAAGGTTTGAGAATGTCAAAAGTATGAAACAATTGCTTGGCTTGTCATCGGGGTTGTGCATGATTTGAATATTTCGTGTGATGAAGATGGAGCATAGCCTGACTTTATGATTTTGTAGGGATAAGCTTTCTTTGGCCATGTTATTCTGAGAAGACATAACTATTTGTTAGTATGCTTGAAGTATTATTGTTTTTATGTCAATATTAAACTTTTGTTTTGAATCTTACGGATCTGAACATTCATGCCACAATAAAGAGAATTACACGGATAAATATGTTAGGTAGCATTCCACATCAAAAATTCTATTTTTATCATTTACCTACTCGAGGACGAGCAGGAATTAAGCTTGGGGATGCTTGATACGTCTCCAACATATCTATCATTTTTTACTATTCCATGCTATTATATTATCTGTTTTGGATGTTTTATATGCATTAATATGCTATTTTATATGATTTTTGGGACTAACCTATTAACCTAGAGCCCAGTGCCAGTTTCTATTTTTTCCTTGTTTTAGAGTTTTGCAGAAAAGGAATACCAAATGGAGTCCAAACGGAATAACACTTTCGCGATGATTTTTCTTGGACCAGAAGACACCAAGGAGACTTGGAGTGCAAGTCAGAGGAGCCTCGAGGCGGCCACAAGGGTGGAGGGCGCGCCCCCCGACCTTGTGGGGCCCTCGTAGCTCCCCTGGCCTAATTCTTTCGCCTATATATACTCTTATACCCCAAAAAACATCGAGGGGGCCACGAAACCACTTATCCACCGCCGCAACCTTCTGTACCTGTGAGAACCCATCTTGGGGCCTTTTCCGGCATCCTGCCGGAGGGGGATTCGATCACGGAGGGCTTCTACATCAACACCATTGCCTCTCCGATGAAGCGTGAGTAGTTTACCACAGACCTACAGGTCCATAGCTAGTATCTAGATGGCTTCTTATCTCTCTTTGATTCTCAATACCATGTTCTCCTCGATGTTCTTGGAGATCTATTTGATGTTATACTATTTTGCGGTGTGTATGCCGAGATCCGATGAATTGTGGATTTATGATCAGCTTATCTATGAATATTATTTGAATCTCCTTTGAATTCATTTATGCATGATTTGATATCTTTGCAAGTCTCTTCGAACTATCAATTTGGTTTTGCCAACTAGATTGGTTTTTCTTGCAATGGGAGATGTGCTTAGCTTTGGGTTCAATCTTGTGGTGCTCGATCCTAGTGACAGAAGGGGAACCAACACGTATTGTATTGTTGCCATCGAGGATAAAAAGATGGGGTTTTCATCATATTGCTTGAGTTAATTTCTCTACATCATGTCATCTTGCTTAAGGCATTACTCCGTTCTTTATGAACTTAATACTCTAGATGCATGCTGGATAGCGGTCGATGTGTGGAGTAATAGTAGTAGATGCAAAATCGTTTCGGTCTACTTGACACGGATGTGATGCCTATATTCATGATCATTGCCTTAGACATCGTCATAACTTTGTGCTTTTCTATCAATTGCTCGGCAGTAATTTGTTCACCCACCGTAATATTTTCTATCTTGAGAAAACCTATGGCCCCTGGTCTATTTTCCATCATATAAGTGTCCGATCTACAATTCTAGTTTCCTATTTACTTTCTTTGCAATCTTTTAATTTCTGTTCCATAAACCAAAAATACCAAAAATATTACTTTACCATTTATCCATCTCTATCAGATCTCACCTTGCAAATAACCGTGAAGGGATTGACAACCCCTTTATCGCGTTGGGTGCAAGGTTGCTGTTTGTTTGTGCAGGTATTTGGTGTCTTGCGCGTTGTCTCCTACTGGATTGATACCTTGGTTCTCAAAACTGAGGGAAATACTTATGCTACTTTGCTGCATCACCATTTTCTCTTCAAGGGGAAAAACAACACAAGCTCAAGAGGTAGCAGTCATCCACTTGAGGGAAAATTGCTACTGTCCTACAAAACTTTGTGCTTTGAGGCCCAACACGAGTCTACAAGAATATAGTTGTGTAGTAGGCATCATCTTGCATGACACACCAGATGAGTACTTTGAATGTACTTGCAAGCTCACAGCAACCAAAGCAATCAAGACAAACAATAGCATGGCATTTAAAGGTTAATTAATGATGAGCAAGATACAACTGGAACAATATGAGAGTGAGCATGGCATGTACATGTTACTCATGATATGAACATGATGATACTAGAACTAGCATGAGAGGGGTCGATGTTTAATGTCTCGTGGACCAACTTACTCTTCTCGGGGGTTATCTCGTAACCACCATAGATATCAAACTTACCATCAGGAACATCACACTATCACCTCAGGATCAACCAAGATCGGTATCAACAATACCATCATGATCACCACAAGACCACAATAAACTCGATATCTACATGTGATCATCGCATGACCACATAAAGCTCGACCAACTTCTGTCCTCATCGAACTGGGGTTGTTTATTAGTGAGGTTATTATTACTATTGACCCACAGTGTCACCTACTATGAATTGTGCCCTTGACCGAGGGCATGGCTACCGGTAGAGTATACACTCTGTAGAGGTTAGTACATTGTACCCACACCACCGAATTCATGGCCTCATGTTCCCATTCGGGTGGACCGACGACATTCCGACAAAACCGATCTATTGCATAACACTCTCCCGCAGCTCCGACAAACTCCCCTTTGGGCTATGTCATGGGTGGCCCCAGATGTCAACTCTTGACATCTTCCACCATCGTGACCGGCCACCATCGTGGTGAAACAAAACAAACGATCCCAAACGAGGACAAACGCGCGCAAACAACTCAGGCACACAGGGCTTATGGCCGCCTACCTGATTAGGGTAGTGTGCGCACATAACCTTCCCTGGTTGGAGGCACCGGTGTCGGTGTCAAAACCGGACGATCATGGGTAGGGGGTCCCAAACTGTGTGTCTGAGGATCGAAGGTAATAGGGGACAGGAGGAACACGATGTTTACCCAGGTTCGGGCCCTCTTAATGGAGGTAAAACCCTACATCCGCCTTGGTTGTATTTGATGAGTATAGGGGTTACAAGAGTTGATCTACCTCGAGATCGAAGTGACTAAACCCTAGATGTATAGCTTATATGAATTCGGATAGCCTCTATGGACTAAAACCCTCTAGTTTATATATACACCGGAGGGGCCTAGGGTTGTACAGAGTCGGTTCGTGGAAGGAGGAAATTACATATTCGGACACCAATCTTACTATCCACGCATAGGAGAGTCCTACCTGGACACGGGGGAAAGCCTTCTGCTTTATATCTTCACGGCCCATCAGTCCGGCCCACATCCAGTAGTTCGGACACCCGAGGACCCCCTAATCCAGGACTCCCTCGGTAGCCCCCGAACTGGTCTTCAAATGACGATGCAGTATCCGTCTTACGTCTTCGGCTTTTGCAAGGCTGTTTCTTCACCGTATACTGGGTGGACAATAGTTCGGCCCTGGCTTCATTGCTCCGTCTTTATGACTCCTTCCTTATCACCTCGATTTCCATGCGTTGGGCGAATGCGAATGGTCCACCATTTTTTATTAAAGGGAAAACACCTGGCCACGTAGGGATGGTGCCAATATAAAGAGATCAAATCCTCAAAGTGCCATCCGCAACGCGCAGAAGAAACACCAAGATGAGCCACAAAAAAAGCTTCCAAACATGGCCAGCGCCCTAGGCTCTTCTTCGCGCCCCCATGGCCCTCAAGAGGGCGATTGGCAGAGTTGATTAGTGCCTCATCTTCAGCTGAGTCGGCTCCAGACGCAGGGATATCTTCCCCTTGTAGATCTAGTCTCCGCTCGAGCGGGGTTGGCCTCAATAGGCAACGACGTGCTGACCGAAAATTCCCCAACCCCAATAGGGAGGAGAGAGTGTGCTTTGTCCCATTCCTTTTGCGGGGCATAGGTTTTCCAAGCCATCCCTTTCTCGGGGGTCTATTGGAATTTTACGGCATCCAGCTGCACAACCTCACCCCAGGTTCGATTCTACACATCTCAGGTTTTGTTGCCCTATGCGAGTTGTTCTTGGGCATTGAGGCCCATTTCGAACTATGGAAAAAGTTCTTTTGTCTTGTCCCCCGCCATCGAGGAGGTTCCATATTTGAAGTGGGCGGTGCCGAAGTATGGTGTATAGCCAGATCTGGATACCCTGTTGGAACTCCCAAAAAACATATCCACGGTAGTCTTCGGAGTGGTTTTACATGGATGACGTCCCACTGCCAGACCCAGTACAGCGCGGCCTTCCTGAATTTTCCAGCGCTCCCTTAAAGAAGCGCCTCAACTGGCATCCCCGAAGTCCCAAGGAGGAGGATAGTGCAGAAATAAAAAGGCTGGTCAGCAAGGTTAGATTATTAGCCCATACAGGGCTCTCGACAATTGAGGTTATGGCCATTGCAATAAAAAGATGCGTCTAGCCCCTCCAGTCCAGAGTAACTCCCTTATGGTGCTACAACGGAGAAGATGATGCATCTCGTTACAGACGCAAGGGTCCGGATACCCCAACCAAACTGGCCATGATCCTGATCGATCTGTACAAGGGCACAAAGGAAGATTTCCTCCTCTTAAACTGTCGGGAAGGTTACTCCATGTACAACCCATTGAATGGGTAAGATTTCGATTACCCGTGTCGCTTCATTGCTATCATGGCATGCTAATCCAGTTGTTTTTTTGTTGTTACAAAATAGTCATGGAGGAAGATGATCGTGGACGTTCACTATCCTGCCGCACAGCCAGAGGATCACAATCATGATGAAGACCCTGGTTTCTACGAGGATCCAGATATATACATAGAGTTCGATGATGGGGTATTTTGTCAAGAGAGCCTTGACGACTCGGAAGTGGCTATTGCAGCAGACTACCCCCGCCCCTATCCTTTCTCCATCGTAAGTATTTAAAGATCCTTCAAAAAAGAAATCCCCATTTGCGCCTTTATCCCTTATACCAAACTGTACTTTATAGGATCGGCACGCGGCAGACCGCACCCCTTCGAGAGCGGCCCCTGCGTAGGGTAATCGTTCAAAACGAAAGGAGACCGGGAGCGCCATAGAGGCCTCACAGTCTTCCAAGAGGTATCTTTGCTTGATACATGCCTGGGCACGAGTTCGGATTGCTAAAGTCCCTTTTTATTCTTGATTCAGGAGAAGCACGCAGCAGACTGTGGGAAAACGCCCTGCTAGCCGAATGTCAGCCAAGCCGGCGCTGGAGTTGTCAACTAGTACGAGGGTCGATGCAATGCCTGTTCCACCGCCTCATGAGGATTCAGATGACGTATCCGTCACGAATTCCGAGGTGGAGAGCCTAATGGATCACCGTCGACTGAAAGAGGCCATGCGCACTCCAGCCTTTTCCGAGCAGGAATTTACCGCACTCAGTTCAATGGACACATATATCCGGGCCGCTCGAGACAGACTTGCCGGAGTCACTCAACTATTCTCAAAGGATATATAGGTAAAAGTTTGCGCAATTTTGATAGTCATATGCTAGTAGCCCCCGAGACTTGAAGCGGTTAAGCAAACCGATTTAAGAATCGATATGACCTGCAGGTTCTCAAAGAGAAGAATACTGCCCTATCCCAGGAGCTGAAGACAAACCAGGCACGGCTGAATGCCGTCACCGCCAAACTGGCGGAAATGAAAAAGGCCACAAAGGGCACGTCCAAGAAGAAAAAACACGAGGAGGAAAAAGACGAACAATCCGAAGAGATAGAGAGCTTAAAGGCTCGGTTATCGGTCGCTCAAAAAGAAAATGCGAAGTTGAAGGGCGGCATGTTCGGTATGAGTTTTAAAACCAACATAAGTGTAACGCCCTCGATGCGGCTATATCTCCCACGTGTCGAAGCACGACTTAGAGGCATAACCGCATTGAAAGCAATGTCGCAAGTGAGGTAATCTTCACACAACCCATGTAATACATAAGGGAAAGAGATACATAGCTGGCTTACAATCGCCACTTCACACAATTACATGAATAAAGCATTACATCATCCAGATACAATCAAGGTCCGACTACGGAACCAAAATAAAAGAAGAACCCCAAATGCGACAAAGGTCCCCGATCGACCCCAACTGGGCTCCACCACTGACCAACTAGTACGAAACTACACAAAGGGCAACATCTTCATCGAGCTCCTCCTTGAGCTTGGTTGCGTCACCTGCTCGGTAACATAGGCACCTGCAAACTGGTTTTGGAAGTATCTGTGAGCCACGGGACTCAGCAATCTCGCACCCGCGAGATCAAGACTATTTAAGCTTAAAGGAAGGATGGAGTAATGAGGTGGAGCTGCAGCAAGCGACTAGCATATATGGTGGCTAACATACGCAAATGAGAGCGAGAAGAGAAGGCTAAGCACGGTCGATAAAAGTATGATCAAGAAGTGATCCTATAGCAACCTACGTCAAACATAACTCCAACACCGTGTTCACTTCCCGGACTCCGCCGAGAAGAGACCATCACGGTTACACACGCGGTTGGTGTATTTTAATTAAGATCAACTTCGGGTTTTCTACAACCGGACGTTAACAAATTCCCATCTGCCCATAACCGCGGGCACGGCTTTCGAAAGATAATACCCTGCAGGGGAGTCCCAACTTAGCCCATGACAAGCTCTCACGGTCAACGAAGGAATAGACCTCCACCCGAGACGTTCCGATCAGACTCGGTATCCCGGTACAACAAGACATTTCGACAGGGTAAAACTAAACCAGCAACACCGCCCGAATGTGCCGACAAATCCCGATAGGAGCTGCACATATCTCTTTCTCAGGGCACACTCAGATGAGACTAGCTACGAGTAAAACCAACCCTCAAGTTTCCCCGAGGTGGCCCCGCAGGCAGCTCAGTTCGGACCAACACTCAGAGGAGCACTGGCCCGGGGGGGGGGTTAGAATAAAGATGACCCTTGAGTCTGCAGAACCCAAGGGAAGGTGGTAGGTTGTTAGTGCAAATGGTAAAACCAATGTTGGGCATTGCTGGAAGAGCTTTACTTAAGGCGAACTGTCAAGGGGTTCCCATTATAGCCCAACCGTGTAAGGAACGCAAAATCCGGGAACATAACACCGATATGACGGAAACTAGGGCGGCAAGAGTGGAACAAAACACCAGGCATAAGGCCGAGCCTTCCACCCTTTACCAAGTATATAGATGCATTAATTAAATAAGATATATTGTGATATCCCAACAAGTAAACATGTTCCAACAAGGAACAACATCTCCATGTTCCAACAAGGAACAAACTTCAATCTTCACCTGCAACTAACAACGCTATAAGAGGGGCTGAGCAAAGCGGTAACATAGCCAATCAACGGTTTGCTAGGACATGGTGGGTTAGAGGTTTGACATGGCAATTTGGGAGGCTGACAAGCAAATGGTAGGCATCGTAGCATTGGCATAGCAAAAGAGCGAGCAAACTAGCATAGCAAAGATAGTAGTGATTTCGAGGGTATGATCATCTTGCCTGAGATCCCGCAAGGAAGAAGAAAGAGTCCATGAAGAAGACAAACGGACGAAGACGAACGAATCCTCACAACTCCGGAACGAAACCGAAGCTAACGAGAGAAGCAACCCGGAAAGAAACAAACAACATAGTAAACAAACATCACATAAACATGGCATGATGCGCAAACAAGTATGATGCATGTCCGGTTTAATGAGGCATGGCATGGCAATGTGCACAAACAATCCTACAATTAAATGGAGCTCAATATGCAACGAGTTGCATATTGACGGAACACCACGATAAGTTATTTAGTTTGATCCCGTTTATGTACCCAACAATATTAAATGTTGTTAAGCATGGCAAGAGGGTGAAGCAAAATATAAACTATACCATCTAAACAATTTAAATGGGGCCGGATATAAAAACAACAAATCCGGTAAATCCCCATATGCATTTAGCAATTTAGTGCAACAACAAGTTTAAACATTTTAAATGTTGTTATCATGATGCGGATGACATATACCAGTTTTATGCAATTTTATGAAAATGTTGACATAAGCATGTTATGAAGCATTTGTCACCGTGGTGGAAGAAAGGGGTGCCACGGCAACGAATCCGAAAATGATGCCACGGCAACATATCGGTTCCGGTAGCTCACAGAGATACCGGTGCAAAAGGAAGGCGTGACGTGAGCGAGTCATGCAAGATGGTGGGGTGATCCCGACTTCCGGGTTCCCACGGGACGGTGGCACGGCAAAAGAGGGGCATCGCAAGGACGATTTGATCACGGAGCAAACGATGCATCTCATTCAACACATGCATTCGGTCCACGGACGGCGTCTCGGGGTTATACCTTCGAAGCGTGCGTTTTCGAAGCGAATCGGTTCGGAGGGGAAGTAGTCGTTCACGGGCGTCGTGGAAGTAGTGGTACACGTTCGTTTTCGGAGAGGTACTTGGGGTCATTCGAACTTGCCGATCTCGTCATCTCGAAGGGGTACTTGACGTTCTTAGCGATTCCGAAGACGAGGTAGAGGTACACTTGACGGTTTTCGGCGACGGTAGTGGTACATGTTCTCGTAGATGTTCGGGGTCGTCACCATTCGTAGTCGATGTAGTTGAACTTGACGAAACCCTCAGCGGCAGTAGTGGTGAATGGTCTTTGCTTCGTAGTCGGACTTGACGAATCCGCGTAGTGGTACTTGTCGGTCTCGGTCAGGGCGTTCCTGGTCTTGAGGAGGTCCCCGAAAGAGAGCTTGGCGGCCACGGGGACATGGAGCTGCGGTCTTGGCGTCGGGCAGGGGATCGAAGGCAAACGAGGGGTGCGTGTAAGAGTGCTGCTGGAGAGGCCGGAGTTGCGGCCGTTGGAGGCGGGGCCGGTCGATGCTGTCCGATCGGGGACGAAGCCGGAGAAGTAGGGGCGGAGCTGGGAAGAAGCGGCTGCAGCAGGAGCTTGGGGTCGGGTTGGCCAAGGCGTGGAGGATGAACCAGGTGGCCTCGGCGAGGAGGCGCAATGGCAGGGCCGACGGGAGCAGCAGCTCGGACGGCGAGGCGTGGCCATGGAAGGAGCCTGGACGCGAGGGACGCTAGCGGCGGGGCCGCGCGCGAGGTGGCCCTCCCGGTGGTCGCCGACAGCGGCAGGTGGCGATGGGTCACCGGAGCGGGCGATGGCCGGACGGGTCACGGCGGAGATGGCCTGGAGGTTGAGGTCGAACGGAGGGAGGAGGAGGCACGGGCGCTGATGAGGCTGGGGGCGCCGGATCACGGTTTCGGTGGATCGGGGGCCTCTCCCGATTGGGACGAGGATGGAGGGGGCGAGCGAGTGAGGGGATCGGGCGATGCGGCGAGGAGAAGGGCGAGGAGAAGGGCGAGGAGGAGCGGGGGCGCTCGATGCCGGAGGAGGAAGGGCGAGGCCGCGGCGCTCTTCTCTCTCTCTCTGCGACGGCGCAACGAGGGAGGAGGGGATCGGGCGAGAGGCGCGGGTGCAGGAGGGAGAGATCGAGGGAAAGAGAGATGACGGCGCGAGGGAGAGAGCGCTGCGGTGCGGGCTAGGGTTAGAGCAGCGGGGCGGCTGGGCCTAGAGGCAAATGGGCCGGCCTGGCTGCTGGGCTGCAGGGCTCCTTCTCTCTCTCTATCTCTAATTCTCTTATCAAAACAGAAAATAAAGAGAAAGAAAAAGGGAAGAGAAGAAAGGTTAGAGAAAGAGTTGGGCACGGGGATAATTTTCCCGGACTCGCAAAAAATGAGCTCGTACCAAGAAAAATAGAAAGGGGCATGATTGAAAGATTAAATTCAAACTCATTTGATTTAATTCAAATGATTTGAATAGGAAGTGAGGTTTGGGAAGATCCAAAAATGTTCAGAATTTTGGTGGAGCTCCGGAAAATGATGAAAGAAAAATACGGGCAAGGTTGGAGAACAAGAATTAAGATAATAAAGGCATTGGGATATTTTGCAAGTGTGTTAAGGTGATTCCAAAACAATGGAATATTTTATTATAGCTCCCTAAATATCGGGAGGGTATGTTATAAAGAGAAGTCACCCTTCCCTCGATTTAAATGGATCGAAGATCCATACAATTTATTTAGTTGAGTTGCAAAAGATTTATGAGATGATGGCATGATGACATGATGCAATGCAAATGATGCAACAAACAAAACAAATCACACGACGAAACTCGGAGTCGCTGGAAGTCTTCTGGAGCGTCGGTCTCGGGGCGTTACAACACTCCACCACTACGAGAGGATCTCGTCCCGAGATCTAGGATGGCACCGGAGAGAAATGGAAGAGGAAGAGAATAGGTAAACCTAAGTTGCTTCTTCGACCAATGAGTGAAACCAAAGAACCTTGAGAGGTTGAGCAATTTAAAAGAAAGAGCACAACTGAGAAGAACTCCGTTAGAAAAAAAAGGAACAAGGAACATTACGAGAACTTGAAGGTTGCAAAGACATGAATCAAGAGTTTAATGGACAAGATAGAATTCGAAACCACTCCGGTTAAAACAAGATGAGAGGGGAAGAATTCGGGCAGTACTCCGGTTGAGCATGGAAGGAATAGAACATGAACTTGAGAAGATGGGATGATACTTGATGAAATCAACAACACACTGCCTCCGGAACGAAAGAATAGAAGTTGTATCGACGGAACAAAAGAATGAAGAAGAAAACAACATCTTCTACCTCCAATGAGCTTGAAAAGCATCTTAAAGAGAAGGGTCACATGGAGTTGTTGAAACAATCCACAACGAAAAGAATAAACTTGATATGGTCTTATGGAAAACATCTCAAATTATGAGGTGACAGCCTGCCACTCACGGGAAAAGAATTGATTGGATTTATATGACAAGGAGACGAGAAACTTATTCCGCCGGGAGGATAAATGAAGAACTTGGGTCATTTATAAGCACCATAGACAGCAACAAACCTTAGGGAAGGCTTTAGGTGGAATATGACACAAGATAACTCCAAAGAAGAGATTGATGGATTTAAAAATAACTCATTCTTAACAACATGTGAATCATGGAACATGAACTCAAATTATCAAGAATGACATAATACCACCTCCAAAATATGGTATAAAGAATTGCACTCCGGATTACCATATAAAGAAAGCTTTTGCTCCTTAGGGAAGAATCTCGATGAAAACTTTGAGAAGGGAATTAAATCCTTGATGAACCATCATGTAGAACCTCCATGAAGAACTCCGGTAAACAAAAGGAATGAAAAGAAAGAGAAATTGAAAACACAAGGTGAATCCTTGCCATGATTTAGATGGATCTCCGTGATAATTAGAGCTTGGAACTCCGGGAAAAAGAGAAGATGAAACAAATGAAACCAAGAATTTTAAGGGCCTCCGGAATAAAGAATTAATCACTTGGATGAACAAGAATAAGAATTATGTTATGCTTATCCTTCACCAATTAAATTGACGACAATCAACGGATTTGGCATACTACTTATTCTCGTCGAAAGGATTAAAAGAGATATATCAAAACTTGAGAAGGTCTTCAACGAATCACCGGTAGGATTGGAACAACAAATGAATTGATATGATGAACAAGGAAGAGAGATCTTGAAAGAACCACCGTAAGAATTGAAAATGATCGAAGTAGGGGTGCATCACCGGTAAGAATTAGCAAATGAACGAAGGTGCTTGAGACAAACTAGATACATGAGAACAAAGAGATCAAGAACTGATTAGAGGATATTTGATAGATGCACCGGCAAGATAGGAGAATGATAACTGACGGCTGAGAATGAATAAACCTGAATTGATGGACTCCGGATGACAAACTGAGAAGACTCTTGAATATCTCCTGATGGGAGAAAAAGATTCTCACAATCGAAAACAATTATGAGAGGATGGCAACAAGCTAGCACCATGAATCTTGAAGAGAATAGAGCAAGATTAAAGAGAAACTCTTCTTCGGTCTTCAAATGATGAGAATGACAACGAGAAACACCACCAAGAATTATTGAGGCACACCGGAAGAATCAAAAGCGAAGAGGTTGAGCCAACTATGAAAAGAATTTGAAAGATCTTGGAGAAAAGCATTTGACTAATGATAACTCATTCTTACGTCAAACTTGGAGAAGAATTTAGGATAGCTCTGGGAAAATAGAAGAGTCAGGTAAGATCCTGGGAAAAGACCTGTGGGTTAGGGCCCACTCAAAAGAACACCGTTGAAAAGATTTAAAAGAGATGATAATGCACCGGTTGAAATAAAAGACTTGAATGAGAGAACATCCTCGAAAGATCTTGAACGAATGCAGAGTGGAAACACGAATCTTCGAGATATCTTGAGCACTCCGGAATAACAAATAGCGAGAAGTGAATGAATATGAGGAGCACCGGTATGAGAAGACATTGAAATGAGGAAAAAGGTATGATCAACAAAACTTGACTTGAATCCACCGGAGAAGAGAAAGGAATGGCGAACTAGTAGAACATCTTCTTGAGAACCACCAGGTAAGAACATTGACGGAAAAGAATGGAGAAACTTCCCATCAATAAAATGGATACTTGAAGAAGAAATCTTAGTCCTTGAACAAAAAGGGTGGGAGGGCGGGAAAAACAAAGGCAACTTGGGGTAGTTGGAATGAACACCGTTGAGAAAACTTAGAATTGATCTTGCGGATGGGGAGAATGATCGGATCCACTTGAAGAGAGACACACTGGTTGAAAAGGATTGGCAAGACAATCTCGATGATCAAGAAGGATTAGTATTCACACCGAAGTATGAGAACACCATTTGGGGAAGGTATGGAATCAACATTTGACTTCGAAGCAACTCGAATACCACAACTCAAAACAAAACAAAGAATTGACTTGCGAAATAAGCCAGAACAAACATATGATAGAGATTTCGTCCGAAGTTTTCGTGGTGGGGCCTACACGGGCTCGATCGTACAGCACCATCATGTACAAGGCAGTGCACATGACATACGAAGCGTCCCCGAGTCGGCATAGCCAAGGACTCTTTAAGACACAACGAGACAAAGGTAAAACCAACCGTGAATAGGCGGACCACTAGACGTCGAACCCCAATTTCATATCATACATCTGTCGGAAAGATATCCTAAGAGCTACTTGAATTCCCACCTATGAAACTCCCGAAATTTTCCGGTTATGCAATCAGGTGTTGGGGATACAGGGGAAGCATAATATCTCACCCAAACTAACAAATCCTACATCCAGCTGTATCCATCCTTCAACACATAAACAAGAAACCTTCGGAAATCGTCTACCTCAACCTTCGAAAAGCATCCGTTATACAAGTTATGGCAATACTCCCGTACTCACCTCAGTACTGGGTTATCGGGGTTATCTCACCAACAACTGCATAAAAGAGATTTTCGATGTCGGCGTACTAAACTCAGGTATTCCAGAACTGCAACGATAAAATTATGATGACAACACCTCAGAGCTCAACTCCCCGGGACACTTCCACTAAACCCCTGACAGGAGGCACCAAGACAATGTTCTCATCATAAAACCATCGGAACGATTCCAAGATACCCGCGTGATCCTAAAAAAATTTAGTGAAATTTGAGAAGAGAAGAGTCAAAAATCTACGTCAGGATGCCTTACCAGAGCGATGAGGAGACTGGGGAGTAAAAAGAATTCCTAACTCTCCGATATATATAATCCTAATGACTCAAAACATTTTTCTAGACACAACTCGGCCGCTAAAAACGATCAAGCAATGGGGCTCCTAAGGTCGGGGAAGGCTCTGATTACCAACTTGTAACGCCCTCGATGCGGCTATATCTCCCACGTGTCGAAGCACGACTTAGAGGCATAACCGCATTGAAAGCAATGTCGCAAGTGAGGTAATCTTCACACAACCCATGTAATACATAAGGGAAAGAGATACATAGCTGGCTTACAATCGCCACTTCACACAATTACATGAATAAAGCATTACATCATCCAGATACAATCAAGGTCCGACTACGGAACCAAAATAAAAGAAGAACCCCAAATGCGACAAAGGTCCCCGATCGACCCCAACTGGGCTCCACTACTGATCAACTAGAACGAAACAACACAAAGGGCAAGATCTTCATCGAGCTCCTCCTTGAGCTTGGTTGCGTCACCTGCTCGGTAACATAGGCACCTGCAAACTGGTTTTGGAAGTATCTGTGAGCCACGGGGACTCAGCAATCTCGCACCCGCGAGATCAAGACTATTTAAGCTTAAAGGAAGGATGGAGTAATGAGGTGGAGCTGCAGCAAGCGACTAGCATATATGGTGGCTAACATACGCAAATGAGAGCGAGAAGAGAAGGCTAAGCACGGTCGATAAAAGTATGATCAAGAAGTGATCCTATAGCAACCTACGTCAAACATAACTCCAACACCGTGTTCACTTCCCGGACTCCGCCGAGAAGAGACCATCACGGTTACACACGCGGTTGGTGTATTTTAATTAAGATCAACTTCGGGTTTTCTACAACCGGACGTTAACAAATTCCCATCTGCCCATAACCGCGGGCACGGCTTTCGAAAGATAATACCCTGCAGGGGTGTCCCAACTTAGCCCATGACAAGCTCTCACGGTCAACGAAGGAATAGACCTCCACCCGAGACGTTCCGATCAGACTCGGTATCCCGGTACAACAAGACATTTCGACAGGGTAAAACTAAACCAGCAACACCGCCCGAATGTGCCGACAAATCCCGATAGGAGCTGCACATATCTCTTTCTCAGGGCACACTCAGATGAGACTAGCTACGAGTAAAACCAACCCTCAAGTTTCCCCGAGGTGGCCCCGCAGGCAGCTCAGTTCGGACCAACACTCAGAGGAGCACTGGCCCGGGGGGGTTAGAATAAAGATGACCCTTGAGTCTGCAGAACCCAAGGGAAGGTGGTAGGTTGTTAGTGCAAATGGTAAAACCAATGTTGGGCATTGCTGGAAGAGCTTTACTTAAGGCGAACTGTCAAGGGGTTCCCATTATAGCCCAACCGTGTAAGGAACGCAAAATCCGGGAACATAACACCGATATGACGGAAACTAGGGCGGCAAGAGTGGAACAAAACACCAGGCATAAGGCCGAGCCTTCCACCCTTTACCAAGTATATAGATGCATTAATTAAATAAGATATATTGTGATATCCCAACAAGTAAACATGTTCCAACAAGGAACAACATCTCCATGTTCCAACAAGGAACAAACTTCAATCTTCACCTGCAACTAACAACGCTATAAGAGGGGCTGAGCAAAGCGGTAACATAGCCAATCAACGGTTTGCTAGGACATGGTGGGTTAGAGGTTTGACATGGCAATTTGGGAGGCTGACAAGCAAATGGTAGGCATCGTAGCATTGGCATAGCAAAAGAGCGAGCAAACTAGCATAGCAAAGATAGTAGTGATTTCGAGGGTATGATCATCTTGCCTGAGATCCCGCAAGGAAGAAGAAAGAGTCCATGAAGAAGACAAACGGACGAAGACGAACGAATCCTCACAACTCCGGAACGAAACCGAAGCTAACGAGAGAAGCAACCCGGAAAGAAACAAACAACATAGTAAACAAACATCACATAAACATGGCATGATGCGCAAACAAGTATGATGCATGTCCGGTTTAATGAGGCATGGCATGGCAATGTGCACAAACAATCCTACAAATTAAATGGAGCTCAATATGCAACGAGTTGCATATTGACGAAACACCACGATAAGTTATTTAGTTTGATCCCGTTTATGTACCCAACAATATTAAATGTTGTTAAGCATGGCAAGAGGGTGAAGCAAAATATAAACTATACCATCTAAACAATTTAAATGGGGCCGGATATAAAAACAACAAATCCGGTAAATCCCCATATGCATTTAGCAATTTAGTGCAACAACAAGTTTAAACATTTTAAATGTTGTTATCATGATGCGGATGACATATACCAGTTTTATGCAATTTTATGAAAATGTTGACATAAGCATGTTATGAAGCATTTGTCACCGTGGTGGAAGAAAGGGGTGCCACGGCAACGAATCCGAAAATGATGCCACGGCAACATATCGGTTCCGGTAGCTCACAGAGATACCGGTGCAAAAGGAAGGCGTGACGTGAGCGAGTCATGCAAGATGGTGGGGTGATCCCGACTTCCGGGTTCCCACGGGACGGTGGCACGGCAAAAGAGGGGCATCGCAAGGACGATTTGATCACGGAGCAAACGATGCATCTCATTCAACACATGCATTCGGTCCACGGACGGCGTCTCGGGGTTATACCTTCGAAGCGTGCGTTTTCGAAGCGAATCGGTTCGGAGGGGAAGTAGTCGTTCACGGGCGTCGTGGAAGTAGTGGTACACGTTCGTTTTCGGAGAGGTACTTGGGGTCATTCGAACTTGCCGATCTCGTCATCTCGAAGGGGTACTTGACGTTCTTAGCGATTCCGAAGACGAGGTAGAGGTACACTTGACGGTTTTCGGCGACGGTAGTGGTACATGTTCTCGTAGATGTTCGGGGTCGTCACCATTCGTAGTCGATGTAGTTGAACTTGACGAAACCCTCAGCGGCAGTAGTGGTGAATGGTCTTTGCTTCGTAGTCGGACTTGACGAATCCGCGTAGTGGTACTTGTCGGTCTCGGTCAGGGCGTTCCTGGTCTTGAGGAGGTCCCCGAAAGAGAGCTTGGCGGCCACGGGGACATGGAGCTGCGGTCTTGGCGTCGGGCAGGGGATCGAAGGCAAACGAGGGGTGCGTGTAAGAGTGCTGCTGGAGAGGCCGGAGTTGCGGCCGTTGGAGGCGGGGCCGGTCGATGCTGTCCGATCGGGGACGAAGCCGGAGAAGTAGGGGCGGAGCTGGGAAGAAGCGGCTGCAGCAGGAGCTTGGGGTCGGGTTGGCCAAGGCGTGGAGGATGAACCAGGTGGCCTCGGCGAGGAGGCGCAATGGCAGGGCCGACGGGAGCAGCAGCTCGGACGGCGAGGCGTGGCCATGGAAGGAGCCTGGACGCGAGGGACGCTAGCGGCGGGGCCGCGCGCGAGGTGGCCCTCCCGGTGGTCGCCGACAGCGGCAGGTGGCGATGGGTCACCGGAGCGGGCGATGGCCGGACGG